>NW_022111317.1:3768856-3773292 GCF_000313985.2 Echinops telfairi
AGAGCCGCAGGAGGAGAGAGCCAAGACCCGGAGAGCATCTTGAACTTCCACACCCACAACCTTGAACTCTTTTTCAGCCAGACGGTGGCCAGACACCACTAAAATACCTCCTAGTCTCCCTGTCAAGGTTGGGACGCTTAACTAAAAGGCACCAACAGGAAACCGAAGGGTCACTGTCGATTGGCACGCGACGTTTTTCTACATGGCAACTAGGAGTTTTAACTCTGCTTTGTTTCACGGCTGTCTTTGGGAGACTCGATCAGGTGCCTGCTAGTGTTAAACATAAGCCGTTGAAGCGTGGGAAGCCTAAGCAGGTTGCATAATGGCTCCCACCCAAAGGAAAAGAGGACAGAGTCCTGAGGTCTGACTTGTCAAACGGAAAGATAATCACAACAATGACAACATCTATTACAATGTTGTCACCCTCTTGCGTTGGGGCCCGCTGGGAAATTATTCCTCACTGGGAGACTCTTCGAATGCCTCAGATTTTTAGGGCATTGATAGGAAGAAACTGATCACCCAAACTTCATCAGTTGTCAAGTATATATAGATATAATCTTTCAGGCTATGGAACTATTATTGGAAAAAGCCTCAATCTTGCACCCTGGAGAGCTACCAGATGCCTTCCCATTAGGTTCTAGGTGGGTAAAGAAAAAAAGCAGTAACTTTGTTTTTGAAAGGCTTCCGGCAGGCTCCTACTTAAAAGACTGAGTTTTCAGATAAAAGCCCATGCGGGGCCTGGCAAGAATTTCAGAATGCTTTATTTCATTCCCACACATCCCTATAATCCAGGGGCTCCTTGGAGCATCCGCTTGGTCTCGCCCTTTTTCTTCAGGCCCAGAACCACTTGAGTAAGGAGCCCTGGATTGTTCACCTTCAGCAAGCAGAGACTTTCTGCGGGTTTCGATGGTTTCACTCCGATGGGTCTACTGACGGGGATTCTAAGAAGGCCCCCAAGAACCGTATTGGTAGTACTTATTTTGAGTTGGACTATGTAAACAGGGCAAGGTTTGTCAGATTACAGACAGGACATTGCTGGTTGAAAGCCTTTTCTTAACTAGCTTGCATGGGCGAAAGGGAGCACTTCAGCAGATATACACAATGGTTTCCCAGCAGGCTGGCTTTGGTAGTATTCCAAAACAGATGTGCAGAGTGAGATAGGAGATAGCCAGGTGTGCCTAGTGATTCCTCCCTCAATCACAGTGGCTCCGGCTGACGAGGACAGAGCCCTAGGCCTGCTTTATCCTAAAAGCCCTTTTCAAGGAGAATCCAGCTCAAAGGACTTCCCATAAGATGCCCACCGGAAGAATTCCATCACTTCTATGACTTGAACTAGAGTTGCCAGAAAGAGTTGGAGAGAAGATGGGAAGAAGAATAGTTCCTTCCAGAAGCATTCAGGAGAGGGTCTCTGGTGGCTGGGTGCCTTGATATGATATTAATAAACCTGTGCCTTCTTGAGAAAAGCTAAGGCCTAGCAACTGCTAGCCCACTGCTAAGATTCAAGATCCACATCATGCACTTCTTCAGGGAGACTCCAGTGGGTAGGGAGGCAACTAAACTGAACTATTTCTGATTTCAACTGGCCCCTTACATATCAATGAGGAAGTAGGGCTCTCCCAACCAGTGTAGGTCTTAAGCAAAATGGAGAAGTTGGCATTGAAGGTCTCCCCAGGGAGGTAGTGTAACCAGTGGTGAAATGCGTCAGTATCAGAGACTAAAGATCTGCTCCACCGATCTACCTGAGATGCAGTCTTCTTCCTAAACCCATCTCAGCTTCTGTTTCCCATCCATAACATGGGAAAAGTAACCCTGGGGATAAAGTGAAGAATGCCCGGAAGCTCACTGCCACGTGCTGTTGCTGTTACTGTGAGATGCCATTGAGTTGGCTCCAGCCCACGCTCGGCAGCCACGTCTGCGGCAGAACTGAATGTTGCCCCAGCCCCGCGCCATCTTCGCCACCATTCCTCTGTTTGAGTCCGCTGCTGTAGCCACTGTGTATTTCAAGCAGCTTCCAACAGAAGGGGCTTATCTTCCTGCCCTCTATCAGGCAGCGTCCTGTGCTTATTGCTAAGTTTTCATTGGCTGATTTTCAGATCACTAGGCCTTTCAACGCACAGCAACCCTAGGGACCATCCTATAGCGTTTCCAAGGCTGCAAATCTTTCTGGAAGCTGCCTCCACCTTCTCCCACTGGTGGGCTCCAACCCTAGGCCTTTCCGTAAACAGTTGAGCATTTAACCGCCCCTCCTGGCACATCATGAGCACCTTTTCTCAAGTATTTACTACATTTCCGACTTCAATTCTAAGGAAAGCTTTCTATCAAAGATTTCACTATTTAAGCAAATGATTGTTCCCAGGGAGTTTGCTTACAATGTAGCTGTGGCTTCTTCCCAGCTCATCCTTTTCCCTCTTAGGCTCCTCGTCTCTCTTCTCCCCTTCTTCCCCCAGCCCCAGAGGCCCTGATCTCTAGTTGTCCCTCTTCCCTGACTCTTTTCTGTTGACCTCTCTCTCATCAGCATCTCACAATGATGGGAGGTGTCTCTCTAGCCTTCCCTCCAGCCCTCCACCTCCTGTCTTCATTCTCTCTCAGGGTAGGCTGGCAGGCCCAGGACCTGCTCACCTGCTTCTCTGACTGTCCATTGGGTGCACTTCATCACCTGCTCATTAACTTTGTTTCTTAGTCATCTCCTGCCCCACCCAGTGCTACAGGATGCATTCCTTGAAGGCAGGGCCCAAACGACGTGCATGTGTGCACCTCAAAGGACCTTCCAAAGTCAGTCTCACTTCCTTACTGTGGCACCCTTCAGAAAGGCACTCTGCCATGTGGGGGGTTGGGGTGGGCTGATTTTGAGTCTTAAAGGCTTAACCAGTGCAGTTCTTTTGATCTGATTTTGGAAGTCAAAGGCTAAATGGAGCAGGGGGAAAAGGAAGCCACACATGGCCTGTTGGTTTTTGTGCCACCAGTGTGACTGATACAGGTTGGTCAGCCCTTTCTGTGGGATTCTAGGACCACAGCCCTCCCTGGCCCAGTGCCTCCTGGCTGCCATCTTTTCCTGCCTTCCTGCAGACTGGCCTCTCCTGAGTCATGGGATTGACTTTTGCTGTGGGGGCAGCTGCCGCAGCATCTGGAATCCACCTGTTCCGTTAGCATCTTCGTCTTGGGGGCCAGCCTGCCCGCACTTCCCACTTCTACAAAACTGGGACTTCCTGTCTTGCCCCAGAGTGGGGCTGAAAGAGACAGAGCTCCGTGCTTCTGTTACACCTGGTGCTTGACATCGAAGTATCGGGGCACCAGAAGGTTTCAGGGTCTGTTTGCAGTCCTGTCCCAGTTTGCTGGCCTGGGTTGGTGACAGTTGTACACTGTCCCAGCCATATCCCCACAGGGCCAGTACCCTAAAATACAGAGAGCAGTCCCCAGATTCTCCCTGCTGGGCCGAGCTTTGCTCATCATCCTCAGCTCACACTGGTCTCCGGCCGCTTAATAAGGGGCGCCAAGAGGTCCCTCAACCTTCCAGAAGCTGTGTCTTCTCATGAATAAAACCACGCTTTCCACCTCTGCTCTGTTTCTTCCTGGGATGGTTATGGAAACAGCTGAACTGTCTGTCAGGTCCACAGCAACATCTCTGGAAGGAATGGCTGGTTCTTCTAATTCTTCTTATCTCTGTGTCTTCCTACTTGAAGGATCTGGGCACTTACTGCGTGCCCTTGTGTGCAACGCTGGATCCAGTGCCTGGAAATGGAGGTTTTAAAATGAGAAGACTTGATTTTTACCCTTCAAGACAGTCTCATCAGCCACCAGGAATACATACTACCACAAGCTTAGAGAAGGAGAGAAGAAAGCCAAACTCTTCCCTGTTGAGTTGATCCCGACTCATGGTGACTCTGTGTATGTTTTAGTGTAGAACTGCACTGACAGTTTCTGGTGGTTGTGACCTTTGGGAGATCAATCACCAGGCTTCTCTTCTCAGACACTTCTGGGTACACTCAGCCAACCTTTTAATTAGTAGCCAAGAGCTTAACTCTTTGCATCACCCAAGGACTCCTAAAAACCAAATTCATTGCCATCAAGTTGACGCTGACTCATAGCGACCCTATAGGACAAAGTAGAACTGCTCTTGTGAGTTTCCAAGACTAACTCTTTTTAATTTTTATTATTAAATACTTTTACTAGGGGCTCTTACATCTCTTATCACAATTCATACATTCATCCATTGTATCAAGCACATTTGCACATCTGCTGCCGTCATCATTTTCAAAGCATTTTCTTTCTACTTGAGCCCTTGATACCAGCTCGTTTTTCCTCGCCCTCCCTCCCTCCTGAACCCTTGATAAGTTATAGATTATTATTTTCATATCTTATATTATGCTCCATCGCCCTTCACCCACTTTTCCGTTGTTCGTCCCCCTAGGAGGGGGCTATATGTTGATCCTTGTGAT
>NW_022111317.1:3775093-3793298 GCF_000313985.2 Echinops telfairi
TTTACAGGAGTAAAAGCCCTGTCTTTCTCCGGAAGAGCAGCTGGTGGTTTCAAACTGCTGACCTTGCCATCAACAGCCCAACTTGTAATCACTGTGCCATCAGGACCCTAGTGCTTAGAGAACCATCACCATTAAAATAAGCTTTGGAAGCTAGGACAGAAAATCCATCGTTATGCAGTGGATGCCAACTCCTAGCAGTAAGTAGCTAAGCATTCCACGTAGTTGGAAGCCTCATGGAGTGGGATTTTTGTTCCTTTCCTTCACTGCCACATCCCAGGGCCTAGAGCAGCATCTGGCAGAGCGGGCCCTCCTTTGATCATGGTTCTTGAATTCATTAATTCAGTAGTGCATGATGCTGTAAGGGAAAGGAGGTGGTGAATCCTGAAGTTTGGCTTTGACCAAATAAAGGTGGCAGGTAGGTTCTGGAGCAGAGTTGATGTAACAGTAGATGTGCCAGGTAAGTTGCTCCTGATGCTGTTCTTTCAGCTGGAACCCAACCCCACCCCCCACGCCCCCACCCCCCTGCATGCCAAGCCAGGAGGCAAGTGTTTCGCTCCCTCCTGATTGCAGCTACTCTTGTGATCTGGCCTTTCCTCTTGCTCAGCTCCGCCATCTCCAACTTCTGGAAGTCACCCTTAGCATCTGTGTGGGACGCAGCTTTTGATGTGGTATAAACTTTCTCTTCGGTTGTTTACTCATTAGCTTCGAAATGCCTCTTGAATTCTACTGTTCATTCTATACGAAGAATCCACTGCCATTGAGTCTATATATGGTTTCTATACAGTTTATATGTGGTCTCCAACACGAAATCTTTATGGAAGCAGACAGCCTCGTCTTTCTCCCTCAGAGCAGTTGGTGGATTTGAACTACCAACCTTGGGGTTAGCTGCCCAATACTTATCCCACAAGACTACTAGAGCTCCTTTGGCCCACACTATTTAAAATTAATACTTTTATTTGTTTCCCCAAAATGCTGCTAAGTATCAAAACTCTGAAATGTATCCAGACTTTCTTTCTTTTCCTGTTAAATCTATTTTCACATTCCCTGGGGAAATTCAGGAAAATATTGACTGCGCTGAAGCTGAGAGTGCTGTATTATGTTCCCAGTGGCGCAGCAGGTTCGGTCTTGGGCTGCTCACCACAGAATTGGCAGTTCAAATGTCCTAGCTTCTAGCCTAGCTCTGAGAGAGAAAGATGCAGCTGGCCACTCCCATGGAAATGTGTAGCCTTCAAAAGCCTACAGGGTCACTGAGTTGGAACTGCCTTGACCGCAGTAGAATTTTTATACCTGATTCACCTCTCGAGTAGAGTTTATGTTTTGTTCTGATCATTTCTGGAGCTGCTTTGGCTGCTGGTCTTATCATCTCCGGAAAAGCTGCATTTCCTTAATCAACGTTCTCGTCCGGCGTACTTTCATGGTAGGAAGGGTGTGGGCGAGCCTTCACCTGCACCTTAGTCCTTCATTGTTGGAACTGATCATAAGATTTATCCCTCTGCATACATAATGAGTGTGCTTATATTAACCCACGGCTATAGACTCTGACTCCTAGTGACCCTACGTAGGTTTATGAGACTCCGGGTCTCTATAGCAGGAGCAGATAACCTCATCTTTCTCCCGAGGAGCGGTTGGTGGGTTCGACCTTGTGGTTAGCCATCTCACACTTAGCCACCAGTGCCACCAGGGCTCTTTATGTTTCTATTAGTGAAGGCTTCTATCTTGCATAAAAAAAATTAGTGAAGGCTCCTATCTCCTCCATAAGATATTTGACTATTTTCTGTTGCCCAGCATATATGTGATGCATTTGGAGAGCCAACAAACGTAGAAAAATAGTCTAATTGAATTCTCAATTCCGGGATGCTGCAAGAGAAAGCGTCCACATTGGCTTCCTTCTCCCTGTCATGTGCCCCCCTTGAATGGGTACATTGGGGTTGTTCCTTCGTACCTATAGGTGGTTGTTCGTTGGCATAGAGATGGCTTCCTACTCCCGGAGAGAGTTTCAGGCTCAGAAACCCACGGGGCCAGTTCTACCCTGTCCTATAGGGTTGCCAGGGGCCGGGATCAAGTCTGGCGGTGGGTTTTCTTAGGTGCCTCAAGGAGTCAATTCCAAGTCCTAGCTATGCCCTGTGAGCAAGCAGAATGCTCCACAGACCGACCCTGGCCAAGATCTTTACGAGAGCAGACCGCCACTCCTCTCTCCTCAAGAGCCAATGGATGGCTTCAAACCTCCACCCCTTGGCACAGCCATCCAGTGCTTGCCGCCGGCACCCCTGGGGCTCCCTTCTGAAGGGGATATTAGCTCTGAACTATAGGCTGTTAGAGCCGGCTTGGAGCCCGGAGGTCATTGCATCCAACCTGCTCATTTTAAAAACTGGCTATCGGCGTCCCCAAGATGTAGAGCAGCTTGGCCAAGGTCATGCAGCTAGTTAGTAATGAAATTGAAACCATAAACCATGCCTCCTGATCGCTGGTCCAGTGCTCTTTCTGCAACTCTTCAAATTTGGTGAGATTTTGAAACTATCAAAGCCACTGCCTGCCCATTCGTATCCAGAAAGCACCGGTCTGTGCGGGGCCTGGGGCCAGGCACTGGAGTTCCTGTGGGAGCTCAGGAGGCCATGCGTGGGGAAGGTCGGGGCAGGCAACTCAGGTGACTGGGGTACACTGGTCTCCCAACTGAGACCCTTTTGATATTATGTGTGCAAGGGTCTGGAAGCCAGGACCCTGTACCATGAGGGGCTGGGACACAAGGTGCTGGGAGGGCCCAGAGGTGGGAGGGGCTGGGACTGCTGTCAGGGGTCTGCTGTGGGGGGTGGGCTTGGAGGAGGAGTTGGCTTCCGGAAACTGCGCGCTCCTTGTGCTCACCAGAGAGACACGCAGGTGGACGTGTAGCAGAGTTGAAACAACTGTCGTTTCCAGCAACCACTGTTCCAGGAGCGTCTACTAGGTGGCAAAGAGCACCGGTGGCGCAGCCTTTAAGTAAATGCTTGGCAGCTAGCCAGAAGCTTGGCCACTCAAACCCGCCCAGCGGCTCCTCCGAAGAAAGACCTGGCAACCTTTTTCCCCAGGCAGGAGCCAGGAACAGTTCACCGGTCAGTTTTACTCAGCCCCCAGGGCCCCATGAGTGGAGTGGCGGCAGGAGGTGATGGATGGATTCCACCTCTGAGTGAGAGGCAGCCTGCTGGTTAGAGCAGGCACCCCGAGGACTTCTGTGTTCCCAGTTCTGCCATGTCATGCCACGGATGGCCATAAAGCCTTCCTGGTAAGATGTCACTCAGGAACCAAGTGAGTTCATCTCCACAGTGCGGGGGCGAGGCTGAGCCGGGCCTCTACCTGTGGACCACAGTCACCCCTGAGAGACACTAGGAGGAGGACAGAAAAGGTTTCTTGAGGAGGTGTCACTGGAGTTGGCATTGTGTGACCCTCCTTCCCCCACTCCTCACTCCCCCTCCCCCAAAAAACAAGCAAAATAAACTCACTGCCCTACAGTCCATGCTGCCCCGTGGGTTTCCATGGCTCTAAAGTTTCACTGGAGTAGAAAGTACACCACCACCCCCTTCTCCCAAGTTGTGTGACTGAGAGCAGCACCCCAGGTAGAGAGGACAGCTTAAGCAAAGCCCTCAGAGGGAGCGGGGCTTGGTATCCTCAGGCAACAGCCAGTGGCCAAGATGTGAGGTACAGTCAGAAGTGGGCCAGGCGGAGTCACCCCAGGCCTTGCAGTGAGCTGAGTGTGCACCTTCGTCGGGGCAGGAAGAGCCCACAGTGGGCGTGGAAGCAGGAGAGTGATCAGGTCAGATTTAGGGTTCAAGGAAAACTCTGATACAAAAGAATGTCACCAGGTGTTCTGCTGATCTCCTAGAGCAGCAGTTCTCAACCTGTGGGTCTTGACCCTGTTAGGGGTCAAACGACCCTTTCACAGGGGTTGCCGGATTCATCACAGTAGCAAAATGACAGTGATGAAGTAGCAACGAAAATAATTTTATGGTTGGGGGTCACCACCACCTGAGGACCTGTATGAAAGGGTCTCGGCATCAGGAAGGTGGAGAACCCCTGTCCTAGAGAGAAGTGGAGGAGGTGGCCGGAGGCAGTGACATAAAGGGGTGTGGAGAGGAGAGGAGAGAGAGAGAGAGAGATGGAGGAGGAAGAGTCTATCGGTCTCAGGCTGAAGCTGTGGGCAGGCAGAGGGAAGGGTCACAGAGAAGTCCAGGCCTGCCGTGGCTGCCTCTGCTGTGCCATCCCCTGCAACAGTAAGCGGGGACACCGGGGACAGGGGCAGCAGAGGAAGGTCTCGTTTGCACACGTTGAGTCTGGGCCTTTGGCTCAATAGGATCCGGACATGAGAGAGCAGTCTGCTCTGGGGCCGGAGGTCTGAGAGTCAACAGCACCGGAGAAGACCATGGAGGAGCAAGACCGGAGCCTGGGAAGTTTATACAAGGAGGCGGCCAGAGTCTCAGAGACAAGCCTCGGAGACTAGCTCTCGGTCACCGCAGTACTCAGTCTGCAGAACAAGCAGGTGGATGAGGTGAGCAGAGGAGGAGCCCGTGAGCACAACCGAGAAGGGACCAGAAGAGGCGAAGAACAAGACGTGTTGGAGGGGAGCACCAGGGGGGTGGGGGCGGACAAAGGGTGAGATGAAGCCTGAAGACTTCTGCTGGACTGTGGCCATTGTGACATCATTGAGTGGGTGGGAGTCCTCGGACCTCTGTCCGTGAGGTTGAGGGGTGAGGCCGAAGTCGGAAGGCAGTGGGCCAAAGCTGAGCGGGAAGTAAGAGAAGGTGACATGCCCTTCTCTCATGGGCCTCGGCTCTGCAGAGAGTCGATTTGGGGCAAGAGAGGGCGAGGGTTTGTCCTGGGGGAGAACTGAACTTGTGAGGGGCCTGAAGGAAGGAGGGGCGGTACAGACCAAGCAGGAGGCTTTGCATGTGGGGCAGGGACAGAGCGAGGGTCTGGGGGCAGGAGCAGGCAGGAGAGGGACTGGCCCTGAGATCAGCCTCAAGATCTGCCTTCCTTGAGCCTGGAGAGAGGGCTGCGAGGGCAGGCGGTGCGCAAGGAGAGAGAATTTTGAGGGTGTGGGGGCAGGAGGCTGAGGGAGCTTACACTTGCTCACTCACCCCGGGAATATTCTCCAGGAGGGAGAAGATGGTGTAGGTGAAGTTCTCTGATGCCCACGGTGTTCACTTCCTAATTCCTGTCCACGATTTGGTGTCAGGTGGAGGGTTGGTGTGTGTTTGGTGTTTGTGCGTGTGTCCACAGCTGCCTCTCTCAGGGAGGAGAGCGTGAGGAACGCCATCGACACTCCGATGGGGCTCAGTTCCTCTTGGTAATTGGCCGGTCAGTATAAGCCCTGGACTGGACGGTGCCCCATGGGTCTCCAGAGGGAGAACAGAGGCAGACTGCCTTACCCTGTATGAGGTTACTGATGAGGCATCACAAGTGTTACTGACAACTGTTCAGGAAACCCAATCTGTACCCACTTTAGCGAGCGAGCCAGCGAGAGAGCGAGAGGTGTGATTAGTCCATCTTGCACAATCGGGAGCCCAGGCCTCAGATGACAGAATGGGCCTGTGTGCCCAGCAGCGGTCTCATGAGTGCTGTATACTCCCTAGTTCGCAAGGTCTCTCCTCCAGTTCTTCCTTGGCTGAGTGTTAGGGCATTAACATTCTTTCCCAAGTGTCACCTACTTCCTTAATTTAGAGTGTGTACTTCCGGGGTGTAGCCCCTCATCCTGGATGAATCTGATTCACAGGATACCATTCCACACATCAGCCATTCGCTTGTGCCTGGCTACTTCGTAATTTCTTGGTCTTTGGCTCCCTTAATTCCTGAAGAGGGACCAGTTTGGGGGTATTTCTCCCCGAGAGTTTGGAGCCCACACAGGCCTCCATGGCCCAAGCCGACAGACCCTAATGGGCGCCTCGTCCTCAGCTCAGCCTTGACCTCCCTCCCCTCCGGGAGTGAACTTCTCCGAGGTCAGGTCATCAGGCCTCAGCCCTCCTCACTTACTGTCTCTGTGGGGGTGACCCTCACAACCGCCTGGCCTGTCCCAGGCTGAGATGTGAAGTCAGAAGTGGCCCAGTCCCCGTGGTCACACCAGGCTTGGCAGCGAGCTAAGCGTGTACTGTCAGGGCAGAAAGAGCCCCCACCCTACAACCTGGCCAGAGGAGATTCCCCTGACTCCGGAGAAGGAAATGATGGGGGTCTCCTGCACTAACCACTCCAGGCCCCCTCCTCTGCCCCCAAGCACCAAAGTTTTCAAACAGCCCATGAAATTGTCGCCTCCTCTCCCCAGTGGAGTAAGTTTCCTGTAGACAGGGGTTTGCTGTTTGATTTCCTCCACAGCTTCTGGAAAGAGGCCTTGATGTTCCTCACGGACCTTCCTACGCAGGGGAGGGGGAGCGGGGCCAGCGGTGAGAGTCATCCAGGCACCACCTGCTGGTCCACTGGTCCATGTGGGCCCTGGGGCCAAGGGGGGTATGGGATTCGTCAGAGTCAGCACTGGTCGAGGATGGTCCAGAGCCCTGCATCTGAGCGAAGACCAGAGATGGGAAATGATGGCAAAATGGGGTGGGGAGTCACTATGCCAAGAAGGCTCAGCCAGTGGGTGGAGGAGTTGGAGAGGAAGGGGAAGAGGAGGTGGCAGCCAGCAGTTTGGAGCACAGGCTGGGAAGAGGGTGGTCACTGGCAGCTCCAACGGCTCTAAAAAGGGCAGTATCAAAACTGGAGGCAGGAAAGGCCGCTGTGGCCCCAGTGCTGGGCAGCGGCAGGGAGCTGGCTGTGGGGAGGAGGCGGTGGTGGTCAGAGGTTAGAATGAGGCGGTGACTAAAGGCTTGGGAAGAGGCGTCCCAGTGGGAACTAGAAGCTACCACCATCCAGTTGACCCAGAGCCATCCAGGAGGACAGATAGAACTGCTTCTGCGGGTTTCCAAGACTGGGTCCGAACCACTGACCTGGGGGTTATCAACTCAATGCTGAAACCACTGTGCCACCAGGGCTCCCTGCCTGGCACGAGGAAAACCAAACTACACAAAAGAGTGCCAACGAGTCAATTCTGACTCATCGCAACGCTAAAGGACAGGGTTGATCTGCTCCGGTGGGTTTCCAAGACGGCAAGTCTTTATGGGAGTAGAAAGCCTCATATTGTTCCCTCAGATTGGCTTCCAGGTTTTGAACTGCTGCACTTGTGGTGGTTAGTGGACCAGAGAGTAACCCACTAGACCACCAGGTCCCCTCAGGAAGCTCTAGGAGAGAAATTGTTTCCTTACCTATTCCAAATTCTAGAAGCCACCTGCATTCTTTACCTCATGGCCCCCATTCTCCATCTTCAAAACCAGCAGAGCTGCATCTTCTCTCCTCCCTCATCTCCTGTGATTCCACTGGACCCACCTGGATGCCCCAGGATTCTCACCTTTCAAAAGAGCCTCCACTGAATCATGCCACAAGTTTCTTTTGCCACATATGGTAGCATGGTCACAGATTCTTGGGGTTAGGGCACAGGTCTCACTCTGTCTCCCACACCATCTCACCCAAACATGGTCTCCCCCTACAAACAACACCAATTGTGAGAGCCACCAGTTTGGCAGTTCAATGTACTTTCAAGATTCTTCGCTAACACCGTAATTCAAATGCATGACTCCTCCTTCAGTCTCCCAAATTCAGTGTCCACTTTTCACATGAAAATAAGGCAAGTGACAGTACCATGGCTTGGAGCAGGGACACCTCAGTCCTCCAAGAGGTATCCCTGCTCTTCCATCACTTGAAAGGGCAGATTTGCCCAATGAAATATGTCATTTGGTGTCTTGACGATTGCTTCCATGAGCATTGATTGTGGACCCAAGCAAGATGAAATCCTTGACAACTTCAATCTTTTCTCCAATTATCGTGATGCTGTCTACTGGTCCAATTGTGAGGGTTTGGGTTTTTTTTTCATGGAGCCCTGGTGGTGTAGTGGTTCAGCAGTTCATAACCACCAGCAGCTCCGTGGGAGAAAGACTGGGCTTTCTAGTTCCATAAATGGTTACAGTGTTGGAAACCCACGGGGTCGCTATGAGTCAGTGTGTTACTCTGGGTTGACTAGAGAAACAAATCCAGAGACACGTGTGTAAGAGAGAGCTTTATATCAAAGAGTAATTGTATATTAAGAAAACATCCCAGCCCAGTCCAGATCAAGTCCATAAGCCTGATATTAGCCCATAAGTCTGAAACTAGTCCATAAATTACTCTTCAGATTCATGCAGTCATATGTAATGATGCAGAATACAGGAAGATCACAGGTCAATGGGTGTAAAGTCTTGTGGATCCAATGGCAGTGGACGCATCTCCAGGGCTCTGGCTGCCATCAGCATGGCTCCATGTAGCTTGTCAACAGAAAGGTGAAGCAGAGAGAGAGAGTTTCCAGATTCCTTATGAGAAGACCATGCCCCAAAGAAGGCATCATCAGTCTGTGACCTGAGTGACAGGCTAGACTCCACCCCTTCACTCTTAATACCCTCAAGTTGACATGGGATGATGTAATTGCCACAGTCAGCATCCACTCAATGGCAATGAGAGTGAGTTCCACTGAATTGCAATCCATACCGCAAGCTTTCAACAAGTGCTTCAAGGCCTTGTTCTCACCTAGCAAGGACATGTCTTCTGTATATCAAAGACTTGACTCGTCTTCCTCTAATCCTGATGCTGTTCTCATGATCATATAGTCCATCTTCTCATATTATTTGTTCAGCACACAGATTGAATAAGTGTGATGAAAGGATACAACTTGAATACACACCTTTCCTAATTTTAAACCATGCAGTTTTCCCTTGTTCTGTTTGAATGATTGTTTCTTGATCCATGTACAGGTTCCACATGAGCACAATGAAGTGTTCTAGAATTTCTGTTCTCAGAGCTGTCCATAGTTTGTTATGGTTCACACAGTCAAATGCCTCTGCATAGTCAGTAAAACACAAGTAAACATCTTTCTGGGATTCTCTGCTTTCAGTCAAGATCCTTCTGATGTTAGTAACGATATCCCTGGTTCC
The DNA here is from genome assembly GCF_000313985.2 of Echinops telfairi. Classification (NCBI taxonomy): domain Eukaryota; kingdom Metazoa; phylum Chordata; class Mammalia; order Afrosoricida; family Tenrecidae; genus Echinops; species Echinops telfairi. The sequence continues at coordinate 3,784,105 of NW_022111317.1, forward strand.
ATGTTTTCTTCTGCATCTGGCTTGAATTTCTAGCAGCTCCTTGCATGCGATGCACTGCTGCAACCATTGCTCAGAAAAAACGATCTTCAGCAAAATTTGACTGGCATATAATATTGATATTGTTAGATAATTCACACTTTCTGTTATCTTTCTTTTTTAAAAAAACATTTTATTAGGGGCTCATACATCTGTTATCGCAATCCATACACACATCAATTGTGTAAAGCGCATTTGTACATCATTCTTAAAACATTTTCTCTTCACTTAACCCCCCCAACATTAGGTCCTCATTTTCCCCCTCCCTCCCCGCTCCCCCCTCCCTCATGAGCCCTTGATAGTTTATAAATTATTTTGTCATATCTTGCCCTGTCTGACGTCTCCCTTCACCCACTTTTCTGTTGTCCGTCCCCCAGGGAAGAGGTCACATATAGTCCCTTGTAATTGGTTCCCTCTTTCCTACCCACTCTCCCTCTACCCTCCTTGTTTCGCCACTCACACCACTGGTCCTGTAGGGCTCATCCGCCCTGGATTCCCTGTATTTTCAGTTCCCGTCTGTACCAGTGTACCTCCTCTGGTCTAGCCAGACTTGCAAGATCGAATTCGAGTCATGGTAGTGGGAGCGGGGAGTTATCTTTCTTTGGGATGGGTACAAATATGAATCTCTTCCAGTTGGTTGGCCAGGTAGCTGTCTTCTAAATGTCTTGGTATGGATGAGTGAATGCTTCCAGGGCTTATAGCTATTCTGTTAATTCCTGGAGCCTTATTTATTGCTAATGCTTTCGATACAATTTGAGCTCCTTTCTTCATATAATTGATTTTTGATCAGATGTTGATTCTTGAAATAGTTGAGTTTTGATTAGTCCTTTTTGGTACGGTGACTGTTCTTTTGATGTTTCCTGCATCACTCAATCATTTGCCCTTAGAATCTTTCAGTATTGAAACTCTAGGTTTCAACTTTTTCTTCACTTTTTTCAACTTGCGATATGCTGAGCACATTCTTCCTTTATGGTTTCCAAACTCCAGGTCTGAAAAATATAATACTTTGTCTTCTCAAGCTGCCTTTGAAGTTTTCTGTTCAGCTCTTTTACATCAACGTTTCTTCCATCCGTTTGATGGCATTGGAGATGTGTCATGCAGCAGTAGACGGCATATACATTTGGGGAGTGAAAAATGTCAATAAGAAACAGCCCACACTAACCTTCTGCTTAGCAACTGAGCACTGATTCATAGCCAACTAGGCTCCTTAAGCACATAAAAACTCGGATCCCACTGTCATTGTAAGAGTCATACATGCCACTGTCTATTCCTATATAGAGTTTCTGAGGCTGTAAACCAGTGGTGAGAGTCAGCTGGTTTGACTGGTTCAGCAGAACTTATGCCTATTTGTTGTTGTTGAGTTCAGTAAACCAGTTGTTAAAAAGGCACTTGTAATTAGGGTTCTCTCTAAGATGGATGGCTAGGCAGCCACGCAATGTGGGAATCACAAATTGACACTCCTTACCTCTTTTTTAATGGTCACTTGTGCAACAGTGGTGTTCTGATATGTTAAAATAAGAAGCCACTTTTTGGTATATCTCTATCTATCTATCTATCTATCTATCTATCTATCTATCTATCTATCTATTCATTAGGGCAGTGAACCAGTTGCTAAATTGTTTTAATTCCACCACTGCTGTAAACCTGGTGGATTTGAACTGACAACCTTTTGGTTAGTAGCTCAATGCCTATCCCACAATGCCACCAGGGCTCCTTCAGGACATAAGGCATTTAAAAATATTCTATGAATATGTGAAATTAGGTTCTACTCCTAGATCTATAAACCCCAAACCAAACCGATTAGCATCAAGTCAGTTTTGACTCATAGCGACCCTGTCCCACAAAGTGGTAACTTTTGTGGGAGTAGATGGCTACCTCTTTCTCCCATGGAGCAGCTGGTGGGTTTCACCTTGGAGCTGCCAGCAGCCTCAGTGCTTTCCCACCACACTCCTAGGGCTATCCCCAGAGAAACTAAAGCACATGTCCGCACAAATACTTGTACAAAAATATTCATAGCAGCACTCTTCATAATAGGCCCAAAGGCCCAACTGATAAGTAGATAAAGGAAACGTACTGGCATTACAGAATGAAATATTGTTCATTCAGATAAAGGGATGAATTTCTTGTTCATACTATGCCACAGGTAAGCATTGAAGACGTGATTCTAAGTGAAAGAAGCCAAACACTAAAGGACCGATGTTGGTTGGTTTGATTGGTGTGAAATGTCCAGAGAGGCAAAGTCATAGAGAGAGATTAGTGGTCGCCTAGGGGGTTGGGTGGGAGGATGGTCACTGACTGCTTACAGGTATGAATTTCTTTTTTTTTAATCGTTTTATTAGGGGTTCATATGACTTATCACAATCCATACATACATCAACTGTGCAAAACACATCTGTTCATTCATTGCCCTCATCATTCTCAAAACATTTGCTCTCCACTTAAGCCCCCGTCATCAGGTCCTCAGGTATGAATTTCTTTTCTTTTTTTTTTTTGAGACAGAGAGGTCTGGAAGTGTTCTAATTTATTATTTATTTTAAATCTTTTTGAAAACGTTCTCATGTAAATTGCAGCGATGGTTGCACCACGGTGACTCTACTAGAAAGCTCTGCTTCGTATACTTTAACACAGGCGAACGTCATGGCCTGAGGCACAGTGAAAGCATCTTTAGTGCTCTGGTTCGACCTCCTGTTCACCACACAGTGCCTGGGCTCTTCAAAACTTGCAAGCAGCTCCCCAAGGCACAAGTAGCTGTCTGGAGGGAAAAGGAGAGAAAGGGATAGGAATTGGAGATAGAAGATGGGACTCGTTGCCACTTGAACAACCGTGTCTTCTTCCGTGAGACCAAAAGAACTGGATGGTGCCCAGCTAACCTACTGATCTATAGAGGAATCCTGATCAAAAGGAGGGAAATGCAGAAAGAGAAATTCAAGTTCTCATAGACTCCAGACTTTCTGGAGGATGAATGAAATCTCCCTCCCCCCAACCTCCGCAAACTATTGCCCTAGATAATCTTTAAACTTCAAACCAGAAATATTCACTGAAGTCTTCTTAAAACCAAACAATAGTTTAGTGTAAAACGTCTGCCTTGAGCATTATGCTCTTTTAAGATCCATCTCTATGGGATCAAATTGGTGGTGGCAGCTCAAAAGACTAGACAAAAACTGTAGCAGGCACGAGTGTGTGCTGCTGGTGGAGGAACAACTCGGAAAAGGAGGATGGGAAGGTTCGCACAGCTCTGCGAAGGTCGTCAGTGCCCTTGGATGGAACATACAGAAACAATTCAATTGGGATCTGTTTTGCTGTGTAGATTCTCAACAACAAAACTGCAAAAATGTTTGAAGGGTGAAAGTATCCTGGTGCAACATCAGCATTTTTGAGCTCAGTGTGGAGAGATGTGGGTCTTAGCCCTGGCCCCTCCCTGGGGACCCAGAGGCCACAGACATGGGGAGAGGTGAGGGCTTTGGCTTTATCCTGCCAGCTCTGTGCCACGTGCCTCCAGCTTGGCTTTTTCCAGCTGTGAGGTAAGGATCATCAGAGTGCCCACCTCATGAAGAGTAGTGGTTGGCAGAGCCCACCCTCCAGAGGAGGAAACCCACCACAACCGAGGCTGCCCACCACAACCCTCCAGGAGCCCGGAGTTGAGCCCCAGGCTATCCGAGCCTCCCCAGGAGAGAGCTCCAGGCAGGTAGGGACCTAAGTTTGGTCATCTCCAGAGTTCCAGTGCTCAAAATGGTGCCTGGTGTGCAGTGGGGGGTGGGGTGGGGGTGGGGGTGGAGTAGATGGTGGCCTCCCAACATCCCGTTCTCCTGGAACTTCAGGAGGTGACTGCATTTGGAGATAGGGTCCTTGCAGGTGTTAATTAGTTATGTGAGATCATGCTGGATTAGGATGGACCCTAAATGCAATGAAAGAGGCTGGGTGACGCAGTGGTGAAGAATTGGCTGCCAACCAGAAGGCCCGTTGCATGGGAGGAAGTGGTTGCATAGGAGGAATATGTAGCAATGGCCTTTCATAAAGATTTCACCCTGGGGAACCCCTTGGAACCATTGGATGCTGTCCTGTGAAGTCCTTGGGATTCAGAATGGACTCCATATCAATGTGTGTGTGAGTTTTCCCCCCTGGGGTTCATATAAGAAGAAAGGACCTGTCAGAAGACACAGGGTGACAACGGCCATGCAGAGAGGAGACAGGGATGGTGGGAGTGATACAGCACAAATCAAGGAATGTGTGGAGACAGGAAGGAGCTTGCTGACACCTTGCTGTTGGGAGCGGTCTTTCGTCACCCCGCTCCCCCAAATTTGCTTCAAGCCACTTCGCCTTCTGCGAAAGGCTTCCGTTAGTTAGTTAGTACCTGTGGTCTTTGCTAACCTTGGAGAGGTGGTTTGCTTTTGCTCAAAGCAAAGCCAGAAAAACCTATAAAAGTAGCGCTCAGCCTTTATTTTGTAGCGAGTGTTAAAGAGAGCACTCGCCGCAGGGGCCCCAAGAACAGCTTCACCCAAATACCACGCCCCCGCCCCGCCCCGCACAACACACTGTCGGTGTCTCAGCCTGGAGTCTCCCGCTGGGCACTGGGTCGGTCTACACTGCCCGCTGGTTCCATGTGTTATTTGGTATCATCTGGTAGGCGATTGTTTGGGGGATCCACAAGGATCAGAAACTTTCCCATGGACCTGAAAGGGTGATTCCTTCTAAGGCTGCTTCTCTTTGCGGCTCCACACAGCTTCCTGGAACTCTGCTTTCTGATAGGGGGAGAAACCAGTGCCGGCTTTCAGCAGCCCTAGAAACCCACACGAAAATACCCCTTGGTATCGGATGCCTCTCCGTCCCTGCTCCCACCTCTCCAGGACCTGCCAGTCGGGGCGGGTCGAGTCTACTCCCACCCCTGTGCACTCCGTGCAGAAGGCCGCGTGTTCAGTGACGAGTGACAACTAATCGGAGGCGAGCAAAGTCCCTGGAGGGCCTCCCCCAGGGAAGTTGGGCATGGGTGGGGTGCAGGGGTGCGCCTCCCCGCTTCCTTCCCACGCAGGGTCGGAGGGAAAGCAAAGGGGAGCAGACGCAGGCCCGGGGGAGGGAGGGTCGGAGGAAGGAGGGAGGTTTGCCGAGGGAGGGAGCCGGGGGCCCCTTCTCTCTAACAGGGCAGCAGCCCCGGGGAGCGAATCAAAAGAGGCTGCCACAAATGGCAGAGGAGGCGACAGCTGCCGTGCAGGACGTGACAGCCGCCGGGGAGTCGGGGAGCTGGGCGGGCCGGGAGTCGGTCGGGCCGCCCTTGGAAGGCTGGGCCCGCCTCCCCCCACCCTCTCCTCCCAGGCCCCGCCTCTGCCGCGGGCTCGCACGCACCTGCTCTCGGCTCCAACCACCCCCACTCAGCCTGCCGCTCCTCAAGGGTCTGAAAGGTCAGAGGGGGTGCTAGGCTGCTTCCTGTCTCCTCACCAGCTGAAAAAAGGTGCCTTCCCAGCCCCGCCCCACGGGGTGTCGCGTCCACACCCCCTGGCCTTGTGCCAGAGCCCGCAGCCGAGTACTGGGTGAAGTCGGCTCCCTGCAGCCGCTCCTAGCTTTAGCTGTGCCTAGGGGGGCACTTTAGGCTCTGGGCCCATAAAGGTGCTGAAGAGCCCTGGTGGCTGTCATGGTTCCGCATGGGACTGCCGACTGCAAGGGAGACTGATGAACGCTCGGAGAAGCCCGGAAACCACAGGAGCAGTTCCGCGCGGTCCTGTATGGTGACCAGGAGTCAGCACTGACTTGATGGCAGTGAGTTTTAGTGACTTTGGAAGGCTGGTTGCTAGTCCCAAAACGCCTCCTGGTTAGCTTCCCCATTGGTTCCCACGGGACGCTGGGCGAGCGAGAGGGGGCGGAGCCCTCTTAAATCACACTGATCATGGGAGTTTGAAGGGTTTGTAGGCACGGTCAGGCGCAGAGGAGACCCTACTGTGTATGTTCGTGGGTGGGTGGGTGGGGACTCCTCAGAGCCCAAAGACCCACAGATACCCAATTCTTCACGAGAGAGGATCCCAGCAGGGACCCAGGCAGCCTCCTCCAGGGAAGAGGGGAGGGAGCCGGATCGGTTGGAAAGAGGGCAGCCAGCGGGAGCTCTGGGCACTGGGCCTCTTCCAGAGAGCAGCTTGAGGCAGGGGCTGGGTCTCCACTCTGATATGGACCAGTGCTCAGACTGAGCCACCCCTGAGCGGGGGTCTGCAGGTGGGTTTACCCTTCTGCTCCAGTCTGGTACAGCCAACCATCTCTCCCACACCCTCAGCATCCAGGTCCTCCGCCCTCTGCCCTCTGCGTGACCAAGAGGCTAGGAGACTGGGTGGGGGTGGGTTCTGGTTGGCACTATTATGTTCCTGCAGGTGCCCAGGAATCCCACCTCCAACAGGCAGGGTTTAATACTTGATAGAATTAGCAGGATACACGTGTGTAGTGGTTTCTCACCGGGCTGCTAACCACAGGTCTGCAACTTGAACCCACCACCCAGCTCCCCAGGAGAAAGCGGGGCTCCCTACTCCCTTAAAGAATTACAGTCTGGCTGGGCAACTCACAGAACAGTTCTAGCCTGCCCTTTAGCTCTAGCTCTCTGAGCCACCCTTGTATTTAGAGTTGAGAGGGAGCTCCTGTTAGACCGTGTAATTGACTCCATGGGGGTGAGCTGGGTCTTTTTCTAACCGGGAATCGAACCCAGGCTGTGGCAGTGAAAGCACCAAATTCCAGTCACTAGACCACCAAAGAATGAGCTTGGTCTTTCTGAAGGGAGCCCTGGTGGCATAGAGGACTATGCGCTGGGCTGCTAACCTCAAGGTCAGCAGTTTGAAACCACCTTTCACTCAGAGAGAGAAAGATGAAGTTCTCTATATACCCTTAAAGGGTTACAGGGTTGGAAACCCACAGGGGCAGCTCTACCCTGTCCTACAGGGTCGCTGTGTGTTGGAATGGGCTCGACGTGATGGCAGGTCAAGTTCTGAGACTCTCCCACTGGCAAGGCCCACTGGGCTCTCCTGGGCCACGGTCAGCCCAGGGTGGAGCGGCTCTGAATTGACCCCCTTGCCGCAAAATTCAAAACCAAACTCACTGCTATTGACTCCTGGGTTTCCCAGACTGTAGCTCCTCAAGGGAGTAGAAAGCCTTGTCTTTTTCCCGCCGAACGCATGGTGGTTTCAAAATGCTGACCTTGAGTTAGCAGCCCAATACGTGCTGCTTAAAGCTGATTCCAGACGGTGTTTACTGGGTTAATGAAACCCTGATGGTGTGGTGGGTTTGGCCCAGGGCTACTACCCAAGGTTAGTGGTCTGTACCCACCAGCTCTGGGCGGTGGTGGGGTGGGGGTAGGGGAGACTTATCTGCTCCCAGAAAGATGTACTGCCTCAGAAACCTTAAGGAGCAGTTCCATTCTGTCCTCTAGGGTCGGTCGGTCGCTATGAGGCAGACTGGACCTGAGGGCAGTGGGGGGTTGGTATGGGTTTTGACTAAAGTGAATTAACTTCCCTGGCTCAGTGACCTAAAGGGGAGGGAAAACGTGAACAATCCTAACAGGGGCTGTTGACATTTCTATTGTCAGGTGCTGAGTCTGTTTGTTTAAACCTCAGGAGGTCTCCCCTCATTCTTCTCAGTGGGGCAAGACTGACAGGACAGTTTGAGATGTGAATTTCACAGATAGGCATGGATTGGTGGCTTAGAGGTTATGTGTTGAGCTGTGATCAGCAAGGTCTCTGATTAGAAGCCACTGGCTACTCCTGGGAGAAAGATGGGGCTTCCAACTCCCGCAAACAGTCTCCAAAATTCACAGGGGCCATTCTACCCTGTCCTATGAGTCACCAGCCATCCGCTTGATGATAGTAAGTTTGGTTGCTTGGTACCTGTAAGCACCGGACTGCTAACTGCACCGTCAGCTGGCTGGTTGTTGGTTCAAACCCATCAGCCACTCCTCACTTGTTGGCAGAAAGATGAGGCTGTCTGCTTTCAGAATGACTGATTTAGTACAGTTGCTAGGAGACAAAAATCCACACAACAGTAAAGGATACCTGCTCCAGGAGACTGGGGCAGGGTCGGTCCATGGCAGCCCACTCCCTGCCTTTGCCAATCACAGGGATCTGACCTCTGGCTGATATCATGGGCCTGGGAGCCAGTTACCATCCAGGCAAGGGCCAGCAGAGGAGCCTGTCCTGCCTGGAGGTGCAGGGGAATCAGAAGAGGAATTTAAAGGGGCGGCTCTCCCAGCTCAAGGGATTAGGAGGTTACTTTGGGGTTTGTACCAACACAGGAGGTTACTTTGAGGACTAAGGTGCCCTTGACCCCAGCCATGATATTTCCATTGGTGAACGTTGGGCATTGACTAAGAAATACCGAAGATGAATCATGGTGCTGGTGAAGTACCATGGACTGCCCAAAGGACAAACATCTGTCTTGGAAGAGGTACGGTTAGAATGCTCTTTAGAAGCAAGCATGGTGACACTTTATCTCACTTACTTTGCACATGTCAGCAAAGACCAGTCCCTGGATAAGGACATCATGCTCGGGAAAGTGGAAGGGCAGCACCAAAGAGGAAGGTTCTCGATGTGATGGACTGACACGGTGGCCACAATGAGCTCAAGCATAACAAATGTGAGGATGGCCCAGGACCAGGCAGTGTTCCCCTCTGTTGGGCACAGGGCTGCTGTGGGTCAGAACTGACTTGCTGGCCCCTAAGGAGAACAGCAATAGCCGGCCCCACCTAGCCAGACAGCACAATAGAAAACACAGATCTACACGAAGCCCTGGGACAGCCAACCAAGTGCAAACGTCTCTCACGGTGATGACTCTGGTGACCTTTACATGTTAGAGTAGTTTGAGATTTACAGGAAGGTGTGACCACAGAGGAGAACTTCTTGATCGCTCACGTCCTGGAATCCCCTACTGCTGACAGCTTATGTTCTTGGTGAAGGAACCCAAATGGATACTTTCTTATTCAGATTCATTCCGCTATTAACTAAAAGGTTGGAGGTCTGAATCCAAGATGCCTCGGAAGGGGATGCATAAGCAAGTGTGGTGAAGAAAGGTGATGGTGCCCGGCTACCAAAAGATATAGCGTCTGGGGTCTTAAAGACTTGAAGATAAACAAGCGGCCATCTAGCTGAGAAGCAACAAAGCCCACATGGAAGAAGCACTCCAGCCTGCGTGATCATGAAGTG
>NW_022111317.1:3793917-3794759 GCF_000313985.2 Echinops telfairi
ATGTGCTTGACACAATGGATGGATGGATGGATTGTGATAAGAGTTGCACAAGCCTCCAATAAAATGATTTTAAAAACCCACAAAGATGCCTCGGAAGAAAGGCCTGGTGAGCTGTTTCTGAAAACTCGGTGATTGAAACCCTCTGGTGCATAGCTCTCTGCTGCCTCAAGTTAAACCCAAACTCACTGCCGTCAGGTCTTCTGGCTCCTGGCATCTCTACAGGACAGAGGAGAACTGCCCCTGTGGATTTCTAAGATAGTAACCCTTTTCATTTATTTTTTTTAATTCTCTTTCTCAATTTTAATTGTTCGTGTTCTGTAAATGGAATGTTTTTCTTTTATTGGGGGCCTCTTACCACTCTTATATCCAAGACTGTAACTCTTTTTAGGAGCAGAGAGCCTCATCTTTCTCCCCTGGAGCAGAGAGTGGGTTGGAACTGTTGACCTTGAGGTTAGCAGCCCAATACATAACCACTTGGCACCCTTGAGTCCGCGCTGCCGCTGGTTTATTGTTAGCCTCAGACTCCCGTGTGATTTTTCTTGAACGCCGTTTTCTGCTCCAGGATCCCTTGGACAGTGCATGACATGTAAGTGTCCTGTCTCCCTGGCTCCTCTGGGCGGGGGCGGTTTCTCAGAGTGTCCTTGTTTGGGATGACTTGACTGTTTGGAGGAGGAGTTTTGTAGCAAGTCCCTTGCCTCGGATTTGTCTGAAGTTATGGATTTCCAGGAAGATCACAGGGAAAAGTGTTCTGGTTCCTTTTCTTTTTTTGTTTTAATACTTTGGGAGCTCTTACATCTCATCACAATGCATACATTCATCCAGTGTGTCAAGCACATTTGCAC
>NW_022111317.1:3797642-3803383 GCF_000313985.2 Echinops telfairi
TCTGTCATCTGAGGCTTGGACCTCAATTTTGCACAATGGACTAATAAAGCCTCTCTCTCTCTCTCTCTCAAGTGGGTACAGATTGGGATTTCTTGAGCATTTGTTGGTAAACACTCGTGATTCCTCATCAGTAACCGCACATGGGTAAGGCGGTCCGCCTCTGTTCTCCCTCTGGAGACCCCTCAGGGCACAGTCCCAGTCGGGACTTGCTATCAACAACCCACCAGTTGGCAAGCGGAACTGAGACAATGTCGGGGTGTTGACCGCATTTCTCACAGAATGAATGCCACAGATCTTACATGTAGAAATTGTTGACTTACAGTCTGTTCTGCCGGGAAGTAACAATAGTAACAGAATAATAGCCACCGCCAGCAATTATTCAAAACATAAGAGGATAGAAGAGTCGCTGGGTGATACACACAGTTAAGGGCTTGGCCTCTAACGGAAAGGTTGGCAGTTCAAACCCACTCAGAGGTACCTCAGAAGAAAAGCCTGGCAATCTACTACCGAAAGGTCCCAGTCATGAAAACCCTCAGGAGAGCCGTTCTGAGACCCCAAAGATCTCAAGATGCACCCAGAGTTGAATTCAACTTCCAGCAAATGCTTGTTTTTCAATTAAGTACGATATCACAATGCAAGCCGGAGCCAAAGCTAAGACGGTCTTTGTCTTTTAAAAAGAAGAAAATAAATAAAAGAAAGAGCGATACTTCCCTAAATGCAACCTGGTATCCTGGGTTGGGCCCTGAAACAGATCAAGGACATAAGAGAACAGCAGCAACTGAAACTGGAGAAATCTGAACACAGTCTGGACTGATAATAGTCTTTGTGTAAGATATGAAAATAATAATAACTTCTCATTTATCGAGGGGTCACGAGAGTGGGAGGGGAATAAAGAAGAGCTGATACCAAGGGCTCAAGGAGAAGGAAAAGGCTTTGTAAAGGATGATGGCAACCTATGCACAAATGTGCTTGATAGGATCGATGTATGGGTTGTGATAAGCGCTCTAAGAGCCCCCAATAAGATGATTAAAACAAAAGTCTTTGTTAATTTCCTCATTTTGATATGCAAATGTTAACATTCAGGAAGCCAGATGAAGGGTATTCGGAGAGTCCAAGCACTATTTCAAGGAGACCCGAGGTCAGAGTGACCTCCCAGGATTCACAGTTGAGACACTAGTTAAATAGGCATGGAGCAAAGGGAACTCGCCAATTGGTGATTAGTGGCAGATCAGTGCATCACTGCTACAGGTGGGCCTGCAGTAGCAGGAACAGGGCCATGACTGGGTTACAGGGATACGAGTATGTTGGGCAGTAGAGCTCAGAAGACTGGGCCAAGGGCTTCCGAGCAAGGCAGTCATGGGGAGACTGAGGCATGACCCATGGCTATGCCATTCCTCTTAGTCTCCCCAGTATGGTCATCTCCATCTAGGACACACCCAGGCCAGCCACTAAGAGAGACTCGTCCTCCCTGCACTGGCCAGAGAGAGGTGGAGGCAATCCACTCTCCAAGGGAGTCGGCCTGCGGGCAGAATTGCCTACCTCCTTGGGCAATGATCAGAAGGAATTCAAGCTATGTGGGGACTCTGCAAAGGGATGTGGGGCTGTCACCACCATCCATGGGTTTCTATAAGTGAGGTGCTCAGAATTTAAGCTCTAATAGACCCTCAGTCTTTTGGTTCCCTACCCACTGTAGAACTGTCCCATAGACTCCCCCAGTTTGGAGTCTTTCTGGAAGCTGTTATACATAGGGTCACTATGAACCCAAACAATAAAAACAACAACATGTAGAAGCCACTGTCGCCGAGTAGATTCCTAGGGACTCTACAGGGCCGATTAGAACTGCTCCTTAGGGTTCGCCGGTGCCAGAGTGGTTGGGCTGTGATCCGCTTGGTCAGCAGTTTGAAACCACCCACCACTTTGCAGGAGAAAGATGGGGCTTTCTACTCCCATAAAGGGGTACAGCCTCAGAAACTCACAGGGACAATTCTACCCTGGCCTGGAGGGTCAGTGTGAGTCAGCGATGATTTGTGTCAGGGAGTTGAGGTTATCAATCTTTATGGGAGTAACGGCTTCAGCTTTCCCTGTGCCCTAGCCGCTCTGCCCGTCCATGCAGGGACATTGTCCTCAGGGCTTGGTGTGCTGGTATGGGGTCTAGTCCCCCCCTTCTCTTTTTCCTTCTTGGTTTGCTTCCATGTTGGCGAGGCAGGCCAGCCCCTTTCCCCAACCTGTAGGTTTAATATTGTCCTTTGTAGCTCATACTTCTAGGGAGGGGGTCAGTTTGGCTCTGCTTGGGGCCAGCCCTGTAGATCTCTCTGTCATAAGTTGTTCCGTGTGGTGATGTTGCCCTCAAGGCTTGGCGCACCCGTGGTAGTGGGGTCTGCACGCACACTCCCACACTTCCATTTCTCATCCAACAGCTGGAGCACCGGGCGGGGTGATTCTACCCGGAAGCCATCTTGACTCCTCCCCTCGTCGTCTTTCTCTTGAGGAACATCTGGTGGATTCAAACTGCTGACCCTGCAGTCGTTGTAGGAAATGAAGAGACCCCACATCGCAAATATAATTTATAGAGGTGCATATATTGTTATGGTGAACAACAGAACCAACCATTGCCCAGTCCTGCGTCATCTCACAATCGTTGTCGCCAGGGTCAGTCTGTCACGTGGACGGTCTTCTTTTTTAGGCTGCCCCTCTACGTTCCCAAGCATGCCGTCCTTCTCCAGGAAGTGGTCTCTCCTGATAACATGGCCAAGGCACGTGAGACAAATCTCGCCGTCCTTACACTGCATTCTTCCGAGACGAATCCGTTGGTTCCTTTGCCAGTTCATGGTAGTTTGAACATTCTGTGTCGGTATCATAGTTCAAGTGCATCAATTCTTCTTCTGTCTCCCTTATTCAATGCCCCACTCTCATCCGATCCGTAATGACCTCATGCACAGCAGAAGGACACACTGCCCGGCCCTATGCACAGGAGCTGACTGAGAATACCGTGGCACCCGAGTCCTCGAATGGACGTCTTGGCTCTACAACACTTTAAAGAGCTTGTGTGCAGCAGGTGAGCACGTTTGATTTCTTGATGGCTGCTTCCATGAGCATTGAGATTCGCTCTCAGGGCATCCTGGGTTTGTGGCGACGACTTGCTTGAATCAGACATGGGAATCCAAAAGAAAGGACCACAGGAGCAGATCCATACCTCACAGTTGCAGAGGGAGTGGGACCACGGCCGGACCGCATGCATTAAACTTACAAGATTGGTTCAGGGGCTCTCTGACCAAGGCAGTCAGATGACTTTAAGGACACAGCCAGGTGAATCCCTAAAGCCAAGGGAGTGGTAACAATGCACTTTCACATACTCCCCCTGAGGGCAAGGCTGTTCACTCTGCCAATGAAAGGCCAGAAAGAACTTGGTGGAGGCCAGACGCTGGGTGGAGATTCAAAATGGAATTAGGGCTTTCACTGTAATTTGCACCCTTCAGCGAATTCCTTTAGGGCTCAGGACTTTACACTTGGAAGACTCCGTATTTCGCCTAAGGCCCCTCAGCTCTAGAAACCAAGCACTGTCAATGAGTCCATTCTGACTCCTGGCACCCTACTGGACAGGGTAGAACTGCCCCGTGGGTGCCCTTGACTGTCACCCTTTACGGGAGTACAAAGCCTTGTCTTTCTCCACACCGCACCGCACCAAACCAAACTCATTGCCATCGGGTCAATGCTGATTCATTGCAACCCCACTTTGGGCTTCCCAGAGTATAACTGTTGACAGGAGTAGAAAGCCCAATCTTTCTCCCGAGGAGCTGGTGGTGGTGTCGAACTGCTTACCACGGGGATCGCAGCCCAATGGGGAACACTACACCACCAGGGCTTTCTCCGGGCCTCTCTACCTGTGCTAAAATACAGCACTGCCGCCGTCCCTGGGATGCAGGTAAACATCGACTCACATTTCTTGCCCCAGGCCAAGTCCTTAGGGAGAGTGGGGTTAATGTTAGTGACCTCCAAGTTCCGCAGTTAGAGGAAAGAGGTCTGTCTGTCGGGCGACTTCCTGCCCTGCCAGATGGCAGGAAGGCTGTCCAGGGCCCAGGGAGGACCCAGGTGCCAGGAAGGAGAGCTAGGGTCCTGAGTGCTTCTTACATGACTGGCAACCCAACACCTCAAATATCCTAGATTATTGGGGTGGGAACCCCAGAAAGGAAGAGTGGGACAAGGGAGGGGGTCCAGGGAAGAGGACATGACAGGATAAAGGTCATGCCTGGTTGCCTGGTTGTGATTGTGGGTGGTTCCCAGCTCTGTCCACCCTCGGGGTTCAGGGTGGCCCCCAGGGGAGGCGTTAGGGTGAAGGTGGACACAGGAGGTAATGGGGGAGGATGGGGGAGGGTCTGGGGTGTCTGAGGTGGAGGAGCTAAGCCACACCATGCCCCAACTCCAGATGGCTCTTAGCAAAAGGGAGCACCCCTCCCCACCCCCTTCACTAGGTCTGTGGTCTCCCTGTGGGTCAGCAGGAGGAAGGTGTCATCAACAGATTGCTTCTGTTTCTGGCCTAGGGTGGTCCTCTCAGATCCACGGGGCCACAGGGACATGTGTTGTCCAGCAGAAGAGTCCTACAGCTGGACCGCCTGCCCCCAGGGACCTCCTCCTGCCAGACCCCCTGAATGGCCCCTGGTGCCCATCCACAGTGCCTCATTCTCTGGGGGCACTCCCTTGGAGAGTCCCCCAATGCAAATTACAATACAGATTCTGGGGTGAGGCAGGGGCAGGAGGAAGCTGCCAGGTCCAGGCAGGGGAGGGGTGGGGGGTGAGAAGGGGGAGGGGTGGTGTTTGTGTGAGGAGTCCTGTCTCTTTTGATGCCAGCAGCCTAGGAATAAGAGGGCCATGCATGCCCTGACTCCACTTGCTGGAGTGCAGGGTCAGGGCTCGAACCTGAACCTGAGTTGTATGACCTCTCAAATGTTGAGTTTGACTCTCAGCAACCCCATGGGTGTGGCAGAGTAGCTCAGGCTCTGCTGGGTTTTCAACGGCTGTTTGTTCAGAAGTGACCACAAACCAAACCACACTCACCACCCTGGAGTGGATGCCGACTCACCGCACCCATGTACACGGGGCAGGGTGGAACTGTCCCTGTGGGTCCCCAAGACTGTAACCCTCCGAGGAACCCTGTTGGTGTATTGGATCCCCGAGGTTGGCACTTTGAAACCACCGGCAGCTCCAAGGGAGAAAGACTAGGTTTCCTATTCCCATAAACAATTGCCGGCTCAGAAACCCACAGGGGGCTCTATGAGTCAGCATTAGCCCAGTGGCAGTGAGAACTCTGTATGGAAGTAGAAAGCTTCCTTTTTCTCCCTCAAAGCAGCTCGTGGTTTCGGAAGGCGGACCTTGCAGTCAGCAGCCCGATTCCACCCACCAGGACGAACATCTTCAACCTTGCCCTTCTCAGGTGAGTAGGCGACTGCCCGTACCACCCAGGGGTCTGAAACAGACTCTGGGCCTTGCTTCGTCCTCAGTAAAATGTGGGCATGAGCTCGGCTCAGTGGGTGGAGGCTCTTGGGAGTAGGGTGTCCCCTTAAAATCATCCCAGGCGTGGAGGCAGGGTGGGGTGGAAAGGGGGAACTGATTACAAGGATCTATATATAACCTCCTCCCTGGGGGATAGACAACAGAAAAGTGGGTGAAGGGAGACGTCGGACAGTGTAAGATATGACAAAATAATCATTTATAAATTATCAAGGGTTCATAAGGGAGGGGGAAAA
>NW_022111317.1:3804843-3807691 GCF_000313985.2 Echinops telfairi
AAAAAAAAATAGAGGAAAGACACCAGTTGAGAAAAAAACCGCAAAGAATTGGAACTAGAAGCACTTCAGAATGGGTCAGAAGGGAGCTCAAAATGCTAAGGTGTTAGAATTGGGGCCTGTCGGAGCCCACTGTCCAATGAGAGTAAGCCTGTTCACATCCCTGGTCTATATTCACAGGGGACACCCCCTGCCCCCCGCCCTGGAGGTGTCATCTGCTTCAATTTACCCTTCAATCTTTTTTAAACTCCCTTTTAAAAGGGAGCGGTCACTCCCTCCTGGTTCTGCTCTTCCTCTTTCTGGGCCTCAATTTCCTCCTCTGTAAAGTGAAAACCCTGGGAGGCCAGGGGCTGGGGCAGGGTGTCAGTATTCCCTGAGCCCCCTAGCCAAACACAACCCCCGGGGTGTGGATCAAGTGGTCAAGTGGGTCTGTAATGCCTGAAGGTGGTGGTGGGGCAACCTCCTGAGTCTTTCATTCCTCAGGAGGTCCCTACAGCATCCAGGGTTCCCCCCTCATTGATCTCAGCAGAAGGGCGGGCCCTCTGCCCTGAGGCTGTCCATCACAGCTCCCAGGAGGATGGAGGCCTGATGACCCTGGAAGGCAAAGACCACACCCTGCTCCCTGCTGCACTCCACCCACCTAATCTAGCCTGCTCCCTAGTTTGGGCACTCGGCTGGATCAGAGCCTAGAAAAGGGCCAGCATTTCATGTCTACCCTGAGCCATCTCCAGGCGTGTTTGCAGACCGGACTTTGTGATCCATGGGGTTTTCACGGGTGGATTTTTCCTGAACTTGGTCGCCAGGCCTTTCTTCCTAGTCTTAGTCTGGAAGGTCTGCTGAAATCTGTTTGGCAGCAAGCCAGCCTAGACAGTTGGGTGGTCGCTGAATTGAGCCTAGGTCTCCTGCATGGAGGGCAGGAATCCTATCATCCATGCTCGACTTGCCCTCCTGCCCCTGGTTGCCGGGGGCTGCCACGGAGTTGGTTCCACTTGTCTTCTGGGGCCCCTCTGGGTGGCTGACTGGCACTGCCAAGCTTCCGGCCAGTCGTCGAGTGCTTCACCATTTGTGACTCCTTCTGCTTAACCCCAAACGCAAACTCACTGCCATCGAGTCGGTGCCGACTTACAGCCGCCCTATAGGACAGGGCAGTACTGCTGCTGTGGGTTTCCCAGACAGCATATTTTACGGAAGCCTCATCTTCTTCCTGAGGAATGCCTGGCATTCTCAGACTGCTGACCTTGTGGTTAGCAGCCCATGTGTGGTCATAATGACCCCAGGGCTCCTTGTATATGACAGGCAGCCAATAGATATGCCCTGATCAAAGACATTGCATAATGCCATTCTGGATTTAGCACTGGGCCACACGTGGGGTAGGAACTGAGCTCCCTCTAGGCTCTGTCCAGTGCTGGGTGATCTGGATTGGGGACGGAAGCCAATAATGACTGACACTTAGGTGGTTGCCGCAACTTTGCAGGGTCAGCAAGGAGCAGGCAGGTGAGCAGCTGCTGCCTCGGGGTGCAGCCCTGGCCTCACAGTCAAGGTTAATTGAGTGGCTGCCTGACCCACCCCCTCCAGGAGACAGGTCCTATTCTCAGGAGACAGACACAGAAAATGTGACCGTGAGCCTTCTGAGGCCACAGGGCTGGGAATTTGCACAGCCAGGGTCTGAACCCAGGAGAGCCTGCTTCTGTCCATGATTGACACACGCCATCAGAAGCTCTCAGCTTGGAAATGGACAGTGGGTAAGTAGACAGCCCTGTTGAATTGACTCTCACACGGGCAACCTTGTGTGCAACGGTATGAAAGGACAGCTCACACTGTCCAGCAAGTTCAAGTGCATCCCTCTTACCGAGAGCCTCCCTGGCACTCCTTGGCTACCTAGTTCAACACACGTGAGGTTTCCCCTCCAGCGATGAACCCCTCCTGACAACACGCCCACAGCTCTGTTGTGATCTCCAACGTTATACTAAACCCACTACTCTCACAGGCCCCAACTCCCAGTGACCTTGGAGGGCAGAGAAGAACTGCCCCACATGGGCTCCAGCGCTGTCATTTTGGGGCACTCGTTCATGTCACATGCAAGTAACACTTTGCAGAAGGCCCAAGCTGGAAGAGGCTTCATCGCATATACTTTGGACATGTTATCAGGAGACATCTGCCGTCCAGGAGAAGGGCATCGCACTTGGTAAAGCAGAAGGGCCGTGGAAAAATAGGAAGCCCCTCAAGGAAGTGGGTGGACACCGTGACGTCAGCAATGGGCCAAACAAAAGAACGATTGTGAAGATGGTACAGACCAGGTGGCCTTTGGTTCTGCTGTGCACGGGGTCTATTGCCCGAGTCAGAACCCGCTGGCAGGCACCACAGCCAGGAGCAGACAGCCCCATCTTCCTCCCATGGAAGAGCTAGAGGTCAGTGGCCCAGCACTGAGTGGCCGCGCCTGCAGGGCTCTTCCACGAGGTTACAGAGCTCCGGTCCACTCGCTTTGGACAGCTCTGCCCCTCAGCCTGGGGACAGCTTCCCGGGTCTTCCAGCCCGGGGCCTGGAGGCGACTTCCACTGGGTCTCTGCCTCATCTTCCAAAGGAAGGGTCTGCCGGTGTCAAAGGCTACAGCAAGGCCAGGAGTTACAGTGGGGTGCTCGGCCACTCGCCACCCCTCCCCGCCCCTGGTGCTGGGGCCCAGGGAGAGGGAACCTTTCGTGACTCACAGACCGTGCGAGCCCCACCCTCCCCGCCCCAAGGCTGCCAGGCAGGGCGGGGCTTGTCCTGGAGACCCCGCCCCTGCTTTCCCAGAAGTGTGTGTGTGTGTGTGTGTCTCCTCCTCAAGGCGGAGCCCTCTCTGCCACCTGGGATG
>NW_022111317.1:3808183-3821119 GCF_000313985.2 Echinops telfairi
GCCGATGGAGACGGGTCCGGCTGGGTGGGGCCGCGAAGGGCTGAGATACTCCCCCTGCCCCACTCCGAGTCCGCGCACCCCCTCCCCGGGGTTCCCACGCGGGGGGCGGGCCCACATTCCTGTCCCGCCCTCCACGGACGCTGGGCGTGCGGTAGCTTGTGGCTTGTGTCCGGATGCCTGCGGCTGCCCGCCGGCTCTCCCTGGCCCTCCTCCGCCCTCCCCGAAACCTGGTCCCGCAGCTGGGAGGCCAGTTCCCGAGCCAAGCGTATGGACATCAATTAGGGTCGCTATGAGCTGGCACCCACGCAATGGCAGGGAGTTTTCGTTTTTAAAGCTAGTGGATAAGATTCCAACTCATGGCATCAAGTCGATTCTGATTCAGACCAACCACGGGGCTCCTGTCAGGTCCCATAGTAAACTGGAGTCAGCATGGACCCCATGGTAGTGAGTAGGATTTTGGGGGGACAGACAGAACTGCTCCTTTGTGCTTCCTAGGCTGTAAATCTTTTGGAAGCAGAGAACCTCATCTTTCTCCATAGGCACAGCTGGTGGGTTTGAACTGCCCACCTTGTGGTTAGAAGCCCAATGTTATGCAGCAGTGCCCCAGCGGTGGGGCACACAAACCCAGGCCATGCTTCCTAGAAGCTGGGCTTAGGGGGAGACAAACAAATGTCAGGGGAGGGGAATGTCCCAGATGTCCATGAGGATAGCAGAGAATGGTCCTTGGCGGGCAATCATGACCCGAGAGAGTCCCATGCTACTTCCTGACACCTTCTGCTCCCTGCAGGAGCCTGCTCTCTGCCACTCTCTGCCAGGCCAGGGCAGCTTCACCCGTTCTAGGTCCCAGAAGCACCCTCCAACCCCCTACACACACCTCTGGAGTCTCCAAGAATGGGCATTCTGACTCTCATCCACTTCAGAGTCCACCCCAGGGTGCTGCCCACAGAGACCCTGACTTGACTTTGATCTCTCTGGGGATGCTGAGGGCAGAGGGAGGTCACTGGGTCACTCTGTTCCTGGTTTGCTTCCTCTGGGACGGAACCTAAGGAGGGACTGAGGCGGGGCTCAGCCCGTCCTGGAAGAGTGACTGTCTGTGCGCTCCTTGGGGCTGGGCCTGGGGTCAGGAGTACTTGTAGAAGGCAGGAGTCCAGGGACATGGCCCAGGACACTGACTCAGCGGAGTCCAGAGCAGGAAGGCTGGGGCAGGGATCTAGGGGTGTAGGGAAGGGGGTTAAGGCAGGGGACTGAGTCTAGGAAGGGGTCAGGGTGGAGGATCTGGGGACAGGGTCCCCGTCTGGTTTCTGGAATCAAATGATCCTGGGCTGGAACCTGGAATCTGTCATTTCTTATCTGAAGACATGCAGCCTGTTCCAAAGCTTGCGATACCCCTCTGCCCACTCCTCTGTGAAGTGGGTGCAGCCAAAGGATCAGCCTGTCAGGCTGAGACCATTACATGAGCTGCCACATGCCCGAACCCAGAGGTGGTACCTGGGAGAACCAGATATAAGTAACCGTTGAATCGTGGAGCAATTGGGTGGGGGCGGGGCGAGAGCCCAAAGATGCCTTTAAGCAGGAGCAACTTCCTGACCAGAGACCCCAGGGCTGCCCCTGCTGGGATGTGGTCTGAGCACCCTCCCAGCTGGCCAGGACCTCCTTGGCTGTCTATGGCCCACTGCCCTGGCTGCCCCTCTGACCTCAGTAACTGCCCAAGGGCTGCTTCTGAGCCAAACCCCAGGAGTTCCCTGTGTGCCCAGAACATCAAACTCAAGTCTACGTTTCTAGAGTGTAACTTCTACTGACTCAGAGCCCTTCACCAGCCCCGGTGCACACCTGGAGTATCGAATTCTTCCTTGAACCAGACTGGGCCGTATTTTTTCAGGCGGATACACTTGTGATCTAATGGGAGGCTCATCAGAAATGGCTCAGGTGGGGGCCACTTGGGCCAGATAAGGGACCACTTAGGCCGGATGAAGGACCATCTCAGGCACACGAGGGATGCCTTAGGCCAGGAGAAGGATCACCTTAGGCAGGTGGTGAGGGAGCATCAGGGATAGGTAAGACACCACTTACACCAGGTAAGAGCCCATCGAGGGCAGGTGGTCTCAGGACTTTGGTTCGAGGGCCGAGCACAGGGAGAGAACAGTGTGGCATGGCACCTGTGGGGAGCCCCCACTTGGACCACAGGAGGGGGGCACTGTGTTCCCTCAAACACACTGGGTGTCCGGAATGTTCTTTCCCAGTCTCCCTTTCCTGACTTTCCAAGTCTGGCTCAAAGCCCACCTTTCTCTAATGTCCCACGATTAGAGTGCGTGCTACCGCTGGTTAAGCTGGCTTCTCTGCTTTGAGTCAGGGTCCTTGTCCCCTGCATCTCCTTGTCTCCAGCCCCTGGCCTGGCATGTCATAGCATTTGGGTTCAGGAGTTGGTGGCAGATATGAGTTCAAATCTTGGCCTTAACACTTTCCGTTGCTGATCTCAGGCCAGTTACTCTTGACTGGCTCCTAGGGGTAATGTGCCCTCCGTACGGGGGTGTGGTGAGGGCGCTCACAGTGCTGGTCAGGGTGTGTGGGAAGTGAGGGGCTGGGGGGTGGTGCAGAGCCCGGTGGTTACTGAGTCCTGTGTGTGATGATGGTGACTTGCTGGGGCTGGGTCACTGCTTCCGTACCTCTTTCCTTTGGCAGACGGGTGCTGAGGGAGCTTCCCAGTGTGTCCACAGGAGCAAGGAGTGTGTGCTACACAGGGAACCTGCAGTCTGGGCCCTACCAGCCCAAAGCAGAGTCATTGGTGACACATGGGAGGGGCCCTAACCAGCCAGTGTGTGTGTGTGTGTGTGTGTGTGTGTGTGTGTGTGTGTGTGAGAGAGGGTTGGTGTGGGGGGGGGGGAGGGTTTGGTGAGGAAGTTACAGCCAAGAGAAGCCACTTCCAGAGAGCTGGAAGCTGCAAGAGGTGAGAGCTGAGCCCCACCATGGTCACCCCGAGGCCTGTGGCAGGCTGTGTGGGGTTGTGCAAAGCAGGTGGGACAGGAAGCTGCAGACCCCGGGGTGAGAGCGAGTGGGTGCTGATGATGGTGCCGGGGTGGCAGTCAGTCTGCTCAGCGGGAGGAATCAGTTCTGCCCTGCTGCCTGCTCTCTTAGTGGTGTTAGGGGGCATAAGTAGGAGGCGATTAAGGTGAAAATTAAGTCCTGATACTAGAAGCCCTGGTGGTGTAGTCACTACAAGTTGGGCTGCGATGTGCATGGTTGGCAGTTCAAAACCACCAGCGGCTCTGAGGGAGAAAGACTAGGTTTTCTACTCCCGACAACAGTGACAGCCTCAGAACACCCCACCCCCACCCCCACCCCCGAGACTCGCTCTGAGTCATCCCTGACAGGGTGGCAGTGAGTCTGGGGTTTACCTGGGAGATATTGGGTGTCCTGTTACAGACCACCGCAGGAAAGCAGGCCAGTCACACCAGTGTTTCTGGTTTTGCAGTCCACCCCCAAACCTAAACCCACTGAGTCGATCCCCGACTCAGGGAACCCACAGGACGGACAGGGACTGCTCTATAGAGTTAGAAACTGTAAACCCGTAGGACAGACAGCCCAGCTTTCTCTCACCTTTCTCCTGAGGAGTGGCTGGTGGGCTTGAACCTGCAGCCCAACACTTCATCCACAACACCACCACAGTTCCTGTTTGGTTTCCTGGCAGCCGAACGGGGTATGTGTTGGGCTGCTAACCCCGAGGTCAACAGGTTGAAACCACCAGCCGCTCCCCTGGAGAAAAACGAGAGGCTTTCTATTTTTGTAAAGAGTAAGTCTCGAGAAGAAAAAAAAAAAGAGTAAGTCTCAGAAACCCACAGAGGCCAGTTCTACCCTGTCCTGTAGGGTCTCTCTGATTCAGAATGGAGTTTTTGAGTTGGCGGCACGTACACGTGACGTTTACACTATATCCTACCCTACTAAGTGTGCAGCAGCAGGGGGACACAGTTAGGAAGGCTGCGGCACAGAGACACAGAGGGAGCTGGTGTACAAACGGCGCACGTGGACTCGCTGGCCGAGAGGTGGCCACAAGCCTTCTTCCATGGGTCAAAGAACGCACTGCACTCTCTTTGGAGGGCAACAAAGGGGCTCTGCCCGTAGGTCCGCCAGGACATGAAAGCCGTGCTCGTGAGCGTTCCTAACTCTTGGTGTGGTTGCTGGTCAGCACGACCCTCTCGCCCCATGATGCAGTCTGTGCCCAGTCCCCCTCCACAGACGAGAACGCCGAGGCTCAGACTGTCCCAGAACGGTGCCCCACGACCTGGCAGGGAAGCACCTGTATTTGGATCGTGGCAGCCCTCCAGAGCCTACAAGGGGCAGGCGCTCATCCTCTTTGGAACAAAAAGGCCTGGGGCGGCCTGACACGTGATGTCATTTTAGTTGGACAGTACTAATGGGGTCGGGACAAGGGAAGAGAGGATTTGAGCAAAGGATGGTCCAAAGACTCTGAATCCAAGGAGTCCCCAGGAACAGCCACCAGGTGGCGCCAGGCTGCACATTCCGGGATGGCTGGCTCAGGGCCAGGCCATGGACGCCGGTTATAAGTCTCGGAGGCTTGGTGGGTCTGAGGGTGCTGGATGCCCTTTGCTCAAGCCTCAGAAGGCTTGCTGCAGTCCAGGGCTCCAGGCAGGCATCGTGGTGCCCATCCACCCGAGGTGTCATAAGTAGGGCAGTCACTGACCACTACCTACTAGGTGTAAAAGTAGGACAGTCAGCGACCACCAGCCACTGTTGAGAGTAGGTGTGGTCCGCTCAGCCACGGAGGCAGTCAGTGCCCAGCGCCCTCCCTCTTGCCCAGGGCGGGGCGGGGACAGGTCAGGTCAGCACGCAGGGGCTCTGCCTTATCCGCCGCCAGAAGTTTTGTGTTCGGCTGCTGAGGGCCACGGCTGCGGCTTCCTCGAAGACGCTGCGGATGTTCTCCTGGAGCCGGGCAGAGCACTCGAGGTAGGTCACCGCGCCCACAGACCGTGCCATCTCCTGGCCCTACAGGGACAGCGGGTGGAGCTGCCATGAGGCTGGGCTGCTGGGTAGATCTCTCATTTAGCCTCCCTCGTCCCTGAGCCAGGGCTCTCCGGGGCAAAATAGCAGGGTCGGAGTTTGCTAAGTGCTTGTCCCTGCCCCCTGGCTCTACCAAGCTCACCTAGCAGCCTCCAACCTGGTTCTTTCCTCAGCCCTGGGCTGCATCTCTGTGCCTCTTAAGCCACCAACAAACCGAACTATTTCTTGGGCCAACCCAACACCCCACCCCACCCCAGGAGCGATGGGTGACCCCTCCGGGCCTCAGGCTCCTCACCTATGCAGTTTCCTTCTTCCTTTTACAGGAATAACCTTTAAGCACATTCCAGTGGATAGCCTGAGCTGCCCCCATCCCACGCCCTGTGCCCGCTGGCCACCTGGGGCCTCAGAGGGAGGCTCTCCTGGCTGTGCCCCCACACCCGGTCCCACGGCCCTGCCCGCATTCCTACCCTGTGGTAGGTCACCGGCTCCAGTCTTTTCTTTCGCAGCTTATTCACCATCGTCTTGTCCTTGCGCAGGTCTGTCTTACAGCCCACAACAACAATGGGTATCTCCTTGCAGAAGTGACTCACCTCTGGGTACCACTGTGGGGTGGGAGGGCGGGGCCTGTCAGGAGTGGTCCTGAAGGCCTCTCCCACTTTCAGGCCTGACCTCAGCGATGCCCTCAACTTGGAGGAGGCAGGCTCGGGTGGAGGGCTTCCAGGATATGCTCATCCGTCCCCCAACCCCCGGGGAACCAGGGCCGTGGCTTGAATGCAGAACTGAACATGGCCTTGTAATGGGTCTTAGTCACACAGTGTGCGCAGCATGGTCAGGTCAGGGATCTCACCTCTGAAACCAGGTAAAAGATGTCCCAGAACAAGCGACCTTTAACAAATAACCCCCTGTCCACTCAAGCAGCTCCAAAATGAGGGTGGGGGCAGTGAGTGGCAGTTTTGGCGGCTGGTGAGGTGGGTGGGCTGCTCTGTCATGTCAGCTGCTCTGTGGGGTGTGGGGTCAGCCAGGCCAGATTGGAGAAGTGGGCGGGGTGGAGTGGGGTGGGGTGCCTCTCCAGGAGCAAAGGCCTTCTGGGCTCCTTTGTTCAGATAAAGCAGCTTCCAGAACATTCCAAGCCTGACAACCTCCACCCCACCCTTTCAGCCCTGTGGAACCTGTGCTCACCCTCAGGGTTTTGCTGCAGCCCCCAGAGCCCAGGCCTCGGCTGGCCTCCATGGTCCCTCCACACACACCTCACTTTTAAAGTATTTTTTACAAATCAGGTGACAGTTGAATGGCAAACCCGTTTCCCAGCGGGCCACCCATGCACACTTTGGACATGTTGTCAGGAGAGACCGGTCCCTGGAGAAGGACATCAGGCTGGGTCAAGTGGGGGGACAGTGAAAAAGAGGAAGGCCCTCAATTAGGTAGACAGAAACAGTGGCTGCCACCATGGGCTCAGGCATAGGAGCGATTGTGCATGGGGTCGCCATGGGTCAGAGCCAACCGGATGGCCCCTCCCAACAACGACATGCATATACATCTCATTTCACGACATTCGTTCATCGCCACCCTCACAGGGACCACTGCGCCACCCACTTTTTACTTGTGTTCCCTAACCCTTCCTGCCCTGCCTTCTGAACTTTATCGGACTTTGTCTTGGGACAGCCGCCGTTCTTTGGAGTGCGCCGGCTTGATGACGCTAAGGAGTGTGTGCCTCCCCGGGGTGACTCCACCTAGAGACCTGTCTGTGGTCGGGTGGGTTCAGGTCCAGGCCTGAAGGGTGACCAAGGGCCACAGGTCGGGCTCCCGCCAGTCTCTAGCGGATCAGTTAGACTGCTCTGTTCTTTCATGATTTTAAGTCCCGTTCCACGTTTCCCTCCCACTCGATCCAGGACCTTTGAGTGGGTCCTTTTTCAGAGTCCTCAGCAGTGGGAGCTAGGGCCCCTTGATGGTGCTCACTTGAAGCACAGTCCAGCAGTCACTGGCCACATGGATGGGGCTTGCTTGGTCTTGGCGGGTACTATAGTACACCTGGGCATGGTGGCAGGTCAGAGCCCAGATGCCCACAAACCACCTTGCCACCATAACTGCCCTTGGAAAGGTTTCCCCAGACACCCCCACCTTGCTAAGTCCAACAGTCAATTCCCTGGGCTTCCCCCTGGGACCCCACTGCCCTGTGGGCCTCTAGGCCCTCTTCCTCCTTCTCATGTTCCCCTCATCTTCCTCAGGCTCTGCCCCCGTGTGTCCTGCCTTCTTGACATACAGGTACAGAAGTATCCACTTCTAACCTCCAGCTGACACCTGCACCTAGTGCCCGGCCCGCCTGCCTGCTCTCCTCCCCGGGAGAGGAAGTGCCTCCTCCTTACCCTGGTCACCCTCCCACCATGTCCAGTCCTTCAGCAAGTCTTGGCGCTCTGCCTTCAGACCAGATTGAGAATCCAGCTGCCCCTCATTCCTGCTGCTAGCACCCCGGTCCCAGCAGCCACCATCTCTCCTGGTCCCCAGAACAGAGCCCTGCACGTGGTAAAACCCGAAAAGAAAAACCCAAACTCGTCACGATTGAGTGGATTCTGACTCCTGGCCACTTCATGTGCTACAGAGCTGGACCACCCCAAGAGGGTCTTACGCTGGTAACGCACTGGTTAAGCGCTACCAGGCTCTGAACTGAGAGGTTGGTGGTTTGAATCCACCTAGCGGCTTTGCAGGAGGACAGGCGTGGTGGCGCTCTGCTCCCAGGAGGGCCGAGGGGGGCAGTCCTGTGCTATCCGACAGGGTCACTTAGAGTTGTAGCTGACTGGACAATACAGCAGCAGCAGCACTTTCTCCAGACTTTTCTTCCGCAGAGCCCTTAGGTCAGCCACCAACTGCAAACCACTCTCGGCATCACGCTCCCTGCCACCGGAATGAGCTCTCCCTAAACACGGCCGTCAGATGAGATCTTGCTGTCCAGGGCGGGACAGCTAGGGACAGACAAGGGTTTCTGGACCAGCTGACAACTCAGCAAAGAGCCAGCGTGTTCGGAACTCGACAATGGGGGCAGATCTCTGGGCCTCTATGTCATGCCAGGCCCAGTTCTGGCATCAGCCGGCCCGGAGTCAGGGAGGGGCTGTGGGACCCGGCCATCAGGACCTACCCGCTCTGAGACGTTATGGAAGCTGTGAGGGTTGGTGACGTCGAAGCAGAGTAGTAGGACGTTGGCCTCGGAGTAGAACAGGGGCCGCATGCGGTCATAGTCATCTTGCCCTGGGCAGAGGGGAGGTGGTCACTCCCTCTTGCCCACTGCCAGCAGTGCCCCATCCTCAGGAGGTGTCATCAGCAGATGGTGGGCTAGGTTGGAGGGCATGGGTTGGTCCCACCTGAAGGAGGCTACGTGGGGTGAAAGCCGCTCTGGGAAGACCAGCCTGGGTGAGACCACGTGCTGAGAGCAGCCTGTTCTCGAAGGAGTACGGCCAGGCCTGGAGGACTGAAGGCTGGTCACCCAGGAACCAGCTCTGCCAGAGGCTTGGGGAATGAAGAGGGAGAGGTGGGCAGAGACCCTGGCACAGGTATATGAGCCCACCAAAGGCCAGGGAGCAGGTGGGAGTCCCCATGCTTAGCTTTGACCTTCTGGTATAGACTTGACTCTGAACTCTCGTCCGGGCAAGGTCAGGAGGGAAGAGTAAGGTCAAAGCCAAGGTCAGATGTGTCTTCCATAAGCTACTGGGGTAGAGTGCTAGGGGATGGGAGCAGGGACAGACAGTCTACCCCTTGAGAGCAAAGTGCCCCAGAACATGGGGGCTACCTTAGCCAGGTTCCCTGGGGACTCTCCACCCTGGCTGACACCTGACCCTGTGAGGCTGGTTAGCCTCCTGGGGGCCCTCGCTCCCCCTCCCCTCCCCCAGGCCCGGCACACTCACCTGCTGTGTCCCAGAGATTGAGGCACACGGGCTTGCCTCTCACCTGCAGCGTGACACAGTACCGCTCAAACACTGTGGGAGTGTAGTCCTGGGAAGAGATGATGATTGAGGGACCATTGCTGAGATAGGCAGGGTCCTGGGATACTGAGGCCAGTGTCCTAGGAGCGCCCCCAGCATCGTGCCCACTTTCGTGGCAGTAGAGAACAGAAGTTGTTTCTGGAAGGCTCCAAGCTGTCCCTCGAGGACAGGGTAGAACCACCCCGGTGGATTTGAGCCACAGCCCCCAAGCTCTGCGTCCAGAGAAAGCGTGCCTCCTGAGTCCTCACTGCCCTCATCTGCAAAATGGGATGACAAAGACCCACAGAGTGTGGGGGAAAGGGTCCGATGAGACACCCAGTAGCACCCTTAACATGGTGCTGAGCGCAACACAAGCCCTTGGGCCATGCTGTCACTTTGGTCTTTGTGTGCTGGCGTCCGAGCCTTCACCCCTGCTCTTCCTGCCTGCGGGGAAGGCATTCACCCACATGCCTGTGGTTGTTCCTTTAGTCACTCACAACCATTCGCACCTCCTTAAGGCCCTGCCTGGACACCCACCCTGCGGGGAGAGCTGGGTCCTGTCAAGACCCCGTCGGCCAAGAGTCGCCTCCCTTTCATATCTTTCCCAACCCCCTTCCTGTCCCCCCTGTCCCCCCTCTGGCAAGGGCCCCATCTAGATGAAGATGTGGGCACAATGAATGGCTCTAACACTAAGAACCCACTGTCCTGGAGCGGATACTGACTCATAGGGACCCTATGGGGCAGGGTAGAACCCTCGCTGTCGGTTTCTGTGGGACTACAGCTCTTTACAGGAGTAGAAAGCCTCATCCTGTTCCCTCGGGGAGACTGGTGGTTTCAAACGGCTGATGTTGCACTTAGAAGCCCACCATGTAACCACAACAGTACCAGGGGTCCAGAGGCCTTCAAAATGCCCTGCCATGTGTGCCCTTGGCCCTGAGGGGTCAACAGGCTTGGGGGGACCCTGCCCCTCCTGCCTATGCCAGGTGGAGCCCCCACTCAGGAGGTTTTCAAGCTGTGTGCCTGGAGCTGGGTCCTGGTCAGCTATGGATCCTTGAATATGGGTATGGCTGGGGTGGGGTGGGGACAAAGCATAGTGGTGGGGTGGGGAGGTGAAGGGGGTAGAGCCACTCTGTCCCTCTACCAGCAGGCCCAAGCAAGAACCTCCTTCATCAACTCATATCCCCTTGCCTGCTCCCGGGCCCCTCTGCTCAGACCCTCTGTCTGGTAGGGGACCATGGGACATGGTGGCTGGGAGAGCTGACTTTGAAATGGGAAGTGTCTAATTGTATGACTCAGGCCAATCACCCTGACTCTCTGGGCCACAGCTCTCTCACTGACTAAGGGGATGATGTTCAGGGAGCCTCTCAGTGGGGTGGAGGGCCCAGAACCTCCTGAGCAGGTGGCCAGGGCGGGGTCAGCACCCAGCAAGGCCACTCCTTTCCCCATTCGCTGACCTCTGCTTCAGCAGGGGCTTGGCGGCCCTGAGCTCCTGCTGTGTCAGGACACAGACACCACCCCTGCCCCTCTGAGGACCATCATTGACCTTTGCAGTCCCGGGTTCTACCTGACTCACGGCAGCCCCTGTGTTACAGTGTAAAACTGCCCCTCGGGGCCTCCTGGCTGTAATCTTTAGGCAAGAAGATGGCCACATCCTTCTTCCTGCCGAGTGGGTTCAAGGCTGCACATCTTCATGGATACTGACTGCCTCATCTTTCTCCTCTGGAGCAGCGGGTAGATTTGAACTGCTGAACTTTCTGTTTGTAGCCAAGCTCTGTAACCATTGCGCCACCCGGGCAAGTCTATAGGTGACAGTCAGCACAGCCCCCATTGTCCTGATGGGAATACTGAGGCCCAGAGGTGGGAAGTGCCCTGTTCAAGGACACTGGCTAGTGACTGAGCCTCTCTGGCTCCAGACAGCAGGCTCGGTCCCTGGTTTCCTGCTTCCATGAGGTCACCAACTCCACCATCTTCTTTGTCCCTGGTGCCCAGCACGGAGCAGAAAAGCTTGGGGTCCTCCTCTAGCCTGTGGCCCCCTCTCCCTAGCCTCATGCTAGGACATCATTTAGAGACTACAACAGGGTTATACCTCCTGTTGTGTTCTTTGAACTCCTAGGTGGGTCAGCTTCTGCCCAAGGGACCAATAAGCACCTACTCTTATCAGCAGAGCTGTCCTGAGCCAGAAGGCAGGATGGCCTATGCTGAGCAGGACAGAGGTGACTGAGCCTCAGGTTGGCCCTTGTGACTCTCAGAGATGGAGCATCACTCACGGGGGACACGTGTGTCAGGGACTTCCCTGGGAGTCTGGGTGCAGGCTAGCAGGGCTGAGCAGGCAGGGAGGTGGTGGAGCGGGGCGGGGGGCAGGGGGTTTGGACCCTGTGGGGAGAACTGCCCCCCACATTACAGCCAGGGAAGGAACCATCCCACCTGCTTTCTGCACTGAAAATGCAGCTGGAGGAGGTTTGGAGAGTGGTGGGGTGGAGGTGGAGGTGGGGGTGGGGGCTGGGTCCATAGGCAAAGAGCACTGGAGCTTTGGACAGTGTCTTAGTGGGGCCGGGGACACTTAGACCCTCTACTAGCACCAGATGGTGTCCCCCGACTCTGTGGCCTCAGTTTCCCCACCTTTGTGGCTCTCCGACCCTGTGTGTTTAGCAGAAGAGGCCTGGCTAGTGTCTGGAGTCAGAGGGGCCCCAGGGAACGCCTACTTCCAGGCAGGGGCGGAGTCCCACAAGGCCAGGGCCCCCTCTTCTCCCCCACTCCCTTGGCCAGGCCCCCTGGTGAGTGCCAGACCCTTATTCTCATCTAAATCTCTCAGATTGGACTGGGCCTCCCAGCAAGGCCATCTCTGTTGGGGAGGAGGTTGGGAAGGAGGCGGGTCCCTGTAGCCCTGGGGCAGCCAGGCCAGAGCCCTCCCGGCCCAGGGCCTGTCCTGGCCCCAGAGAGGAGCCATAATAACTTGCTTCCCACATGGGCAGCATCTGGGGTCCTGGAAACCCTGTCTCCCCGACAACTTAAAAAATGTGTGGCTGGCCAGAAAGGATATGAGTCAGCCCCATAAACCACAAAGCGGGAGTCAGGCTGGACGTGGCCACAACGCACTACAGAAAGGGCCCCACGGCAGGCAGCCCACCGCTCTTGTCCCCCCAGCTCGGACGCCACAGAGCCCCACACCACCAGGGGTTCAGCAGGGTGCTGGGGAAGCAGAGGGTGGAAGCAGAGACTTGGAAGCAAACCCTGAGAGACTGATCTGAACGGGGGTTACTGGGTGGACCTGGGTCACAGCGGTGTCTGTCCAGTCCACAACTCCGTGTGGCAGTTGTGAGGGAGCCAGGCCCTGAGAGCCACACAGTCAGCTAAAGGGAAATTACCTTGCTGACCCAGCACCCTAAATCCCTCAGGGACAGTCCACAGGGTGCGGGGGAGGGGGTTGGGCCAGAGAGCTAGGTGGGAATGACACCTCCCAGTCTTCAGGGAGTCGCTGCTGTGCGCAGAGGTGAACAGAGAAGTGACCGGCAGGCTGAGGAGGAGGCACAGAGGGGCCAGGAGACTTGCTCAGGGGGACAGAGCTGTAAGTGGCTAGATCGCAGGCCTGGCTCCTCCCCCGCCCACCACCCCGCCCCCCCCCAAGCCACGGTGCTGCCAAGCCCAGTACCCGGGGTGCCTGACCCCTCCACCCCACCCCGCGTGTCGTGGGGGCCGCTCGCCCACTTTACAGATAATGCCCCTCAAGCTGGATGGCAAAAGCCCAGTCCTCTGGAGTCCAGCACCCCCCTCCCCCCACGGGCCGCCCGGGCACTCACCTCGGGGAAGTTCCCTTGGGTGAAGACCATCAGCAAAGACGTCTTCCCGCAGCCGCCGTCGCCCACCAAGACCACCTTGGCGGACCGCAAGCCTGGCGGGTCCTGGTCGTCCGCGGGCCGGGCCGCGTCCATGCCTGGCCGCGAGGGTCCGGGCGCGGGGACCGGCGGTGGCGGCG
>NW_022111317.1:3823020-3828485 GCF_000313985.2 Echinops telfairi
GAATACCACAATACACAGAGAATTGAACTGGAAGTCCACCTTCTCCCTCCCCACTGGCAGCCCTGAGGGGTGACCTCTTTTTAAAATGGGTGGGAGGGGCTCCCAGTATTCATTGAAACTCTCAGGAACAGGAACTAGAAAGGGCTGAGGGATCCCCATGCTGACCTCCTCCCTGGAGTTCAAAGCCGCACTCAGCCCTCTTGGAACCCTATTGCTGTGGAAGCAGGAGGCGGGACAGCCATTGAACAGAGAGGTGGAGTGACTGGGCCACACAGCTGGCGTCCAGATTCCTGGATTCCCATCCCAGTGCTCCCCTGCAAAGCCAAGGTGGGCGGGCCGAACAGGGCCTCGCCTGGTTGGCGGAAGAGTCCCCAGAATGTTTCCACCCCTCAGGTACCCCTTCCTCCCCGAAACTGCCCTGGGGCTGGGCAGTGACTTGGCACCCGCCTGGGTGTGTAGCCGCTGAGTCGGGCTCCCTGCCCAAAGGCGTGGTGTGGGGAGGAGGCCACCCCGCACCCACTGTCAGCCTGGCCGGCCCCCATCATCCCCGGGATGCTGTCATGGATGGCCAAGGTGGGAGGAAGGTGGGGCCAAAACTGGGGGCGGGAGCAGAGGGTTTGGCTTCAGTTGCTATAGTGACAATCACGCTTAATGACTCCCTGGGTGCCTCTCCGGTTTCAGTTTCAATCAGCATGTCCCAACAATAGCAGCTTCCAAGCAAGGACTGCTAGCCGAGCAAGCGATCACTGGTCCCATTTTAGAGACGAGAACGCCGAGACAGAGTAGTGGAGCTCTCTGCGGCGGAGTCCAAGAGGCAGAACTGGAATTGGAATCCCAAACCAGGTTCTCGCCCAACGCCACCCCTGAGATCCTGCATATCTCAGGCTGTGAGACCAGCCAGCGAGGCAGGTGGCAGGATCCCCCCTGCCGCCCGCCCCCACACCTTCCTTCACCTTCCGTATTTGGGAACTGGAACAGTGAGAAAGTATTGGGAACCGACTTGCCTCGGAGGGCCAGACTGGAGCGGAATTTGAACTCAGACCTGCTGACGCCGAGTTGCAACCTCACCCTCTACACCAGTGATTCTCAACCTTCCTCATGCCATGACCCTTTAATCCAGTTCCTCAGGTGGTGACCTCCCCAACCATAAAATTATTTTTGTTGCTGCTTCATAACTGTAATGTTGCTACTGTTATCAGGCGACCTCTCTGAAAGGGTCATTCGACCTCCAAGGGGGTCGTGACCCACAGGTTGAGAACAGCTGCTCTCCACTCTGCGGAGGCCCCTGCAAAAGGGACTCTTGTCACCTCTCCCCGAAACCAGCCTGAGTAACCGGGAATGTCCAGGAATCTCAGACACTACCAGCCCCTGTTTTCCTGCAATTTATTTTCCAGGTGGGGAGGTGGCCCACGTCACAGCTGGGCCACCTGGTGAGAATGGTTCTGGTGACTCCGCCCCTGAAAGACCCCATGCAGGCTGAGTTCTGCATCCCCTAGACCCCTGCCAGTGGTCGTTGCTCCCTAGACCCAAGAACAGCCCCTCGCCCCACGGAAAAAGCCCCTTCTGTAGGCGCACACGCAGGTGGCCCCGAGTCAAGCCTGAGCACCCCCAGGGCAGGGACCAGGACTGACCTGTCTGTGTCCCCAAGAGGAGTGCTTGGCCCAGACTCACCCCGGCAGGAGCCAGGATGCTATGACTCCCAGCTGGCTGCCAGGGTGGACAAACAGGAAGCGGAGGGAGGAGCCAGCCCAGAGAGTAAGCAAAGTGAGGGGTGGCCAGCACAGGACCTGAGTGCGGCTTCTGGGGACAGTGACCACACCCCAGCCACCACCTGCCCCTGGCTTTAGGCCCTCTTTCCCACCTTCTGGCCCCACCCTCTCCTGAAGAGAAGCCCTCAGCCCCGCCAGGCCAGCTCTCTGCTGCCCCCACAGGGCCACCCAGCCTCCTGCCCCATCATCCTCCCAATGGGCTTGTGGGTTTTCCATGGGATTTCTAGTTGGGATGTAGGGTGTGGTGTTTGTGGGGGAAAATAGGTATCAGTGGGGTGGAATCTCAGAGGGCAGGCCCTACTTCTTGGGGTGCCCGGGTGGGACCCAGAGGCCTGAAGTGTAATTCCAAGGCCCTTGGCACCTCATCCGACCCCCTCCTGCATCCCAGATGTTCCCCCAACTAAAGTCAGGGCCATCGAGTGGATTCTCATAGTGACCCTATGGGGCAGGGTAGAACTGTGCCCTGTGAGCTTCAGAGACGTTGACTCTTTACAGAAGTAGAATGCCTCATCTTTCTGCCAAGGAGCCGCTGGTGGCTTCGAACTGCAGACCTTGTGGTTGGTGCGCAGCCCACCGCGTGGGTGCCAGTACTCCACAAACCTTTGAGGCCCTCTCTCCTCCAGGCTTCTCCCATGCCCATCTCTCCTTCACTCCTGCTCTCCCCAGCCAGAGTGCTCCTTAGAGGCAAGGATGGCCAGACTTCTTCTTACATACTTTGGACCTGTCAGGAGACCCGTCCCTGGAGACAGGCATCGTGCTTGGTAAAGTGGAGGGGCGGAGGGAAAGAGGAAGGCCCTCCAGGAGATGGCCACCGTGGCTACAGTCATGGGCTCAAGCGCAGGAACCATGGAGAGGCCGGCGTGGGACCGGGCAGTGCTATGTTCTGTTGTGCACAGGGTCGCTATGGGTTGGAGCTGAAGGCACGGAAGGACAACAATCCTGGAGTCCAGCCAATGGGTAAACAGGGCAGGGTCTGGGCCTCTCCTCTTGTATACGGATCCCTGATGGGCTGCAAACCACAAGGTCAGCAGTTCGGACCCATCTGCCATTCCGAGGGTGAAAGAGGAGGCTTTCTGCTTAATGATTTGGTCTTTAAAAATTTTTTTAACGTTTTAGTCTTGAGAAGCCCAGGAAGCAGTTCTACTCTGTCCTATAAGGTCAGCAGGCATCAGAACTGACAGATGGCGGTGAGGTTGGCCCGTTTGTAGAGGGCCCCTGATGGCACGGTGGGCTAAGCATCGGGTTGTGAACCAGCTGCTCCTTGGGAGAAAGACGAAGCTGTCTGCTCCGGCACACAATTATGCTCTCGGAAACCAGCTTGCCGGCTGGCGGTCTGGGCTTAGTTTCTTGTGGTTCTTTAAGTCTCGGCGGTTCTCTTGGCAAGAAGTGCTTTACCAGCCTCATTCTGAAGACACAGGGTCACCAGCAGGAAGCTTTTCTTGGTGTCCCCTCTGCCCCTACCCCCACTCACCCCACCTCCCAGGCAATCTCTTGGCCATGGTCCCCGTGAAGGCCTCCCCAACAATGGGTCCCCCACACAGGGCAGCATGATGGGAAGGCGGCAGTACACACGGTACACATGTAGTGACTTGGGAAAGGCCTGGCTCCCCGACGACCAAGGAAGAGACACATGCAGGCGATCTGGGCCAAGGCAGCCCCCTCCTTCCTGCTCCGACTTTATTTGAGTTCTAGAAGCAATTCCAGGAAGCCCACCAGGTCCCCGCCATGCCCTTCTGGTGTGCAGCGCGCGCCTGCATGCAGTGAGAGGCCTATACGTCACTGGGCAGCCGGCTGGGAGGAGCCCCAGGCTGTCCAGCACAGCTTCCCTTGTCCAGTCTATGCTGCCTGGGCCAGCTGACCTCTGGGTGCTGCCCAGTGAGGCCAGGTCCCCACCTGCTGCCACAGCCCAGCCCCTTGGCTTCTGGACAGGACAGCCCCAGTGAGCGGCTGGGCCAGACCCTCCTGAAACCAACGTTTGCCCAATGCGTGTCCCCGCCTGCCTGCCTCCCTTTCCTCTCTGGTTGCTCCCAAGGGTGCCCCCCACAATTACTTGCCTGAACCCACACCTTAGATAATGTTTGGAAGCCTGACCAAGGGGGCTCAGAGCCTCTCCTGCCCAGTCTGGCCTGTGATGCCTCCAGGGCTGTCCCTCAAGCTGCCCTGGGTTCCCATCATGCTGCAGAAGGGAGAGCCCCAGCAGTCCCTCCTCATTGCTGCCACTCAGGCTGAGCCCTGCCCTCACGGCCCTGCTCCACCAAGTCTCCCAGAAGTGTGCTGCCAGTGATGCCTTCTCCCGTCACGGGGTCCCTGGAGGCTTGTTCTGCTGGGACCCCTCTATTTGTTCTGAAGACCCCTCAGTGGGGTCAGAAGAGCAGGTCTCAGAGAGAGTGCCTCTGAGGCTGCTCTCCACGCTGAGCCACCAGGAACAGGGATAGTGGGGGGCCAGGGAGAGGCTGGTGTCCCTAGAAGGGGTCTGCCTGCTGCATCTGGGATGGGAAGTCCATCCTGCTATCCCTGCAGGGGCTCTGTCCACGTTCATGCTCCTGCCCTGGTTCAGGTAGGCCCCTTGCCTGCGATGCGCTTATCTCTTTTCCTTGACAGCACAGGGGGCATCCTTGTGCCCGCCTGCTGGCCTTCAGAGCTCCCTGAGTCTGCATGGCAGGGCTGCCATCCAGCACGGAGCAGATCCTGCTGACATCCCTCGGTGGCAGGGGCTCTCGGGTTCATATCATCCCGCCAGTACCCAGGACAGACATGGTCCCCGAGGCTCGCCCAGTTCCTTGTGCACAGCCAGCTTGGTTGGTGGCTTAGTTCCCAGGCAGAGTGGAGAGAGGGCAGAGGCCAGGTCTACCTCCTAGATAGAGGGACAGACCCTTTAGGGACCTCAGTGTGGTAGTAAAACTGACAAGGGTCGGCCTCTTTGCTTGGTCACCCTTTCCAGGCCTGGCCCAGCTACAGCTGGTCATTGTGAGGGAGAACACTGGGTCCCTGGACAGGTAGCCAGGGCAGTGCGTCCCCTGCAGTCGGGGCAGAAGGACCTTGCTGACCCTCGGGGACTCTGCCAAGTCACTCTGGTGCTTGAGCTCCAGCTGGACAACGGAGGATGCAGGATGAAGAGGATTTGGCATCAGGCTTAGGGTGGCTCCAGTGCCTGTCTGGGCCCATCCCGGCCACTAGTTTCGCCGGACGGAGTGCCACATGGACACGGGCCTGCGTAGTGTGGCCAGCATCTGGTTCCAGTGTGTGATGCCCATGCCACTGGCCGCTGGCCCGATGATAACGTGACCCACGTTGTCCCCACGGCCATCGCTGCTGCTCTCAGCCACCGTCACGCGGAGAGACAGGTCCTGGGGAGGGGGTCGGGAACATGGGTTTTGGGGACTGCGCCTTGCCTGTGGTCTTCCTTGACCCCTGGACCCCAGCCCACAAATGCCAGGTTCCTGGAAAGTGCCAGGTCTGCTCCCGGAGCCCTCACCACCCGGGAGGTACAGAGATTTACTTGAGGCCGCTCAGCAATGAAATGGCAGAGTAAGGGCCCTGAACTCAGCCTGTCTGACCCCACAGTCCACACCCCGGGGAGAGCCAGGCCTCTTGGGTTCAAACCCCACCTCAACACTGCTTGGCTGTGAGCCCCTGGGCTGGTGACTCAGGCTCTCGCTACCTCAGTTTCCCAACCATCTGTAAAACAGTGGGAAT
>NW_022111317.1:3828759-3849828 GCF_000313985.2 Echinops telfairi
GGCCGTGAGTCAGTCAACTCCAGGACAGTGGGTTTGCCAGCTCGGAGGGCTGCGTGGGGTTGAAATGGCAGAGAGCTTGGCAGGGTCTGAGCCGGTCCCGGCTGGCGACGCCCCCTAGTGTCCCGGAGTAGAATGACCCCTTAGGACTTTCGTGGCTATCCTAAGTACAGCACCGGTTAGCAGGGCCTTTCTCCCGCAGAGCACCGCTGGCTTTGGGTGGCAGCCAGGCTCCTCTGACTGAAGATGTGGCCGGGCCTGTGACATGCTGTGACAGCTGGTGACTGGAAGGGACCTCGCTGAGATCATGGTGTGAAGCTGAAACCAGAAGCCAGCCCCCTTCCCTCCCCGCTGCGACTTAGTGCCTGCATTTAGGGGCCTATAGAGCTGCGGGGGAGGCAGGGGACAAGAGGCAGCTGTCCCAAGGGTGACAGGGTAGGGCCACAATACCCAGAGTGAGACGGGGGCTTTCCAACCCAGATGGAATCTCCTGGGGGGGGGGGGCAGGGATTAGGTGGGCTCTATACAGCCCTAGGACTATCGGGTGGTTGGGGTTTGGACATGATATTCTCCCTGCCAGTCGGGGAGGTAGCTTCTCGATGGCATGTAAGCAGGGCCACTGGTGTGGTCCAAGCCAGGTGTTCACTGCAGTTCCCTAATCTTGGGCTGTAATTTCCCTGCTGAGAAGGAGTAGCCTTGGGGCCCCTTGGATTCTGACAGTCAGGGGTAATAGAGTGCCCAGAGACCCTGGGGGTGGAACATCGCATGGGGTAGGGGGAGGGAGGGGCGGCTCACACTCCAGGCCCCTGGGCTGGCTGGTCTCCAGGCCCTGCACAAGCTGCTCCTCCAGCTCTCCGCAAAGCAGTTCCACCTACAGGACGCCTCCCCTGATTGCCAAGTCTGGGTGGACTGGGATTTTCTGGGAACTCTACTGCCTAACCCCTATGGGCGCCTGAGTCCCCGCACACACCATCAGGCAGGTGGTCACCCCACGGACACTCAGTCAATGCTTCGCGCGCGCCCCCTTGGGGAAAAGTTGGGGGAAAAGCACCTCCCGCTGCAGGGGCCCCTGGGAGCTGGAGGTGGGGAGCTGTGGCCGAGGGCAACCTGCCAGGCCCAGCCCCTCACCTGGAGCACCATGACGGGCACGGAGAAGATCATGGCCTCGTTGAACACGGGGTGGGGGTCGTCCCGCTTCACGGCCGTCTTCTTTTTGCTCATCTTCCTCCCGTCCTGCAGCAGGTACACCTTGACGAAGGGGTCTGTGGGGGGCAGGCGGGAGCGGGCATCACACGGGCTCCTCCTAGCCCTGCCCACCTGGCTCCACCTCCCACTGCCCAGGCCTTTCCGCCAGGGTCAAGATCTCCCACCATCCTCTGCGATGCCCGTCTCACACAGGAGAAGACAGGCAGGCACGTGCACCCGCTGGGCTTTGGGCTCCAGCAGCCTGCTGCTGCGCGGCCCACATACTTGCTCCCCCCAGCCCCACCCCCCGACTGGGGAGGGGGGCGTTTTGGGAGTCCAGCAGCCCCGGCGCCTGCCATTCGAATCATGGCCTCTGAGTCAGCGGATCCTGACTCACGGAAGCAGCACTGAAATAGCAGGCGCCGTCGTCTGCCCAGCACCTGCCGCCCACCAGAGACCTGACCGTGCCTCCCTGGGTGTGGATCCTCCCGGCTCCCACCTCCCAACAGGTGGGGACCTCCAGGGCTCTGTCTTTGTGGGGGGGCACAAATGTCTCCAGGCTTGGAGCTTTGGGAGGGGAGGGGAAGCTCCGGAAGACCTGGCACCCACCCCATCCTGGGGGCTCCTGGTTCTCTTTGGGAGTCTGTGGGGTCATCCCGCCACTGGTCCTCTGCCTATGGAGCCTCTGTGAACCCCAGTTCCAAAACACAGGTGCCCACCTTGCTTCTCTGCCCAGTCAGTGCCCCTGTCCTCCATCACTCTGTCCCACTCTCACCCTTCAGGGGCTCTCCCCATCCCATGGAGCCACTTCCCGCCTGGATCCATCTTCCTCCTGCCGGGCATAGCTCCGAGCTCAGCGAAAGCCATGGGAGGTGGCGGAAGGCTGGCACCATGTCTCACACCTGCCAGGGGCAGCCTCCTTACCAGCTGTGGTCTTGTTGTTGGTCCATATGAGATTCTTGGCCTTTACCACCACCACTGTGAGCCGCTCGGCCGTAGGGAGGTAACTGAGGGACAGCAAGATCTCACCCACAGCGTCGGCGGCCTGGGGACAGGTGGGTGGCTCAGGTAGCTTTTCCTTCCAGACTTGGAGGGGGGAGGTGTGGGGCCCAGGGAGAAAGGGTAGAAATCCACTCCCCCACCGAAAGACGGTTCTTGGTAAAGACCTTAGATGAGGAGCCAGAAAGGCCTCCCACCCCACAGAGCACACACCCCCTCAGCCTGACGCTAGGCTGGGGTAGGCCCTGCCTGGGTGTCTGTCAAGTGGAGCACACAGATGTGGCTTTGTTCCAGACGAAGCCAACATTCCACGGTCATGGGATGCTTGGGACACGCAAGGCCACACGGTCAAGGGAGACTGGGGTTGGGAAATCATTGGCTTCAACAATGTGGCTACACTCTCAACAAAAGATAAACCGGGGCTTGGCCTCGGTCTGCTATAACCCACTTAGGGCCAGAGGAGTGTTTCCTTGACCTTTCGAAGCCCAGTGAGAGATGAGCCTCTGAAGGTTTGGTGGTAAGAACAGACGAAGAGCTGTCAACAGTGGTTGGTCAAAAACACCAAACTGCCAGAGGTGCCCTGGTGGCATCATGGTTACTCACTGGGCTGAGATCTAAAAGGTTGGTAGGTCAAGACCATCAGGGACTCCTCGGGACAAAGATGGTCAAAGGATGAGAAAAAGGTCGAATTAGTTTCCTATGCTGTGTAACAAATGGCTACAAATAGAGCAGTTTGAAAACGCCAAGTGCCCCTGGGGCCATTCCAACCCTAGAGGACAGGGTAGAACTGTCCCTGTGGGTTTCTAAGACTGTAACTCTTAATGGGAGTAGAAAGCCTCATCTTTCTCCCCCAGAGTGGTTGGTGGTTTCAAACTGCTGACTTTGTGGTTAGCAGCCCAACTACCAAGGCTCCTCTCCAGCAGTGGTCAAGGTGGTTTTCCCCCCTCCCTCTGCATGCAGCCAGTGACCCAGGCCCCTTTCCGGATTCTTCTAGAGCTTCCAGGGGAAGGGCCGTGGGACTCTAAGGTGCTGGGGGTGTGTGGGGGTGGTGGTGGCAGCAGGTCAGACTCACCTTGTTCTGATCCTGGAGGTATAGCCAGCCCCGGAAGGGCTGCAGCGGCAGGTCCAGCACAGAGAGCTTCAGCTCCACCACCCCGGTGCTGACATTGCGCTCGTCCTCATCGATGCCGAACACAGAGAAGCGCAGACTCTTCTCCTCGAGGCCCGCGGGGTCCAGGGGGATGGAGAACTTCTCGTCGAAGAAGATGGAGTAGGCGTTCCTCTGGATCTACAGGGAGAAAGGGCCGTGGAGGGAGCTCCAAATGCAGAACGGAGAAGAGGCGGCAGCGAGGGCCCGTGGTTGTCAGGCGCCATCGAGTGGGTTCCGACCCACAGCGACCCGATGCACCACAGAACGGAACAGGGCCTGGGACTGCGCCGTCCTCACAGCTGTTCCCGGGCTTGCGTTTGCTGGTGCATCACCGTGTCCATCTGTCTCACTTCATCAAACAAGATGTGCTTCTCCAGGGACGGGTCTCCCCCGACACGTCCAAAGCATGTAAGGTGAAGCCTTACCATCCTTGCCTCTAAGGAGCATTCCGGCCATACTTCCTCCAAAACGGATCAGGTGATCCTTTTGGCAGTCCGCGGTACTTTCAACGGTCTTCGCCAGCCCCACGGTCTATAGGCGCCAATTCTTCTTCCGTCTTCCTCATTCAATGTCCCACTTTCACATGCAGATGAAGACATTGGACATACCAGGGCTTGGGTCAGACACAACTAAGTCCCCAGAGTAACATCCTTGCTTTTGAATGCTCTAAAGAAGTCTTGTGGGAAGCCTCCAGGTGAGGACAGAGCACTGGACATGGAGTTCCGTGGCCTGGGCCAGAGTCTAAGCTCTGTGGTCCCCACATCCTCCAGTCATCCTTCCTTTGGGGGCTCACCCCTGACCTTCCCTGGCTCACAAGCTCTCTGTCCGCTCAGTGGTCTGGCATCAAAGCCACCACAAGCTGCCCCAGGCCATGGCCTTTTCCATCGCTTCCTCTGCATGGAAAAGCTGAACACAAGGAAGGAAGACGGAGGAGAAGCAATGGCTCTGCATGCCGGTGCTGGAGAAGAGACTGCGTGTGGCAGCCAGAAGAGCCAGCACAAATGTCTTGGAAGAAATGTAGTCAGAGTGCTTAGAAGGAAGCACGGGGAGATTTGGTCTCACGTACATGGGACACGTCACCAGGAAGGACCAGTCCCTGGAGAAGGACATCCTGCTTGGCAGGGGAGCTGGGCAGAGCCAAAGAGGAAGACCCTCAAAGAGATGGATTCACGCGATGACTGTGACCATGGGCTCACAGGGACGATCGCGGGGAGGGCATGGGACTGGGCAGTGTCTTGAACCAGACCCAACTCAAGAGCACCTAGCCCCCACTCCCATGAGACAGCATGGGCACAGTTACTACACTGATGCCTGGTGTAGAGCAAGTAGCTGCACGCTGGCCACGTGGCACACAGCCTCCCACCCAAAGAGCCCAGTACATTCTCAGATTCAACACTTCTTCCTGAAGGGCAGGCCCTGGTGATGATGACTTGCTCAGTCTGAAGACTTGAAGACTTGTGAGGTTCCGGGTCAGCCTGGTGAGCTGGGGTCCACGTAGCACCTACTGGCAAGGGCCCAGGGTCCTGGAGGCTGCCACTAGCATTGTGGCAGAGCAACTCAGGATATCCTGGGAGTTAGGCCTGACTGTGGCTTCTATAAAGGGTTCCTGGAGTCTGCTGGGGTGCGGGGGAGGCCTAAGGCTCCAACCAGCAGAGGACCCCACTTTGTCCCCTGATGTTCCTCCACCACCTCCAGGGTGACCTTTCATATGCAGATCTAATCATCTCACTCACTGCTCAAGATCCTTCTGCGGCGCCCCCCCATTCCCCGAGGATAAATCATTTCATTGCAAGGCCTCTGTCCAAGGCTTCCCTCTGGCACCAGGCTCCCCACCTTCCATCTCACTCCTCCACTAGGTCAGCTTCCATTCAGCCTCTGAGGCTCAGCCTGGGTACCACTTCATCTCTGGTCCTCAGGCAGGACTAGGTGCTCCACTCTAGGCCACCAGTCCCCCGAGGAGGCCCCTCACACACCTGTCCTTGCTACTCTTTCTACAACAATCATTGTAGCAGCTTCCCCAAATCCCACACACTGCAAAACCGTGTCTGTGCTTGCACTCCAGTGCACTGCAGAGTCTGGCCCAGAACTCCAAAATGCTGTGGGATGTAAAGATGAATGGATGGATAGATGGATGGACAGATGGATGGTGGACAAATGGGTAGCTAGATGGGTGGATGGAGATACAAAGATGTGTGGTGGATGGATGGACGTGGTGACTAGGCAAGGCTCTATTTCCTAGCTCTGTACTACCTGATGGACATCATTGGCCTTCTCCCAGAAAGCTGTGAGCAGGCCCCCTTGGGAGTTGCACCCACGGACACTGCTCCTCCTTTTGTGGGCGCTGCCTGAGTCATTGCTCTACAGCATTTAAATAGAGGCACTCTCCTCCCTGGAACCTGGCCTTTAGCTGGGGGACAGCCCAGTCTGCAGCAGCCACCCACCCACTCAATGGGACTGGCCAGGCGGCAAGGCTAAGAAGCCGCCTTCCTGTCTCCAGGTGCCCTGAGCCACACTCTGCTCCCACTGCCTGGCATCGGAAAGGCTCCCCAGCCAGCCCCTGCTTCAGGACACTAGCATTCCTGAGTGGCCTCTCCCGGCCTCTTTGCCACTGCCCCCACCCCACCCCCCGGCTCCCCCAGCCCCCGGTCTCCTCCAGTCTTTGCCACAAGAATGGAGAACATGAACTCCTGTCTCGAATCTCAAACCTCCTGCTTACTCACCGGGCCTCAGTTTCCCCATCAGGAGGAGATGGGAGACTCCCAGATGGGGTGGGCTCTGTAAGCCTCAGGCGTCAGCTGCCAACATCCAGAAATATCCATAATCCTATGAGAAGCCCAGGCCACAGGTGGCAGGGCTCTGGGCACCACACGCCTTTCAGGGTCCGGACTGGGCTGAGAACTTTACATGCACCCAGTCAGCCCCCGGTGGTTAAGC
Source organism: Echinops telfairi (assembly GCF_000313985.2). NCBI lineage: Eukaryota > Metazoa > Chordata > Mammalia > Afrosoricida > Tenrecidae > Echinops > Echinops telfairi. The sequence goes on from NW_022111317.1 coordinate 3,835,025, forward strand.
TGTGGGCTAAGTCTTGGGCGAGCCGCTGACTGGGATGTCACTGCTTCAAGCCCACCAGCTGCTCCTCGGGAGAAATTATCTTTCTGCTCCCGGGAAGACTGACAGCCTGGGAAACCCACAGGAGCAATTCTTCTGTCCTCGGGGGTCCAGAATCCACTGGATGGCAGTGAGTTAGATTTTGCTTGGTTTTAAGCATACATACATTGATTCTGACCCCACTGGGCAGATGGAGAAGTTGGGGCACCGAGGCTTAAGTGACCTCCTCCAGGTCATAAGGGCAGGAAGCGGTGGAGTCAGGATTTGAATCCAGGCAGTCAAGTTCTAGGACCCTGAGTTAGTTAATTGTGCCAGCCTGGCCGATAATCACATGTGGTGCTGGTTGAAAGGCAGAGGGATAAATGGGTGGTGAAGCCTCGCCTTTCGAGTTCTCAGGTCTCTTGTTTTGTGATGGTTGCATCGGGTGCAGCTGCCTTAGCAGTTCCCTGCTTCAGCTTGCAAGATTGACTTCCTACAAGACATCCCTAAGGAGAAGCCGCATGGATCTATCCCGATGCAGCCCTGGGTGCTGGAGCAGCCGTGTGGAGACCCCTGCCAGTGCTGAGATGCTTGTTCGTTCACTGACTCAGCTTTCCTCCTGCAGTCGGCATCATTGCCTCTGTTTTGTGAGGTGAAGGACTTTGTGGACTGGTGTTGGGTATGGGTTAATGTTGGACTTGTGGGCTTGGGCAGCATTGGGTTGGGTGTTTCCGTGATGCACATTTTCTTTGCATAAAACTCTCTTATCTATGAGTTGCCGTGCATTTGTTTCTCCAAAGTACCTAGACTAATACATTATGGTACCAGGAGTGGGGTACTGGAGAAACAAATCATAAGATAGAGAGTAGATGTTTGTTTGACCTCTCCCTCCTGGAAGTTTTCCTTCTTTGTCTAAGCAGAGGTCAGATAATGCCACACTGTTTACTGGGTTGTTTCTGGGAAGTGGGAAAATAGAAAGTTTGTAAGTCCACTTGCTTCAGTCATTAAAATTTGATCTTTAAATGGGTTTAGGCCATAGCTATAAAAAAGCTTTGAAAATATATGCCCCACCCAGTGCTTTGGAGTTCTCAGGAACCAGTAGTCTTTGTCAGAAGCTGGAAAAGATTTGGAACCATGAAGAAAACTCTCTCTTATACATGAGTTGCTGTGGATTTGTTTCTCCAAAGTACCCAGACTAATACAGACCCAGACTGTGAACCACCTGCTGCACTGCCTCTCAGAAGCTGTGCCACCCCCACGTGGTACCCACATACACATAAGGTTTGTGGTCAGTTCTAGACCCGAGAGGTGCGATAGGAGCGAAAGATGCCCTCTGTCGTCCCTGCTTAGGGTCAGCTGGTATCTGGCACAGTCCAGTGAGCAGATACAAGCGGGTGGGTCTCTGAGGAATCAGAGGCATGTCTGGTCCTGCAGCTCCTCAGGCTCCTCTTGTTCTGGGTTCGAGGCTACCTGGTCTCCCCAGGCTCAGACCCTCACTGAGCCGCTAACTGTGCACTGCTGGGCTGGGCTGGGCTAGGCTATGGGGCACCACTCAGCAACACACTGCATGGGGTAAATCCACAGCACAAGACCTCGTGAGAGTCTTGAAAAGCAGGGATGTTACTTTGAGGACTACGGTGCACCTGACACAAGCCATGGTATTTTCAATGGTCTCCTATGCAACAAAAAGAAGAAAGTTGGACATTGAAGAAGGCGGCTCAAAGGAGAATGGATGCCTTTGAATGACAGGGCTGGAGAAGAACCAGAAAATCTGTCTTGGAAGAAGTACAGGCTGGCTGCTCTTCAGAAGCAAGGTTGGTGAGACTTGATCTCACATACTTTGGATGTGTCATTATGAGACACCAGGAGGGACATCATGGCAGGCCTCGAGGTGATGGATGGACACTGTGGCTGCAGCCATGGGCTCAGGCAAAGGAACTATTGTGAAGAGGACGGTGCAGGGCCGGGCAGTGTTTCCTTCTGTTGTGCACGGGGTCGCTATGGGTCGGAACCGACTCGGTGGTACCCAACAACAACATGCTGGTTTTGCCCCCTCTTGCTGGGGTGCACTGGGCATCTCCCCTTCTCCTCCCAGCATGGCATTCTTTCCTCTCCCTTCTCCAGACCTCCGGGGGCTCCCCTGGCCCCTGGCTTTGCGTGGGTCAGCCAGTGGGGATCACTCTTGAGAGGTAGGGCACCCTTCCACTCAGTTTCCTCTCTGTAGTATCATGCCCTTGTCTGAAGGTCACACCTCCTACCAACTTGTCCCCCTCCCTGAACCCACTTTGCCCTCATCCTTGTGTACCTGGGGTGGCACCGCCTTATAGGCCATTCTGGGATGAACCCTGCTGAATTGTCAAGGGGAATCTTTCCCACCAAGACCCCAAGTTGATTGGCCTGGGGGGAACAGACACCTCACCCAAGTGAAGTCCTAAAAAATTCTTTGACCTCACCAGCATCGCTACCTTCAGCTTGGGGATCAGTGATACCTCCCACCCCCTCTCTAGCACCCTCCTCAGGCCCAGCCTGGTCCTGCAGACCTGCTCCCCTGGGGAGGCCAGTGGGCTCAGACCCATCTCCGTTCTGCCTGTGCAGTCCACCTGGTACCACCCCCCAGTTCAGCCCCCACTCACCCTGGAAATGCCCACAATCCGCTCATCGGGCAGCAGGCTGACGCGCATGAAGCAGGACTCGAAGCTGACCTCCTCTCGCTCCAGGAGGTCCTTGCCCTGCAGTAGGGCCACGTGGAGGGTGTGTGAGGCTGCATCGTAGTCCATGCTCACTTCCACCTGGCCCAGCGTGAAGTCCTGCCCGAAGGTGTTGCTCACGGAGGAGATGGAGTTGAGGGAGTCTGCCGACTGGGACTTCCGCAGGGCCCCGTAGGGGGCCAGGTCCAACTCCCTGCCCATCAGCTCCAGGGGCCCCAGCTCGCTGATGCTGTCGAAGGTGTCCTCAACGCCCAGGCTGCCTTTGCGGCTGGGTGGTCCCCGAGCGCTGACCCGCTGGGCCGTCCAGGCAGGTGCTCTCTGTCGGTGAGGAGAAAGGAGATCAACAACGGTTAAGACGCACCCCATGGTCCAGAGCTATGGGTCCTTAGGAGATGGTGAAGTGCGGCAGAAAGTCCTGGCTGTCCGGGTCCTTCCAAGTTCCCAGGACACACAAACAGTGCATCTCTTCACCCCTGTTTGAGGCTGCTTCCTGTCACCTGCTTTCCCTCCTAACCCAGAAGCCTGGGTGGTATGGTGGTTATGAGTCAGGCTGCGATCTGCATGGTGCGCAGTTTGAAACCAGCAGCACCTCTTCAGGAGAAAGGCTGGGCTTTCTACTCCTGTAGACAGTTAGTCTCAGAAACCCACAGGGGCTCAGTGACTCAGCACTGCTCCATGACAGCGAGCTCTGGTTTAAAATGGAAGGACACTTTTTCTCTTGCAGAATGCAGTCGGCGTACAAAGATGTTCAGGGTCATGAGGTTGGCCTAGGGCAGCGGCTGTCAACCTGAGGGTCACGACCCCTTTGGGGGTCGAACGACCCTTTCACAGGGGTCGCCCGATTCATCACAGTAGCAAAATGACGGTGATGATGTAGCAACGAAAATAATTTGATGGTTGGGGGGTCACCACCACATGAGGAACTGTATGAAAGGGTCGCGGCGTGAGGAAGGTTGAGAACCGCTGACAAAGAGAAAGCAGTTGGCAACCAGGTGCCCGGCAGGGGGAATGTGCGGGAGTATTTAGGGTCTAGCTACCCTGTGGCTGCTTAAGCAGCTCAATGTGTTTGCAACCTGAGAAAGAGTTCGAGCTGGATAATGCTGCTATCGGCCAGGCTGCTGGTTCAAAGCCACCAGCTGCTTCCAGGGAGAATGATGAGGACATGTACTCCCGCAAGGATCGACAGCCTTGGCAACCCTCGACCGCCATGGCCAGGCCAAGGCCAAGTCAACTCCATGGGGGTGGGTCTAGTTTCTTTGGTCTGGGGTTGGCGGTTCCCATCTGTAGATGACAGCCAAGAAAAACCCTAGGGTGTGTGTGGGTGGGTGGGTGTGTGTGTAGGGGGGTCATCTCTGTACTGCCACGTAGCGCTGACACAAGACCAAACCACAACAATCCAGGGATACTTACATTTAAATGTTTTCCTAAATGGGCCTCAGAATGCTGTGCTATTAAGCAGCTCCTGAGTTCTTACACCAATTTCACAGGCCTCCTTTGCGAACGGTTCCCTGTTTGCTATTGAGCAAGGAGCATGTTTATTTGATCCGCTCCCTACTGCTGGGCATTCTGTCACCGTTTCAGTGCTGTCCATAGGTTCTCAGCGGCTAATTCCTCTCAAGTGGACAACCGATTCCTTCTTCGTCGTCTGTTCTTGGTCTGTTCCTGGTCTTTAAAATACCAGGGACTCGGCTTCCAGCAGCACAGCAGCCAGCACAGTGTCACCGGCTGGCAGACACGCGGTGGCTGCTGTGCTGCAGAGAGACCAGCCCCTGGAGAAGGGCATCGTGCTTGGTCAAAGCAGAGGGGCAGCAATCAAGAGGAAGACGATGGGCAAGGTGGCTGCAATGATGGACGCACACGTCGCAGTTGTGAGGTTGGTGCAGGACCGGGCAGCGTTCCATTCGGTGGGGGTGCACAGGTTCACTGTGATCGGAACTGACTCGACAGCACCCAACAACCACAACTGCTGGGCCTTCTCTCGCTCCCCGTGTCCCCCAAACACACCCCCACCCCCACGCGGGGTTGAATCTCGCCAGCCACGCAGCAGGCATCCCAAAGCAGGACCCACCGGCCTTCGGAAGGCTTCTGATACAGCTGCCCAAACCAGAGTGCCCTTTGGAAAAGGTCTGCCAATGGACACAATCCCCAGGAGCCCGAGTGAGTTGAGTGAATGAGTGGGCAGGGGGCCCCCCTGATCTGATAGCAGATTGCAATGGTGCGCCCTGGAAGCCTACAGGGAGCTCAGAAAAGTTCAATGATGCCACCCTCAACAGGATTGACTGCATGCCCTAAAAACAAAAACAAACAAACAAAACGTCTGTCCTGCCTGCTAGGAGGGTCATTCCACATCCGGGCAGCCATCAGAAGTCGGCAAGCCCAAACCCAAATGAAGACAAATGTTTGCAAACACACCCAACACTTGCTGCATTATTTATGAGGGCATTCCTTAAACCAGGCCTCCTCCACCAGAGGCCATCCCAGGCTGTTTGCGGTGGGAGTTCCCCGCGTGGGAAAGTGCTGGAGCGGGGAGCAAACAGGAAGGGCCGGGTGTGAAGATGCACCTACTGTGTGTGGAAGAAAGGCTGCGGGTGGGCGTCTCCCAGTGCAGGAACTGGCAGGGAATGTATCCCTCTTGACAGTGTGAAACAATGTGACCATTTGCCGGCCTGGGTGGCTTACAGTTCGGGTGCTTCTCCTCTCACGTGCGCTTTGCTGTATCTTTCCAAGGATTGGTTGACTTCCTAGGACAGGGGAAGGGGCCCTGGTGGCACACGGTTAAGCACTCGGCTATAACGGGAAAGTGGGCCCTTGGAACCCACCAGCCGCTCCGTGGGAGAAAGACGTTGCTAGCTTTACAGCCTAGGGCAACGACAGCCTAGGAAGCCCACTGGGGCAGTTCTGCACAGTCTCCGGGAACTGCCGAGAGTCCACACCAACAACAACCATGTCCAAAATCACAAAAGCCCGGGGCCGGGAACTGGATCTAGAGGGTGGGTCAGCAGGAGGAGCTGGCTGTTCGCAGAGCCTGGAAGTCTCACCTTCTGCCTGGCCTGGGCGTAGGTCTCGCCGTACTTCTGCTCCAGGTACCTGTAGTCATAGTTGGGGAATGGGGAGGGGCTGGGGAAAGTCCCCGATGTCCAGAGCTTCCACAGGTTCACCGCGGCCACTCCCAGCAGCGCCAGGGCCCCCGCGGCGTAGACGCCCACCTCCCAGCCGGGGGGGCTCTTGATGACTGGAAGGCAAGGGCAGCTTTATCAGTGACCCCTGGGGCAGCTCTCATTGCCAAGTCAGCAGGGTGGGGAGACCTGGAGTGGGTGTCTCAGGGGTAGGGTGCTATCTGGTGAGTGCTTGCTGTGGCCAGCACCCCGTGGGCACACCGAGAAGGGGTGGATGAGTCAGTCAGTGCAAGCCCCAGTCCCTGTCCTCCGGATACTCATCAAACCAGAAAGTCAAACTCACTGCCACCCAGTCGTTCCTAACTCATGAACTGCCCTTGCGGGCTTCCACGACTGTAACGCCACGGGCGAGAAAAGCCTCATCTTTCTCCCGCATAGTGGCTGGTAGTTTCGAACTGCTGACTTTCTGGTTAACAGCCCCAAATAGCTCAAGTGGCTCACAGTCTGGGGCTGTGAGAACGTGCTGATGGGAGGCCAGTGGGGAGCAGCCCAGCAGGCTTCCTGGAGCAGGGTCTCGGAAGCTGAGCTAGGAAGGAGGAGAAAGCTGGGTGGGTAGCCATGGCAGCCAGGAGACTGGGAGTCAGGACAGAAAGCGTGAAGGGCATCGAGAAAGCCCACAGTGAGCAGAATGCCCAGTGGGGGAGAGAGGAGGACAGGCACTTTGGCATGGAGGGTTTGGACTGCTGGCTTCACAGCAGACTCCCTGGTGACAGCAACTGCAGTGGGGGGAGGGGGGCAGCAGGACTCCCTGGTGACAGCAACATTGCAGTGGGGGGGGTGTGGGGGAGGGCTCAGCCTCAGACCAGCCAACCCTAAACCGGAATCCACATCCCAGATCTGCTCTGGAGAAGGGCAGCAACCCCAGTGAACAGAGGCGCTCTGGTGGCTTAGTGGACTACTAATTGAGGTCAGCCGCCAAACCTGCCAGCTGCTCCTTGGGACAAAGACCAGCCGTCTGCTCCTGTGAAGAGTTTAAAGCCTCAGGCACCCACAGGGGCAGTTCCACCCGAGCTACAGAATCACATGAGTTGGAATCCGCTTGATGGCAGTCCGTCTGGTTTTGGGTTGTGAGCAGAGCTGAGAAGTGACAGGCACTGGAGGCAGGCACCTGGGTTCCCAGCAAACCACCTGGTTTCTCTGGCTGGGCTCCAGTTTCTGACAACACGTGGTCCCATCCCCAGGGGAATTTATTTGAAGGGAAAAATCTCAACAAGCACGTGTGTGTGTGTGTGTGTGTGTGTGTGTGTGTGTTGTCTTGTTGAGTCATCAAGGCTGTCTTTAAGCAGCAGAAAGCCTGAAACAGCCTGAAGATCTGACTGAGGGGGCGGGGATGGGGGTGGGGGGACGGCAATTGAGGTCATGGGGATGGCAGAGAAATGCTTCCAGCTTGGTTAAGAGAAGGGGGAATCGGATCCCAAGGTGGCATGACCACAGTATTCTGATGCAAAAAAATCACATGGTAATCAAAGCCGGGGGCTGGGGGAGCAGGGACAAACAGAAACAGGCCAACAAGGTTAGAGGGACTATGAGTCAGTCCAGTTAGCCCTGGTGTCTCCAGCTGCTTGGGTACAGTGAGGAGGTGTGTGGCAGGTCCCAGGCCCAGCTCTGACTTTGGGGACTGGATGACTCATTGACGGGTTAAATTGGAGAGGGCTGTGCCCATGGGAGGGTTCCTGCTGAGGGGCACACTGGCTTCTGTCCTTCTGTCGGGTGTCAGCAGCTGGGTCTGGGCTCTGGCAGGGGACTGGCCAGTGGGTGTTGGGCCTGGCTGGGGTAGCCAACAGCACCAAGCTCCTCAAGACTCCAGGACACAGAGAGACGGAAGCCAGTTGTCCGGTTGGCAGAAAAGTAGGGCAGGGCTCGGGGCACAAAAGTGCAGGCCTGGTCCTCTCTGAGTCAAGCAGGCATCAGAAAAGTGGCATGAAATGGTGAGACAATGAATGTTCATCTGGGTTCTCGTTTTTTGGGTTGCCCAGCTTGGGGGCCCGGGCAGGATTCCCAGGGGACAGTGAGGACTAAACTGAGCCTTGACAATGAACCGTAGGGGCAGTAGGCAGCCCGTACGCTTTCCTATTTACGGGGCTCCATTCTAACCCAAGCCTTGGTGGTGGCATAGTGGTTACACGTTGGACTGCTAACCACAAAGTCACCGGTTCAAAAGCACCAGGCCCTCCGAGGGGAAATGAAGACAAGACGGGGCTTTCCACTCCTATAAGGAGTGAGAGTCTCAGAAACCCATAGGGGCAGTTCTACCCTGTCCCACGGGGGTGTTAAGAGTCAGCATCCACTCGATGGCAGTGAATTTTTCGGGTTCTCAGCAGGGAGCCCTCGTGGCTCCAGGATCGATGTTCCGAACCCATCAGCAGCGCCACAGGAAAAAGGCACGCCAGTCTGTTCCTGTAAAGGCCCCCAGCCCCCCCCCACCCCCTGGGCCGTCCCAGTCCGTTCTATAGGGTCCCTATGAATCGCAATTGGCCACACAGCAGTGGGTCTTGGTGGTCTGAAGAATTTCACATAGTTTAACCCATCGAGTCCTCAGAGCAACGGTGGGTGTTATTATCCTGGTCTATGGATGAGGAAGCCTCGGCTAAGACAGACTGGCTTCAGATCGGCACTGGAGGACACAGCCAGGCCTTGCCTCTGTTTTACAGATGAGGGTTAGAGGCTCAGAGAGGTGGCTTCTGGGAGAGAAGTGAGGATGGATGCTTGTCTAGGGAGGGCGAGGTGGTTTCTGAGATAGCCTTCAGCTCATTGTTGAGGCTGGAACGGGGCAGAACCCGTAGGCTGGGCTTAGTTAGGTGGGGAGTCAGAAGGCCCGTATTCCTGCCTCAGTGCTTCTGTTCATGCACTGTCTCTTTCGCTTCTGCCATTTGTAAAGGGGGCGGGCATGTCTGTTTCAGCTCTGATAGGATGAACCATGGTTTGGCAGGGCTGCAGGAACTGGTCGGGTGCCTCCAGGTTAGCTCTGCTCTCCATGATTGATTAGTTATACCTGCCATGGCACCAGGGAGGAAGGTAGGTGCTGCATCCCACATACTTGCCCTTCGGGGACTGGGTGCTCTCTGCGCGGAATGGTCCATTAATCGAATCAACTTTCCTGGGTTTCCTTGGCTACCTGCCAGGCTACAGAAATGGCCCAGAGTGAGTGGGCCCATTCCCCAAGGAGCAGTGGGTCAAAGGTCACCAGGGACAGTTCCTCAAACCAAACGGAGTCACTTCAATGGGAAGGGGGTCACAGGAGTTGGGGTGGGGGGGTGGGACCTCAACCTGCCCCAGGCTTGGTGGTCCTAAGGTTATGTGACCATGGGCAAGTCACTGACTGTCCTAATCAGTAAAATGGGGCCATTATTCATGCTGCACTGACACCTCCAGCCCAGGTCAGGTGCCAGGGTCCCTGGAGATTACACACAGGGTGGGAGGGGGGAAGAGACCGGCCACTGGGACTTACCGCTCAGGTGGTACTCTGCCACGCCCACGGCCATGATGCCCACTGCAGGGGCTGCGGCTGGAAGGGAAGAGAGAGTCAGCAGAGAGGGCAGGGCAGGACCACCCACCCTGGCCTGTCACCCCTGCCTGCCTGTCACCCTGGAATTCACTCAGCCATCAGGGGAGCCCGGTCAAAGAAAAGTATTTTTTGGTGTTGTTGGGTTTTATTTTTTTCAAAATGCCACTTAAGCTGGCAGCTGAAACACAGGGCAGGCAGCTGCATGCCAATTTCAGGTGGTCCTTTTAGTATATTTTGATCCCAACTATTGCATGGGACATATTTATGCTGAAAAGGTAGTCATTGCTACAACTACCTGAACTCAGGATGATTTTTTTTAGTATAATTATGTACCAAACAAGAAGCCCAGAGTTTGACCGTTAATCCAAAGGTCAGTGGTTTGAACCCACGCAGTGGATCCGATCGGCACCTGTAAAGATTGACGGGCTAGGAAACCTTGTAGGACAGCTCTACTCTCCTTTACAGCCACTGAGATCGGGACTCGACCCTTCGGGTCATGGGTTATAGCGGGGTCATACTCTCTGGTGGAACTGGCCCTTCCTTGTTATGTTCCCGAGGCAGGATTAGGGGAGGGTGTGATGCAGTCATGAAAGCTCTTGACTACTAACCTAAAGGGTTTGTGGTTCGAACTCGCTAGCTGCCGGCTGGAAGAAAGATGAGGCTGTCTGCTCCTGTAAAGAGCTCATCCTTGGGAACTTAGGGGACAGTCCTACTCTGTCCTATGGAGTTGCTATGAATCAGAATCAATGGCAGCCAGTTGGGACTTTTTTATTTGTTTGTTTGAGGTCTGATGAAGTTGTTCTAGAAGGTAACACATGCAAGCCATTTCCTGAACCCAGGGGACTACTCGTTGTTTTATGACAGAGAAATGGTTTATGCTGAGAAAGAAACGTGGTTGGTAGACTCATTCAGAGTTGGGCAGGGCAGTCTGAAAGAGGACAACAGAGAAAGGCAGTGCAGAAGGGCAGACAAAACCTCCCTCCCAACCTCTCGGCTCCCTTGCAATTCAGAGGGTGGGTTACAGGCGCAAAAGCTTGCAGGACCAGGCAGTTACAGTCAAGGGCTGAAACTGGGATAGGGCGATTATCTGGCTCCAGAGGGAAGGCTTCTTGCTTCTTGAAGAAAAGCCAGGCACCCAGATTAAAATTTTTGTTCTTTGAAAGGAGCAGTTTCTTCATTTTCAAATGTTGCGGCCAATGCACAAAACGCATCAAACCCTGTCCAGGCCCGGGCCTACATTCCTCGGACTGTGGCCTGCCAGTCTGTCACCTTGGGAAGACTTCTGGTCTCCTTTGGGGACCGGAGTCAGCATTCCAGGATCCTGGGCACCCCACTCATCTGGGGCCTGGGAGCCAAGCAGTTGGGGGTGACTTGGTCCAGATAAACTGTCCAGCAAGCTCCAGGGCAGGAGGTCCTTGGGATGCAAGACCAGGAGCACAGGCTGATCCACTCTCTCACTCTTCTGACAAGCACCCCGATCCCTCCTCCCATGAGGTGATGTGGTTGTCATGGTGATGAGAGGGCTTCACCCATCCTGACTCCAGTGAGCTCATGCCTGGGACCTGGGCTCGAGATGGTGATAATAAGATAATAATAGCTAACCTCGTAGAGCAGCTCTCAACACTTGGCATATTCAATCGGCAAGGCGCATGAGGGGAGGGCTTCAAAACAAACGTTTATCGAAGAATTGAATGAGACTGAATGGATTTTTCCATTAACTTTTTTGAGATCCGCCTCCTACCTCACCAGCTCCACCTGTTACCATGGGACTCCACAAGGTCGGTTACCTCTGATGTTCGGATAAGCCTATTGAGGCTGGGCAGGCATTTGCTCCAGCCATACAGCAAATAAACCCACTGAACAGGACTTCAGCCCAGATCATTAGCTTTACTGACCTGGGCTTACTGCAGGTGGCACATGGCTGCCAAGCTGTTTCCTGGGCATCTACTGGCCACCTGTTCAAGCATGCACTGTGCCATCTGGCAGGCCCCAGGTGGCCCTGGCTCCTGGTGAAAGAGCATCATAGACTGGTGTCGCCTCCCAAAATAGGTTGTTGGTTTGGCCAGGCCATGCTCCTCGGTGGCTTGGCGTTATGCAATGAAGCAAGGTGACAGTTATGTGATGATCCACCATATTGGCATCTGATGTGGTTAACCAATTTGAGGAGGGAGGGAGGTGTGCAATACCGTAACTCAGGTCACAGCCCTCATCTGATGGAGGGGAGTGTCCCTGGAGGGAGGCCTGAATCACCTTTCTTGTCTTACAAGCGATCAAAGGAAAGGGAAGGGAGCAGAGAGCAAAAAGACATACTCGCACCAAGAAGAACCAAGAGCGGAGCACATCCTTTGGACCCAGGGTCCCTGTGCTGAGAACCTACTAGACCCAGGGGGCATACTGATGCCAAGACCTGTGGAGCTTCCCGAGGGGTGTCAGGCTGAAAGGAGACCAGGCCCTTTCCCCAGACTCGACACACTGAGAGATAGACTTCCCTTATAGCCCTAGCCCGCACACTGCATTTGGTCTTCTAGCCTCCTAAACTGCGAGAGAATAAACTTCAGTTTGCCAAAGCCACCCCGGGTGGTATTTGTTATAGCAACACTTGGTCAACAAAGAAAGAGGAGCTTGAACACCTGCCCAACCATGTGCCAGCCTGCCCACCCAAGCCTCCTCAGCAGCCCTCTCTCCCTCTCACCTGACACAGCTGACCTAGCGAGAGGGAGGTCCAGCTGGGACAGCCAATGCCAGCTAAGCAGGCAGGTCAGACCTCAGCGGCAAGGTCTAGTGGTGTGCAGGGGATAGGACCCCTGGCTGGGTCAGGCCTCTGCTGTTGAGGGACCCTCATCCTGCCAAGGTGGTCCAACCTAGGCTCCAGACTCCACATTGCCCCCTGTCCATCAGAGCACGCCTTTCACAGAAACTGGGATTTTGGTGAAGGAGGAGGTACCCCCTCCCTCCAGCCAGCAGTTTAAGCCTCGGGTAGTTTCTGGGGGGAGCTGTTGGGGCATGGGGGTGGGAAGGGGCATGACAGGAAGGAAGCCCCCGGTTGGAGTCAGCTGCACGCAGCTCTGAATGCCAGATCTGCCCCTTCATGAGCTTAAGTGACCAAGTGCAATCTTCATCTTTCTGAGCCTCAGTTGTTCCATCTGTAAAATGGAAGCAGATGGCTGCTCAGGGAGAGCCCCAGGAGGGTGGATGGGGTGGGTGAATGTGGTCACTTAGGCTTGGCAAGTATGAACTGCTGTGGTTACTGGCCTGGCGGCCCTCCAAACAGGCCCCTTTGCCCTTAGACTGAACAGCAAGAGAGCATAAGGCAGGACACCCAGTAGGGCTGCTCCTGTGCCCTTTATGTTTTAAAGTGAGCTGCCAATGGCTAAATGCTGGGCAATTTTCCATTAAGAGGGTCTCAGCTGACTGGCCCCTGGAGGCCTCTATGTTAATGAGCCTGGTAAGGCCACCTTTAAATGGGAGGACGTTCAGAGAGGTTAAGTGATTTTCCCAAAGCTAGCCAGCCAGCAGGGATGGAACTGGTGCAGGGCCGGTGCTGGGCCTGGCGGCTGGCTGGCTTTCTTGCTGCCTGATCAAGGGAGGCTTCAGTTCGAAATGACAGCACCCTCCCCCCACCCCCACCCCTGCCAGGACTCCACACTCATCTTCTCTATCACTTTCCCCAAGGCCACGATGGGACACATCCTGCCCTTACCCCCACTCAACAGAGGAGGAAAGTGGGGGAGCAGTGAAGGGCAGTGCCTTTTCCCAAGGTCACCCAGTCACGGTCAGGGGGCTGAGACTGAGCCAGAAGGGGTCTTCAGGAAATGTGCTCTCTGCTTTCCTCCCCAGACCCCCTGATACCCTCTCCCCGCTGGCCTCTCAGCTAGCTGCCTGGAGGTCGGCCAGGCAGAGGGGTTGCAGCTGCCTTGGATCAGGATGCTGACGAGGCAGCGCCAAGGCCAGAGAGCCTGGGACCAGAGCTTCCCCGCACCCTGACACACACAGGAAGGAAATGGGGCGCAGCGCAGCGAGCTGGGGAGCACGGAGCTGCTTCAGGACTGCCCCTCCCCCACCCCTGCAAGCAGCTCTGGGTTCAAATCCTGACACCATCATGCCTATCAGGCATAGATGCTGTAGGAATCCTAGAAGCAATAGGTGCTCAGCAGGGCGCCAGGCACACTGGAGGCACCCACTACAGATCGGATGACTTCACAGGTAACAGGATCCCCATTTTCCAGAGTAGGACACTAGGATTCTGTCCACCCAGATTATTAGTAGCGACATGGTTCAGTACCAAGGAGGGTGGCTCCGGCTTCTTGGACATCATCAACCTCCTGATCAGACTCTGGGGGTCGGGCAGCTACTTCCCTCACCCCTACCTCCTGGCTGTCTGGAATCTTGGAGGCCCCCAACCCCTTCCTGGGCTTGCCAAGAAACAAAAAAACAAAACAGCTTTCCAGGAATTCTGGGCCATGACAGGGAGTCCCTGCATCCCTTGAAGACTACCCTTCAACCTATCACGTCCCTGGGGCCAGTGGGGAAAGGTAGCAGCAGGGGGAGGGCCCAATGGAGCCCTCACATCTCAAGACCTGAGCCTCTCAAAGTGCTACCCCCACTTTCTGAGATACCACATCCTGCTGCCACTCCCAATCAACCCACAGAACCACCACAGAAGTGTGGGTCTGTGTGTGTGGTGGGGAGCTGGCACTCATCGGGCACCTACTGTGTGCCAGGGCTTCCTGCCACAGCCTCTGGGGTGGCCTGATGAGAAAACGGAGGCTCAGCAAAATGACTGGAGCACTCACTGAAGTGGAACACTCAAATGACTGGGAATCTCCACTCTCCCAACAACTCGAGCCAGGTCCCTCCCCTCTCCGGGACTCTGTTGCCCCATTTCTAATAGGAAGCCGGGGACCAGAGGCTCTTTCTAGCCCTGCTGCTGCTCTGCGGATCTTTGACACCGACCAGCCCCCCACACTACCACCATGGCCGGCTCTCTGGTGTGTGGCTTCCCCAGGCTCCCTGCTCTGAGTCCCAAACTCAGCACCACCACCCGGAGCCCCGGTTTAACCAAAATCTATGCCCCCGTCCCCCCAACCCTGGGTGGGCGAGCTTCATGCTCCAAGGATCAGCACAGCAGCACGTCTCCCCCGGAGCTCCTAGAAAGTCCCCACTCAGGCTAAGGGCTCTCTCTCTGGCCCCTCTCACAACTCGGGGTCCCCTTGAGATAGTTCCAGAAGACCCAGCGCTCCTGCCAGAAGGATCCAGGGAATGCAGGGCCTGCAGTCTGCCTCGGGGGAGACCTGAGGCCAGGGCCGGGGCGGAGGGGAGGGTCAGGTCGCCCAGTGGGAAATGGAGGGGCATGTGTGGACGCTGGCGTGGGCCGGCGTGTAAATGGCGGGAGGGCGCGTG
>NW_022111317.1:3850433-3861325 GCF_000313985.2 Echinops telfairi
GGGAGATGGGGGTCGAAGGAAGTGCGGTTGGTCGCCTAGGGCTCAGAAAGGGGAGCCCTAGCCTCCCCTGCAGCCTCTGTGTCTGTAAAATGGGTTCAGGAGCCACAGCAAGCAGACCCACAGGCTGTGCGAGGCTGAGCTGTCACCCTGGTCTGGTCTGTGCTGGTCCCTGACAGCAACTCATGTTCTCCTAGCCAGGGCCTCCTGGGACCGCGATCACCCCATGATATGCACAAGGACACTGGTTCAGGGAAGGAAAGTATCTTCCCAAGGTCACAGAGTCAAAGGTCAGAGCCAGGACTTGAACCCAGGTCTCTGTGACTTCAAATCCCATGCTGTTAACCACGTAAGGGTCTTGCTTTCTCTCCCAAAGGGATGAATGAATCATTCAGGCGATATTTAAGACGCCCTCGCTGGGTGCTAGGCACAGCGCCAGGTGTGGGCGATCTTCCGGGAACAGGGGGACAGCCCCCCTCCCTGCCCTCACCGTCTGGCGGGTAGGCCTGGCACGCCTGCGAAGGGGCAGGGTGTGCGGAGGAAGGTGCCACGTGTTGTAGGGCACAGTAACCAGGAGAACGGGCTGGCTGGGGGGTTGCTGAATATCTGAGGGAGGTGGGTGAGGAAGAGGCACAGGACTCCAGGTGGGGAGCCAGTGGCAGAGGCAGCTGTGGTTACGCCATCATCCACACTCTGGGGCTTCAGGGCTGAGAGCAACCCCAGGACTCTGCCTTCCCTCCCTGAGGGCCGGACAGGCGTGGGCAGCCTTGATCCCGAGAGCCAGGAAGCTGCATGCAGCTGTGACTTCACCTCGCCCACAGCCAGGTGCTCTCATTCCCATTTCATTTCCTGAAGGAGAAAGGAAGAGACCCCGGTGGCCCAATAATTTAGCGCTCTGCTGCCAAGCTAGAGGTGGGTGGTTCGAACTCACTAGTGGCCTCTTGGGAGAACGATGTGGCAGTCTACTTCTATAAACATTACTGCCTAGGAACATATCTATATTGATCATCTAGATCTGGTATCTAGATCTAGTATCTACATCTATATCTATCAAAAACCAAACTCACTGCTGTGAGTCAGCTCTGACTTACAGTGGCTGCAGCGGATCTATTCTGTTCTGTCGCATGACTCTGAGTTGGAATTGACTCGGCGGTGGCAATGGGTTTGGTTTGGAAGAGAAAGGATTTGGGGGCCTGTGGTGGGGTGTCCAGCATTACTTATGTGCCCAGGGAGCTGGAGAAAGGCAAATATTGAGCCCTGGGCTCTGCTTGCCGCTATCCTACTGAACGGAATCATCTTTCCTTCCTGCAGCCTTTGGGGTGACTGAGCCCGTTTGGGGGGTGAGGACACTGAGGCCTGAGAAATGACGTTGTTCCCCACTTGGGTGAAAGATAAGACACACCCTCCGCAGATGAGTGGGCTGTCTCTGATTGGTTGCAGCAGAGGTAGGTCAAGTCGCAAGTTGGGGCTGGGTCCAAATTCCAGTGGTGACAGCCCAGCAGCGCACTGGCAGGAGAAAGCTGGGAATGCAAATTTGTCAATTTCCTGTATACAACCCATTACCAAACAGAAAGTCAGGACATTAAGGGCCCCAGAAAGCAGAGAGAGAATATTCCCAACATCTGAAAAGGATCTCAGTAGGAGGGCCTGGATAGAGTGGGAAAAGAAGGAACGTGGACTGGAAGTGCAGGTCATGAAAAAGGGCAGGCTCGCTGAGCGGAGAGAGAAGGGTGGAACCCCCAAAGCAATAGCCATTAGTCACTCTTCAGGTCTGGAACTGACCTCTACCCCAATCCTCCACCCCCCATGTTAGAATCATCAACCATTTGAGCTCCAAAGGGCAGTGTGTGTCCAAAGACAAAAGACAGAGGGTCGGGGACAAAGGAGGGCTGGAAACAGAAAAGTAGGGAGGATTGGGATAAGGGATGCACAGGAAGAGAACAGCAATGGGCGAGGTGAAGCAGAATGTGGGTGAACTGCTGATGGTGAGACTGGTGACCTGATAAGTAAGCCTTCCCCTAACTCAGGCTGGTGTGAGGTGTCCTCCTGGAGGCCACTCTCACCCAGAGTGTCAGTCCCAGTGGACTAGAGAAAAAAATCCAGAGACACTCATAGATGTTTAAGAGAGAGCTTTATATCAAAGAGTCATTGTATATTAAGAAAACATCCCAGCCCAGTCCAAATCAAGTCCATAAGTCCAATATTACCCCATATGTCTGATACCAGTCTGTAAATTCCTCTTCAAACTCATGCAACGCATACAATGACGCCAAATGCAGGAAGATCACAGGCCAGGAAAGTCTTGTGGATCCAGTGGTGGTGGAAGCATCTCAGCACTGGCGTGGGTCTTCACGTGGCTCCTCCAGCTCCAGGGCTCTGGCTCCGTCAGTCAGCTTAGCTCCCATGTGGCTTGTCAACAGGAATGTCTCCCAGGGAGATGAAGCAGACAGTGTACCTGGCCTACAGTGAGCTATTTATATCCTTTGAGCCTCCAAAACGAGGTCATCAAGCTGCGACCTGATTGACAGGCTGGACTCTACCCCTTGGCAAGTTAACAGGAGATTAACTGGCCACCCATAGTGACGCTATGCACACAGAACAAAACACTGCTCCGTCCTGCACCATCCTCACAATTGCTCCTATGCCCATTGTTACAGCCGCTGTGTCAGTCTCTCCACTTTAACAAAGCGTGATGTCCCTCTCCAGGGACTGGTCTCTCCTATTAACATGCCCAAAGTACATGAGATAAAAGTCTCACTGTTCTTGCCTCTGAGGAGCACTCTGGCTGTACTTCTTCCAAGACAGATCATCCCCCCCACCCACCCACAAATACATTTAAAGGTTAAAAAATAAATAAGGGTGTATGTCCAATACCTTAAAAGAAGAAGAAACCCCAATAAAATGATTTTTTTTTAAATGATGATGGCAACAAATGTACAAATGTGCTTGACATAATGGATGCATGTATGTATTGTGATAAGAGCTGTATGAGCCCTCAATAAAATGATTTTTAAAGTTAAAAAAAAAAGAAGAATTATTAGAAAAAGAATGTTCCCAGCAGGCCCAGACTGGATGCCAGGAATGCCCATGCACAGGCCGGTGTCCTGCGTGCTGTATTCACACAGTGGGACAGCTGGCAACCAAGAGCAGGAACTGACCCAAGCCCCTCACCAACATATGGCAGCATGACTCCAGTTCTACCAAGTTCAAAAACATGCAAGACTACGCTTGCTGTCATAAGTCAGATGGAGGGCTGCTCTGGGGGTGGGAAGGAGCTTAAAGGGGGGTCTTGGGGTGCTGGTCACCTTGTGGTCCGGATCTCCATGCTGGCTTCATCTTGTGATTATCGAGTACATTTTGATGTGTGCACCTTTCTGCCTGTGGGACCTGCATCAGCACAATTTGCAAAAACACTTCTTGTGCCTGCTGTGTTGGGAGGAGATGCCAAACTCCTTTCTCCCTGTGAGCTATTGGCTCTGTGGGCCTGCCATGCTTGCCCTGCCCGCATCCCCCACCCACTGTGTCCCTGCCGCAGGCCTTCTGGCGTTCCTGACATAGGCCAAGGCATTTTCTGCCTCAGGGATTCTCCCTGCTGCTCCTTCTGCCTAGAAAACCCTACACTAGGCTCTGCTACTTTCTAGCTGTGTGACCACAGCAAGTTACATAACCTCTCTGAGCCCCAGCGTGCTCACCCCCGGGTGTCAGGCAGCTGAAAACAAGTTGCTCCATTCTCTGTGACTACTGACTCCCTGGGTGAGTCCGGGTAGATTAGAGAAACAAATACAGGGAGACTTGCGTGTATAAGAGAGAACTTTATATCAAAGAGCAATCGGTCATTAAGAAAACATCTCAGCCCAGTCCAAGTCAAGTCCATAAGTCTGATATTAGCCCATACGTCTGATACCAATCTATAAATTCCTCTTCAGACTCAGGGAATACATGCAATGACGCCAAATGCAGGACGATGACGGGCCAGTTGGTGGCAAGTCTTGTGGATCCTTGCTGTGTGGCGGTATAAGCATCTCAGTGCTGGTGTGGGTCTCCACGTGGATCCTTCAGGATCCTTCAGCTCCAGGCCTCTAGTGTAGCTTCATGTGTCTTGTCATCAGGAATACAAGGCGCAGCGTGTGTCTGTCCCGCCTCCAGCGAGCTATTTATCTTTGTAGCAGCTCCAAATGAGGTCATCAAGCAGTGACCTGATTGACAGGTTGAACTCCACCCCTTCACTCAATAGTCTCAAATTGGCACCAGATTAAGTAACTCCCACCCCCCACCTATCAGAGACCAACCGTCTCCCCTACAGCATGCTGTTTATTTCCTGAAAACACCAGCCATTACCCTAATGACTGTTTGCAGCTCACATCCCCCCACCCCCCAAACTAATAACCATAAACATAGGACACACTGGCCAGGGGCCAAATGCTCTTCTTGCACCACACCGGTGGTGCATGGAATCCTCTCCCCAACCCCCAGGGAGATGCAACACGAATGCATCATGTACCGGCGGAAGAAGTTGGAGCTCAGAGAGGTTGCCTGACTCGCTGGCAGTCATGCGCACAGCTGGTAAGCGGTGGAGTCAGGATCTGAGCCCAGGCAGCCTGGACTCTGGAGTCACTTATGTTAACGCTACATTAGCAGGCTAGAGAAATGGAGTCGGCTTCCCTCTTTGTCACGCAATGAATGGGATTGTGGTTGCTGTTGTTAGCTTGCCCTCTTGTTGGTTCTGACTTAGAGCGACCCCTGGAACAACAGAAGGAGGCCCCCCTGGCCCTGTGCCGTCCTCACAGCGGTTGAAGTGGTTGTTGTAGACGCTGTGTCAACCCGTAATGAGACAGTCAGGTATCTGGGCCAGTAAAGCAAGCCGGTTACTGTCTAGTTGACTTCCATTCATAGCAACCCCGTGTGTGTGTGTCAGGGTAGAACTGTGCTCTGGGGATCTTCAAGGGCTGGTCCCTGGGATGTGGGGTGCCAGACCTTTCTTCCCTGGGGCCTTGGGTGGACTCAGGACTTCTCAATGTCTGGTTAGCAGCTGAGCTCTTAGCCCTTTGCACCACCCAGCAGGTGGTGGTACCCAGCAGGGGATCAGTCAATCTTGAATGAATGAATGGAGCGATAGTGACTTTGACAGGAGGCCTGGGGGCAGAGGCTGGTGGAGCTTGGACTCCTGAGTGATGAGCAATTTGTTTGATCAAAGGAAGAAAAAACGGTGTGTTAGTCAGGGTGGACTATAGAAACAAATCCATAGGCACTCATATGTGCATAAGAAGGAGCTTTATATATAAGAGAAATTAAATATTGAGAAAACATCCCAGCCCAGTCCAGATCAAGTCTGTAAGTCCAACATTAGCCCATATGTCCAATACCAACCTATAAATTCCTCTTCAGACTCACGAAGCACATGCAATGACATTGAATGCAGGAAGATCACAGGCCACTGGGTGGGAAGTCTTGTGGCTCCAGTGGTGTTGTAAGCATCTCAGCGCTGGCGTAAGCATCTCAGCCCTGGCGTGGGTCTCCACGTGGCTCCTCCAGCTCCCAGGACTCTGGCTGCATCAGCCAGCTTGTTGTCCATCAGGCTCCATCAGGCTTGTTGTCAGTCATGTCCCCAGGGGGTGTCTGTGTCCCACCTCCAGCAGGCTATTTATCTCCTTAATGCCTCCAAATGAGGTCATCAAGCTGTGACCTGATTGACAGGCTAAGCTCCACCCCTTCACTCTTTAAGTCTTAAATTGACAACAGATTCTGTAACTACCACAAAGGGGTTCTAGCCACACATAAAGTTTGAAAACCTCACCACACACACAAAATGGCCACGAGGGGTCTTAAGATCTGACCCTTCCATTTCAGTGACCCGGTCTTTGCTTTGGGCTGCAGCTCCCACCCTCTGCCTGCTCTGGGCCCTCCCCTGCCTCTGTCTCCACCCCGACAGCACATCTGTCTGGAGATGAGGGGCCCAGGGCTCTAACCAGGAGTTCTTGGCATTTCCGGTATCAATCCAGCCAGGCCTCTGGCTCTCCCCTCCCTCCCGACCCTGCCAGGATCTGAATCATCTGAGCGGTGAGAGAGCCCTCCTGTGGACACGGCACATTGGAGTTTTCTGCTGACACTGTGGGAAAGCCTGGGCCTGTGAGCGCTCCCCGTGAGAAAGATGAGGCTGCCTGCCCCCGCAGAGATGGACAGCCTCGGCCACCCAGCACAGGCTCCCTGTGAGTCCGAATGGTCTCGGTGGCCATGCCAGGACGTCAGAAGGGCTCCTGGCCCAATGCAGACCCACTGTAGGCATGTTGTGCTGTTATCAGGTGTCATTTTGTCAGTTCAACCCCCAGGGACCCAACGCCCCACAGAAGGACGCACTGCCCTGTCCTGCACCCGCCTCACAGTTGTTCCTACACTTGAGCACATGGTGACACATCATCTGTGTTCAGGGTCACCTTTACCCCCATGGGGTGGATGCTGCTCTGAACCTGCTTTGCCGATGAGGAAGCCAAGACCAAGAGAGCTCAATCTACTGACCCCATGCTGTGGAGCCCACCGGCCCTGGGTCCCTCCAGTTATCTATTCATCCAATCAGGACTCCCTCATGACCCCTGAGCCGCCTCTGTCCGCAGAAGTCACCCCGAAGCAGTTGTCTCCCTGGAGAGCTGACGGGGTGTGTGCGCGCGTGCGCAGACCAGGTGGCTGCTGAGAGGTGGGGAGCCAGGGTAGGGTCTCAGTCCTCCACGGGTGGCCCTGGCCTCCCTGCTCCCTTTTCTCCTTGCTCCCACCCGGCTGAGGTGGACTGACACTGTCTCTTTACTCACAAGAGCCAGGCTGGCCTCCTTTTCCCATGATCCCTGGGTTGAGGAAGTCAACCACTGGGGTTAGGACACAGAAAGTTCTGGATGTGA
Source organism: Echinops telfairi (assembly GCF_000313985.2). Classification (NCBI taxonomy): domain Eukaryota; kingdom Metazoa; phylum Chordata; class Mammalia; order Afrosoricida; family Tenrecidae; genus Echinops; species Echinops telfairi. Next base: position 3,857,318 of record NW_022111317.1, read on the forward strand.
GGAAGGGGACCCCCCCACCATTCCCAGCCACCCTGTGCATGTCCAGGGGTACCTGTCTGCTCCCTGCTAGTCTCCTGTCCATCTGTACATCAGCCTGGTGTCAGTTAGCCTGACCCTAGTTAGGTGGCTGTCTCCCCATCTCCCTCCCAGACCCACACTCCCTCTGGCCCCACTTTCTTGGGAGAGATGGGACTTCACCCATCCATCTTTGGCAGCCCCGGCTTCATAGTGTCTGTGGTTGGCAAGAGGGAGGCCATGGAGGTTCCTGGTGCCAGCAGAGGGAAGGGAGGCACTTAACCAGGCTTGTCAGCCAGGAAAGTTCACCCGGAGCATCTGGGCCCATCTGGGCCCTCTGACCCCCATGCCAAGCCTTGCCGGGGGGCCTCCATTGGAGTTGAAAGAGCTGAGGGTCAGCCAAGGCTCAACCCAGCCTCTGCTGCAAGCCCTCAGCCCCTCATTCCTGAGTGGGCCCACACCAGGAGGCCCCAGGCTCCCACTAGGACCTAGTTGCTGGCTCAGTCTGGTTTAGTACCTTGGTAGAGGGCAGTATGTCAGGGCCCATCCCCAGCCCTCTCAAGAGTGGTGGGGGGTGGAGGGCGGGAAAGTTCCTTGGTATCTGTAGGATTCCACCCTGCCCCCTTCACCAATCTACCACTTCACTCCCCCCAACCCCCGCAGGCATCTGCTCTGGACTCTCTCTGAGTTCACATCATTGAGTCTGCTAGCCAGACCTTCATTTCTTCCAATAAGCATTTTCTGTGGGACTGGAGGTAGGGAGCCCCAAGTCCTGAGTGCTCCCCGTCTGGCAGGGCTGAGGGCAGGAGGCCTGGATGTCAGGATTGGGGACTGGGACACAGCGACCTGAGCCAGAAGCCTCAGCTGCAGTAGGCGCAGTTCATTCTTGAGAGACAGCCCATTTAGCCCCCAAACTAGAAAGGCCTGGAAGGGTTATTCAGCTCCCTAGAGGGCTGTGTGGAGAAGAGGGCTAGGGGGCAGTCAAAGAAGTTTCAGGGGCAGCAAGCAGTCCAGCCAGAAAAAGAGCATTTTCATGGTCAGGGTGCCCCAAACCGAGAACTTCCCTGAGAGGTAGTGAGCTCCCCATCCCCGGAGGTGTGTAAACAGGAGTGCCTGACAGGGATGTCGAGTCAGAATAAAATTGCTACAGGTGGTCCCTAAGGGTCCCTTGTAGCCTGAGACCCTGAATATTGCCAGGTTGTGTCCCACTCCCCAGAAGCCAGCCCCTCCCTCCTTCCTCCACCCTCTTCCAGAGACTAATTACATAGAATTACAATGGCCTGAGCTACCCACACAGCCTTCCTGCTGTGCTCTGGAGTCTGGCCGACAGGGGGACCAACAAGCAAATTCCCACCCCAAATGATCTACCAAGAGCGCTCTTGGCAGGGAGGCGGGGCAACTACTGGCCTCTTTAAAACTTCATCAAATCATCCTGACTCTCAGTGACTCTATAGGTTCCTGACACTGTGACTCTCAGTGACTTTGTAGGGTGTCAGACCCTGTGACCCTTTACAAGCATAGAAAGCCTCCATCTTTCTCCCAAGGAGGTGGTTTCGAACTGCTGACCTTGTGGTTGGCAGCCCAATGTGTGACCACGGCGTCACTGCCACTGTCCCCTTAAAGTAGGTGCCAAAAACCTGACCTTGGTGCATGTGCAGGTCAGAGCACGCTGCCTGGGGCAGGCTTCCTTACAAATCTTGACACACATGGAAACAGGGAGGGCAACTACGGATTTGTCACTAAGGACTCTGGGGACTCCGAGCTGGGAGGCTCTTGGAGGGCTGGGGGTCTCCTGTGAGGTCGGGGTGGTGGTGGTGGTCTTCAGACAGTCTGAGACTCAGAGCCAGCTTGGCAAGGGCCTACCAGAGCCAACTCGTGGGAGGAAAATGCCTCCCCGGAAGGAAGGCAGGGAGCTCAGGGTTCATGCTTGAGAATGCACAGATAGGGAGAATGGCCAGCATGCACCCCTCCTCGGAACAGCGATGCCGATTTGCAAGCTGTAGCGCCCCCATGTGACAGAGCAGGACCGTTCTACAGGGTTTTCTCAGGTGTAATCTTTGCAGGCCTGAGAAAGTCCAAGCTTCGGAAGCCCGCAAGGGCAGCTCCTCCCTGCCCCGTCAGGTGGCTCTGAGTTGGCATTTGTGCCCAGCTTTGCTTTGGGAGTCTTTGTAGGGGCAGAAGGTCAGGCCTTTCTTCCACCGAGCTGCAGGGTGGGCTCCCACAGTGAATCTTCAATTCACAGCCCTTCCCTGGCCCCCGTGGGGGCACCTTCTGTGGGGCAGATGAGGGATTAGGGTTTCGGAGAAAGAAGACCCAGGAAAACCCTGTCCCGGTTCCCTCAGGCCTGGAAGATGCCAGGCTCTACTTGGAAACCCCATCACCAGCAACAAAGCCAAACCCAACCCACTGCTATGGAGTCTGAGTTAGTTAATTGTGCCAACCTGGCCGATAAACACATGTGGGGTTAATTGAAGGGCAGAGGGATAAATGGCTTGGTGAGCCTCGCCTTTCTAGTTCTTGGGTCTCTTGCTTTGTGATGGGCACACCAGGGTGCAGCTGCCTTAGCAGTTCCCTGCTTCACCTTGCAAGATTGACTTCCTACAAGACATCCCCAAGGAGAAGCCACCTGGACCTATCCCGATGCAGCCCTGGGTGCTGGAGCAGCCGTGTGGAGACCCCTGCTAGTGCTGAGATGCTTGTTCGTTCACTGACTCAGCTTTCCTCCTGCAGTCGGCATCATTGCCTCTGTTTTGTGAGGTGGAGGACTTTGTGGACTGGTGCTGGGTTAATGGGTTAATGTTGGACTTGTGGGCTTGGGCAGCATTGGGTTGGGATGTTTTCGTGATGCACATTTTCTTTACATAAAACTCTCTGAGTTGCTGTGGATTTGTTTCTCCAAAGTACCCAGACTAATACAGAGTCATTTTCCATTCACAGTGTTTAACCAACAGCGCCAGCAGGGCGCCTTTACAAAAGGCAAAAACACCTTCAGAAAAACCACAAGGGTGCACCTCCAGGCCCCCCACTCAGACCCCGAACTGCAGGCCCCAGGCTGCCCTTCCCCAAGTAGCCCAGGATGAGGTCTCCGGTCCCCCGGGCTCAAGCAGGATATGGGGTGGCCATGGAAAGCATTGGCACGGCGGCAGGTGTCACCAGCAGGCAGCCAGCAAAGGGAGAGGGGGAGCAGGCCTGGTGAGACCCTGAGACCTGGGCAGCAAGCCCAGGGAAGGCTCCTCCAGCTCCAGCCTGGTGTCCACAGCCCAGAGCCTGCCTTCCATCTGCCTCTGGCCTGTGCTGCCTATTCTCTGTGAGCCAGAGCTGGGCACCTGGGTGCCTGGCTCCAAAAATCATAGCATGCTCCCACCCTTGATGGAGAGAGTGGGAATGGGGAGGTGGGACTGATTCCTAGGACTCTGGTCTTTCTCTGCTAGCGGGGGAAGGGATGCAGCCTTGTAGCTCCTTGGCTCGGTAAGTCAGCAGCCCCAGGTCAGAGCGTTGCCTGTGTATGTCAGCCCCTTCGCCGTTCCTGGGTGCTCCACCCACTTGCAGCTCCAGCCACGGCAGCCAGCTGCCATCAAGGGGATTCCAACGGATAGGGACCTCACGTGTGTCAGAGTATGTGAGGAACAGAGGGATTTCTCTTAAGTTGTCTCCCCAAAATATATGCCAGACTTAGCTTGAGAATAATTGTTCACTAGGCAGCGAAAGTGGGTCAGAGGTTATTCTCCTTAACATCAGCCATCTAGAGCGGCCAGACTGACTCACCCCAAATAGGGCCCATTCCTTTCTGTTATTGTTCCCTCGAAGCAGTGCCCATAGGCAAGCCCGGGACCACTCTAAGATGACTAAGTTTAGGTTACTATCTTACCACTCATGCCCCCCTATTCCCTCCTCTTACTATTGCACATTCACCCCTAGGTCATCCCCCTCCTATTGCTTGTATTGCCTATGTTACAACCCCTCTCTATGACGTAGGTTGCTATCTGCTATCAG
>NW_022111317.1:3863113-3865214 GCF_000313985.2 Echinops telfairi
TCCAGCCTCCCACTCAGGAAGCAAGAACTCTATGCATAAATATAGCAAGTCTGGAGGAGTTTGAAGGAGGTGCTTGGCAGAGCTTGGGACCCCGGAGGTAGGGGTCTGCTAGGGACCTGCATGACCTTGTCAGAGGCCTCCAGAGGTCAGAGACCAGGCCACACAGCAGTCAATAGGATGCCCCGCCCGCCCACCCATCTCCTCAGTCTCCCCTGGAGACTCCTCCAGACAGGGGTGTGGGCAGGGCCTCTTGCCCCTGCCCCTCTGGGTGTCCCTGCCACACTGCTGGCCCCCAAAGCTGTGAGCACTTCTAGCTTCTACCTGGCCCACCCGGCCCCTTCCCCCTTCGGCACTGCAGGACTTGGCTGGAACCTGCCCTTCTGCAGCTCAAGCTGCCACAGTGTCCACTGTCTACTTCCCAGCCTTCCTGGCGGGAGCAGCTCTTTTGTTGCTGAGCCCCAGGCTGGGAACAGAAACCCATGTAGACTGGCTAAGGCCTAAGGTGAGGCTTTGTCATGAAGAGGGGGCATTTCAAGGCCCTCAGAGTGCAGTTGGGCCAGATGTTCATAGAGGACAGAGCCCAGGGACAGAGGAGTGGCTGGGCTCCCAGGCTCTGCTCCCTCCCGCCTTCTCAGCAGCCCTGTCTTGCAGGAGGATGCCCCCCATGGCTTCTCAATGAACACCATCTTCTAGAAATTCAACCTGAGCCCCAGTGTGAGGGGAGAGCTCTGATTGGCTGGCCTGGGTCAGATGATCAGCCCTACTCCAACCAAGAGTGTATAGTCACGTGGTACAAAACATGGCTGCTGGAAGCTTCCCTTGAGGATGGGGGGTGGGGGGCGATAAAGAATGTTAGAGGTGAGAGCACATACCCAGAGGTCTCTCTGCCGCTCTTCGCTCCTCACCCCCATTCTCCCTGTGGAGTTAATCTCTCTCCCACGCATTTTTACTGCCCTTTAATTTTGTTTCCGGTGCATTCTTGGGCTGCTGTTGGAGTTGGCTGGTCAAGTGTCCTCCAGGTGCCCAGCACGACCCCCTGTGTTTGGTTTCAATCCTGTATCCAGCATCTCTCTGCAGGCTGGTGTGTTGGCAGCCAGAGCGCTGGCTATGCTGTTAAAGAAAGACATATGTGGTTGAGAAAATGCCATGGCCAATTTGTCCTCACTGAAAACAAGCCCGTCCAGTCTGGTCCCACCTCATCTACAATGAAGCAAATCACTGCCCAGTCCTGGGCCGCCCTCACGCGGATGAGCAAGTTTGAGGCCGTTGTTGCACTGACAATGTCAGTCCATCTTGTGGGGGGCCTTCCTCCTTTTTGCTGCCCCTCTATTTTACCAAGCATGACGTCCTTCTCCAGGGACCAACCAGTCTGTCCCGATTACCTGTCCGAAGGGCGTGAGACAAAGTCTCACCATCTTCACTTCTAAAGAGCATCCTGGCTGTGCTTCTCCCAAGACAAACTTGTTCTTCGGACAGACCGGGGTATAGTCAATATTCCTCATCAGTACCGTCATCCAAGACCAAAGGCATTGATTCTTCATCGGCCTTTTCTTATTCATTGCTCAGTTTCTGCATCCGTATGAGGCAACTGATAATCCCATGGCTTGGGTCAGGCCCACCTCCATTCCTAAAGGCACATCTTTCCTTCTGAACACTCTACGGTGGTCTTGTGCAACACAGACTTACCCATTGCAATATGTCATTTGTTTGCTCAACGGCTGCTTCCGTGAGCGTTGATTGTGGATCCAAGTAGAAGGAAATTCTTGACCACGGGGAGGGAGGGGGAAAATGAGGACCTAATGTCGGGGGTTTCAACGGAGAGAGGATGTTTTGAGAAACGATGTGCAACCGCGCTTTACACAATTGATGTGTGTATGGATTGGGATAACAGTTGTATGAGCCCCTAATAAAATGTTAAAAAAGAAAAAAAAAAATTCTTGACCATTCCCATGTTGCCTCCATGGATCGGCCAATCAGCCACGTGTCTCTCTGTGGCCACGTCTTGTCAATAAAAAGCCAGCCACAGCAGCTACTTCTAGGCGTACCTTCCACTTTCAGGTTGGTGCAAGCTGAGTTCTTGAATCTTCTGCCCGAACCCAGC
>NW_022111317.1:3866031-3867716 GCF_000313985.2 Echinops telfairi
GTGTGTCAAGTTGACAAGGGGTGGTCTGTGGCAGTTACATGATCTGTCAACTTGCGAAGGGGTAGGGTCAATCAGGCCACAGCCAATGAGGCTGGTGGTTTTGAACTGCTGATCTTTTGGATCTCAGTCCAATGTGTAACCACATTACAACCAGGGTGCCATTAAGGGGAAAAAGCCAGTACAGAACAGTGGCCTAGTGGCTGACCCCAGCCATGCGACGTTCTAGGAAAAAAACCAAGAAGACAATCCATTAACAATGGCTGCTGAGTTGACGTTGACTCTTGACAAGCATATGTTCGACAGGTAGACCACGTGGGGTCTACCTCTTGGCTTTCCCCTGTTTCAAAGTCTCTCATTGTATGAGCACATTCTGGTCTCCTAGAGCTGGACCAAGGTTGTTTTTCATTATTGTTAATTCAATATTGCTGCAATGGACACAACCCCCACCCAAAACAAAACAAAATGTACTGCCATCTGTCGATTCTGATTCATAGAGACCTAATAGGGCAGAGGAGAATCTCACAGGCAGGGTTTCTGAGACTGAGACTCTTTAAGGACAGAGAGCTTCATCTTTCTCCCAAGGATGAGTGGTGGATTTGAACTGCAGACCTTGCACTTAGCAGTCCAATGTCTAACCCACAGCACCATTAGCGACCTTCTTCCAAGGAAGATGAATTTACACCTTTGTAGTCTGTTGTAGGCGAAGAATGTTGCATTTACTACAACCTGAAAGCAAAATGAGCAAGGTCGGAATACTTGGAAGTCCTTGGGAATGAGGACGATGAGATTTTGCCTCACGCGCTTTGGACATGTCACCAGGAAGGACCAGTCCCTGGAGAAGGACATCATGCTTGGCAGAGTAGAGGGTCAAGGAAAAGGAGGAAGACCGTCCATGAGATGGATTCGCCCAGTGGCTGCAATAATGGGCTCAACCCTACCAGTGCTTGTGAGGATGGTGTGGCCTGGGCAGTGTTCGGTTCCCTCGTGCGTGGTGTTGGTATGAGTCAGAATCAGGTGGACGGCACCTAACAACTGGCCATCGAGCTGTATACAGAGCCCTCTGTATGGACAGGCTAGCCATTCGGTCTGTTTAGAAAGAGAAGCCCCTTCACGGGAGCGATGAAAGCAGAGACAGAAACACCCGCCCCCCCCCAGCACCTGGCCCTCGGAGTGCCGGCCTGGACCATGAACTCTCCACATGAGTAAGGCTGGCTCTGTTCTTGCCTCTCCCTCTTAGCCAAGGAAGTAGAGCCCTCCGATGATCAGTTGTACAATAGCTAAAAAGTGGCAAATTGAGATTCTACCCGAGGGGGTGCATATAACTGCCTTGATGCAGACAGCTAGGTTTGGAAAGGGGGATGGGTTGTCCACGTCCACCAGCAAGTTCATAGTCTTTGCCTAGAGCCCTGGCTCCATCCGGGCTGCCTCTACCTCCATCGCCTGCTGTGGCTCCCACCACTGGCCCAGCCCTGGCCTCCGCCCCCAGCAGAGTCTGCCCATTCCTGACCCTTCTCCAGTTTGCCTCTGTTGACCACTCTCACTCCTAGCAGCCCCAGGGGAAGCGGCCAGACTTCCGAGCAAACAGACACCACCCACAAGTTTCCAACTATACAGAGAGACGTGTCCCCTCCCACCTCAGCCAGCCCAGCGTCTGCTCCTCCTGGTGACGGTGATCTGTCCCAAGT
>NW_022111317.1:3868117-3879776 GCF_000313985.2 Echinops telfairi
TCATCTCCTTTCACTATGAGCACAGTTTATACAGCATTGAGTAGATTACCTATATTTTCTGTTTCTTTTTTTTTATGAGAGGGGAGAGAGGAGGAGAGAGGAGAGAGAGGAGAGGAGGACAGGGAGGAGAGGGGAGAGAGGAGAGGGGGGAGAGGAGAGAGGGGAGAAAGGAGAGAGTGGGGAGAGAGAAGAGAGAGGAGAGGGGAGAGAGAAGAGCTATATTTTCAAACTTAAAAAAAATCATTTTATTGGGGGCTCTTATAACAATCCATACATCAATTGTATTGAGCACATTTGTACATATGTTGCCATCATCCTTTTCAAAACATTTCCTTTCTAATTGAGCCCTTGGTATCAGCTCCTCTTTTCCCCTCCCTCCCCCACCCTTGTGAAGCTTTGATAAATTATAGATTATTATTATTTTCATACCTTCCACTGTCCACTGTCTCCCTTTACCCACGCTTCTGTTGTTCATCCCCCTCAAGGGTGGAGGTGAGTGGAGTGCTACATGTCGATCACTGATATATTCCAACTTTTATGAGACTGTGTTATTGCCATTATCTAGTTATATTCAAATAAAATTTATAATCATGGTGACATTCCTTGGATAGGATTTTGATTTTGGAATCTCAGACCTTTCTGATTCTGATTTTGTGATTGGTGCCTGTGGCAGTTACATAATCTGTCAACAAACTCGAGACACTTACATGTGTATAAGAGCTTTATATCAAAGAGTCATTTTATATTAGGAAAACATCCAGCCCAATCCAGTTGAAGTCTGTAAGTCCGATAGTAGCCCATATGTCTGATACCAGTCTATAAAGCCCATGAGTCTGATACCAGACTCATACAACACAGGCAGTAATGCTGAATGCAGGAGGAGCACAGGCCAGTGGGTGGAAAGTCTTGTGGATCCAGTGGTGGTGGAAGCATCTCAGTACTGGCGTGTATCTCCACGTGGCTCCTCCAGCTCCAGGGCTCTGGCTCCATCAGTGTAGTAGCTCCATGTGGCTTGTCAGCAGGAATGTCTCACAGAGAGAGTGTGTGTCCCACCTCCAGGGAGGAAAACTGGAGTTCCCAGAATCCTCAGGAAAAGGCCACGCCCACACAGAGGCCTCATTGGCTGTGACCTGATTGACAGGCTAGACTCCACCCCTTCGCAAGTTGACAGGAGATGATGTAACTGCTACAGCGCTGGATGAGGAACATTGGACACATCTGACCTCTTCCTTCTCTCCTTCAATCTCGTTGTCATTCATGATATTAGTTGTTGTTGAGTCAGGATCCCCTCATCGGGACCTTGTGTACAACAGGACACAATGTCTCCCCACTCCCCTGCGGCGCCTCCCCCCCCCCCTGCCATCCTCATCACCTTTGATAGACTTGAGCTCGTTGTTGCAGTCTCTAATGAGCCCTGGTGGTGTCGGGGCCACCTGTTGCTCTGCTAACTGCAAGGTCAGTGGTTCAAAACCACCAGCCGCTCCCGGGGAGAACAAGGTGGCCTTCTACTCCTAGAAAGAATCACAGTCTCGGGAACCCACACGGGCCGTTCTACCCCGTCCTGTGAATTGGCATCGACGTGATGGTAGTGACTGAGTGAACTGCAGTCTCTAGCGTGATTTCTTTGTACATGTACAGATAAGAAGTCAGTCTTATATGATCTTAGAAGATAGCATCATCTTAAGTGAGATAATAGACTTAGAAGAGATGTTACCAGACTGCTCCTTAGAAGGGAGGCCGGAGCGACTGTGCCTTGCGTGCTTTGGACGCAGCATCAGGAAAGATGGTAATAGCTGGTAAATAGCTGAGTGGAGGCCCATGGAAGACGAGAGACACGCTCAAAGAGACGGGTGGACACGAAAGTGCCCCTGTGGCCTCCAAGATGCAGCGACCATAGGGATGGATGGGGACTGGGGAAGAGTTCATTCCGATGCATGTAAGGTCACCATGAGTTCAGTCCAACTCAGTGGTAACTAACAAGGTCTAGATAGATTTTCATCTCTATGTGGATTGTCTCTATTTATTGATTGATCTATCTCGATACATTCCCCTCTGCCCCCATTTGAGTAAGGGGCAGACCTCTTGCTCTTCCACCCCTAAAACCTGCAGCCTGTGTTTCCTAAGAACAAGGACACACTCTCAGAACCATCTAATTCAGGAACCATGATCCCATTCCATTATCTAATATCTAGATCATGTTCCAATTTCACCAATTATCTTGTGCTGTGTTCCAAAATGACCTTTAAAAGTCTCGTTTCCAAAACATCTAATACTTGCAGCCATGAGGTCATTCGCTCAGAACTGATTTGTAAATTGATGTCTCTAGGGCAGTGGTTCTCAACCTTCCTCATGCTGCGACCCTTTCATACAGTTCCTCATGTTGCGGTGACCCACCCAACCATCAAATTATTTTTGTTGCCACTTCATCACTGTCATTTTGCTACTGTGATGAATCGGGCGACCCCTGTGAAAGGGTCATTTGACCCCCAAAGGGGTCGCGACCCACAAGTTGAGAACCGCTGCAAGTCTCGTGCTTTCGTGCTGCTATAACAGAAAGACCACAAGGGGGCGACTCCAACAAACAAACGTATCCCCTCATAGTTTAGAAGGCGGGAAGTCTGGCTTTGAAGCCCTGGCTCTGGGGGATGTCTGTCTTTCTGTTGGCTCTTGGGAAATGTCCTTGTCTCCTTTCAACATCGTGGTCCCAGTGCTCCATGGAAATCAATGTGTGTCTTGGCATCCATCTTCCCCTGGGTCTAGGAGGTTCTTAGCAAACAGACCCTGGGTCCAAAGGATGGCCTCTGTCCTGGGTTCTTCTTCCGTAGGATACGGAAGTCCCTCCTTCTCAGCTTGCTTCTCTCTCCTTCTACCTCTTACAGAGTAAAAGGCGATGCAGGCCACTCCCCTGGGAAACTCCCCTTACAACCCCTCAGGCCTGTGACCTGAGTGAGGGGGCTGCCCACAGGGAGGTGGCACTTGGGGAGGCTGCCTGGGCAGCAGGAACAAGATAAGGCACGTGGTGGGCACTGGGTCTGGCGGGTGAGGAGGGGCTGGGGTAGCTTGCCCTTGGGCCACCCCACTGTGTGGGATCTCAGTCAAACGCTCGTCCTTCCTCTAGGCTTGGAGCTCCTTATCTCTGAAATGGGGACCCCGTCTGTCTGCACTACCCCAGTGGTCCCCACCCTTCCTCATGCTGTGGTGGTCACAGGATCCTCTCTAAGCGGGTCTTCTTGCCCCTTCTGGAAACGCTGTCATGGCTCCCGGGTGTTCCTCAGCGGAAAGGCAAACGTGTATCCTTGCCATGGGGGTCTTTTGAGCCCTGCTGCTTGTCCCCACCTGCCTTTCTCTCTCTAGTCCCACTTGTCCACCAGCAAAATGGAGCGGTGCCTGCTGCTCCCAGCATACCAGCTCCTTCCCACCTCTGGGCCTTTGCAGGTACTGTTTCCTCTGCCTGGTATACCTTCTTGACTATTGCATGAGGTGGGGGTGCGGGCGGGGGGTGGTGCGGAAGGGGGATCTTTGTGCATCCCACCCTCCGCCTTGCTGCCTCTTCCCTGGGACGCCTTCTCTGGTCCCTGCTCCCCTTCTCTGTGCACATCTGAGAGGGGATGATCAACTGAGGGAATGGGCTTGTCCCCATGGCTGTCACCAGTCATCTGGGCTTGGGTGGAGTTGGGCGGGGACTTCAATAGCTCTGAGGTTCTCCCTGGAGCAGGCTCTAAGTGATCCTTTCTAAGTGGCAGCTGCATTGATGACTTGGGGTAGGAACTCTGGGTAGGAGACAGCCTGGCTGGCCTGGGGGCAGGGAGAGTACTGTGACCGGCGGCCTCCCACACCATTCCCACACCAAGAAGCCACCCAATGGGAAGCCCCGGAAGGCCTGTCTGCGGCTGGCCTACTTTCCGGGATCCTCAAGGCCCCGCCTGGCTGCCCACAGCCCTGCCAAGGCTTGGCCAACCAAGGTGAGCTGAGGACGCACCAGCCACAAATGCCAGGCCTTCTGAGGTCTCAGGGAGCTGGGCTCGGCACAGAGTGTGCCTGGGTCCCCTTCTTCCCCGCAAGACACCCCAGCCAGCGCTGTTATTAGCACCCCCTTTCTAGAAGAGGTTGCTGAGGTTGAGTGGGGACCGGCCCAAGGTCACACGGTGAGAATATCCTGCCTTGGACCCTTGCTCAGCTAATCAAGTGAGGAGGGGCTCTTCATGTCCCACCTGAACAGGTGGGGAAATCAAGGCCCAGGGAGGTTGAGCATGTTGCCTGATATCACCCAGTTTCAGTGGCAGTACCAGGATTCATACTCAGGCCATTCACCACCTAGTTCTCCAGCTTGATGACCATGCTGATGGGGAGGCTGGGCGGGGAAGAATGGATTGCTGTCTCTCCTCCACCCACCCACCTGACCCCAACCCCGAGGATGCAGCACACTGCAGTTACAAAGCTTGGTCCCCCCACCATCTCGTCTGCCCTTCAGGCTGTGCAAGAGGCAGTGCGCGTGATCCACATTTTACAGAGGAGACTATTAAGGCCAGAGGAAGGTCGGAAACTCACCCAAGGTCAAGCAGCAAGTTCTTTGCAGGCAGGGGGCTGGCACCCAGGTTTGAACCTCCAAGCCTAGGTCCTCCCTGGCTCTCTGGCCAGACACACTGTGGAAAGGGGCTCGTGACACCCAATAAAGGTGAGAGCTAGAGACTTGTGTGGGAGACTCAGCTTCCCCGCCTGGGTCAACTGGTGCTAAGGGAGGCCTTTGGGGCTGGAACCAGGGGTTCGCTCCAAAAGACGCTGAGACCATGTGTTCTCCCTCACTGGGCTCCCCTGCGGGGCACTGGCCACCTACTCCCAGGCTCCTCCCACCCAGCTGGCTGAGGGTTTCCGTGGAGCTCAGAGCACAGAGCCGAGGGCCGAGGGCAGCAGTTCTCAACCTGTGGGTCGCAACCCCTTTGGGAGTCAAACAACCCTTTCACAGAAGTCACCCAATTCATAACAGTAGCAACATGACAGTGCTGAAGTAGCACACGAGGAACTGTATTAAAGGGTCGCAGCATTAGAAAGGTTGAGAACCACTGATCTAGGGCCTCCTCAGGGATGGAGACAGGGCCTATGCCATGTTCCCCCTCACCACACTGTGGGCACTAAGCCCACTCTGCTTCCTGGCTGAGAAGTCTGTCATCTGTCTGTCTGCCCTTCTGTCTGCCTCCCTGCCAGACTGGGAGCAACGTGAGGGCTGAGGTCACCTGTAAAAACCAGAGCCTGACAAGGAGTGAGCTCCCCGGTCCTGGAAAGAGATGTGGAACTGGAGAGAGTGAGGGGAGGCCAGAGGCTGGAACCGGGGTGTCTCGGGCCCCCTCCAACTTTTGAATCTTAGGTGCTAAGACCCCATGGCTTGGGCAGGAGAGGGTGGGTCTGTCCGTTAATCTAAGATGCTGTGAGGACGTCTTCAGGTGACCACCGGGCAGAGGCTGGCCTATGTCATGTCCCCTTCACCATGCTGTGGGCATAGAGAGACTCGGGGCTCCAGCCTTGATGGGTATGGGGAGCCTGGTCTCCCCGTGTCTCCACATGTCCTCGACATGGGGAACGTCTGAGGGTGAGGTGTTTTGGGGAGGCTTGCTCATTTAGTAGGCCAGAAGCTGGAACTGACATCTGACCCTTCCCACTCGTTTGAAATAGGCCCCACCTGTGGCTCGGGTCCAGCTCAGGCTGCTCCTATCATCTCGCCCCCACTCTGTGCCAAATACTAGCAAGGCAAGGTTATCATTCCCTTTTGCGCCTAAAGGAGCAGGTGTGTGTGTGGCAACTACAGAGCCCAGTCTGAGGCCCAGGTAGCCTCTGCAGCCCGAAACAACATGGAGTGAAGGCCTTACAGGGAGGACGTACCTCCAAACCTGGTGGTATAAAGCAAGGCTAATGTATCGAATCTCATAGTTCTGTGGACTGTCTGGGCTCAGCTGGGTGGTTCTACTCCACATGGCGGCTGCAATCAGCTGGGAGCTGAGCTGGTGCCTATCTTTGTTGGTAGTGGCTGTTGGTTGGGGTTTCTGGTAGGATATCCTGGACTTCTTCTCAGGACAGCTGGCTTCCATGAGGACAGAAAGAGAAGCTACAAGGTCTCCTGAGATCTAAACCTGGACCGAGAAGTCCCAGAATATCCACTTCATTGCCAGTCACCACACCATCGGAGAGCTAAACTCAAGCTCCAAAATCAAGCTCACTCTCATGGAGTTGGTTTTGACTCCTCATGGCCCTAGAGGACAAGGTAGAACTGGCCCGGGTGGGTTTCTGAGACGGTAACTCTTTACAGCAGTAGAAAGCCTCATCTTTCCCCTGAGGAGCAGCTGGTGGTTTCGAACTGCTGACGATGCCACTAGGGCTGTGCCCCTCAGGTTTAGGAGGAAGGGAAGTAAAGAGACTCCAGTTACTGATGGGGATGAGACAGGGAAAAAGGAATGGAAAGATGTCTGTGGCCATCTTCGGGAAGCAACTCGCCCATGTGCGTGTGTGTGTGTGTGTGTGTGTTTGTGTGTGTGTGTGTGTGTTTACTGGAGGCCTCGGTCAGGGGACCCCGAGATGTACTCCCTGACGGTGACATCGGTGCTGAGGCTGAGTTAGGAGTTACTCAGCCATCAATCAGCGGATGGCCTTGGGCCTGTCCCTTGTCCCTGCCCCAGTAATTCAGTGAGCACCTTCTTTGTTCCCAGCGCAGTGGGGAGCCAGGTCTGTCCTTGCTGAACTTTCAGTCTCATGAGAGAAGAGAGCACGTCACTAGACAAACCCACCCCAGTGTGGCCAGTGGGAGAACGGCAGGGGGATGAGCTGGGGAGTCTCTGGGGATGCAGAGACCAGGCCAAGTGTGGAAGGCGGACACCTGGAGGATGGGACACCTTGCCCCATTCTGAGCCTTTGGACCCTGAGAGAGGTGGTCAGCTGGAACTCTGGATCCTTGAGCCGCTCATAAAGAGTGAGCAACGAGGCACCTACAGTCAGAGGCCAGTGGGTCTGAAGCGTCTAGCAGGCTTCCAGTCTAGTTTTCAAAACAACACCCCATGGTCTGGTCCCAGGGGCTAAAATTCTCCCAGGCTCCTTCCTGTTCCTGACTGGCCCTACCAGCACCCTGGGCCCTAGGAAACAGGAAACCCACCCCTCCATCCAGGGACCCTCAGATCTTGATCACCCTGGAACAGGAAGCTTGGAACTGTTCCCTCACCTTTGACCTTGGCCTGGCTCAGCAGGAGAGCTCTGGGACCACACCCCTAAGCGCCAGTTTCTCCCAGAGCTCAGGATTTGGGGGGTCAGAATCTCCCTTGCTGTGTCGCCCTGGACAAGTCCCGTGCCCTCTCTGAGCCTTTTGTGGTGAGCCCAAAGGCAGAGTGGCTGTGAGCACAAAGGAGCCAGCAGGAGGGAGGGTGGGTTCCTCTGGGAATAAGGCCAAATGAAATGACAGGAGAACCTCGCTTTCTTGGGGTGGGGGGTGGGGGCCCAAAAGGACGTGGCCATGGTGCTCCTGCCTTACCATCCTGGGAGCCCCGGCCCAGGCTGTCCCCATGTCGCTCGGGAGAGACTCTGAGACAAGTTAGTAACCAGCCCCTCTTTATTGTCTGCCCAGCGCCAGGCTGGAAGTGGGGCCAGAACGGTCCAAAGCAAGACATCCCTGGCCTTGGCCTCAGTTTCCCTCTCAGTCACGGGGAAGTACAGAACGTCCCCCGCTTCTTCATCAGGGTGCGGGCAGGATAGAGATGACAAATGCAGAGTGAAGTCCCCAGGGCTGCCCAGACACGGTCCTGGCCCTGGCGGGCTCTCCGTCTGGGAGGGAGAAGGGTGCCTGCCCACCACGGGCAGCCAGGGAGAAAGGCAGGGACTGGGGCTCCCAGCCAGAGACCAGTGGTGTCCGGGAGGCTCTCAGCCTTGGTCTGGGTTCACCGAGCTCCACTGGGGTGCTTACCGCTGGTCTTGCGGGGCGGGGGAGGCACCCATAGGCGCACGTCTAGACAGTCTTCTCAGACCCTCCTGGGCATCACAGGGGAAGGGGTCCTTGAGTCCAGAATCCCTCAGGATCCCCCTCTTTCTCAGTCCGGTTGGGGTCTTTGCAGAGAGCTTGCCTTGGGGTGGGTGGACTGGAGCCTATGTCCTGGCCATAGGGCTCCTATTAATCTGGGGGCAGAGGCCCCCTGGGCAGTGTGTGGGGGCAGTGCAGTCCAGGTGGAGGAGGCCATCCTGCCCCCTGCCCCGCTGGCAACGCAGTGAAGAGGTAGGTCATTGGACGAGGTGTCTCCTCTGAAGCAGCAGGGGTCCACCGCCGGTCCCAGCATCCTTATCTAGTGGTGTCCAGCGGGGGTTCTGGGGAGGCTGGCCGGCTCAGGGTCACACTCGGGAAGCTGGCGACAAAGCTCTCCCATCTTCTCCTTACCTGCTGGGAGACACAATGAGGAGGTCAGGGCCAAGGGACCAGGCGCCACAGGAGGTGGAAGGGATGTTGTTCAGCCTACAGCCATTGGGTGGTGCTAGGACCCAAAGAGAGACGCATTGCTCCCTAGCTTAAAAAAAATCCCATATGAACACAACCCACTGTCCTTTGGTGGATTCTGACTCCTATAGGGCAGGGTAGAACTGCACCTCTGGGGGAATCTTTCCTGCAGTAAAAAGCCCCATCGGTCTCCCACAGGGCAGCTGGTGGTTTTGAACTGTTGGCCTTGTAATGAGCAGCCAGCCCTCACATGTTAAGTAACCGATATAACACGGATCCTGTCTCCTTAGAGGAAGAGGTAGGGCCGGCGATTCCCACAAAAGAAGTGGGACACCTCCCACCCTCCACCCCCACCCTCACTTCCGCAGAAGTTCTGAGATGCAACTTTCAGGCGGCCTGGCCTCCTGTTCCACCCACCTTTCTGATTGCCAGATGAATCATCTCACCCATCCCTCCTGCTCTAGAGCCCTGATGGCTGAAAGATCAATCCCAGCCCCCTTCGGTGCCCTCTGGGGCCTGGGGCCTTGGTTCTCTGTCTCCGCAGCCCCATGACCATCTTGGCATGGCACCCCAATGTCCTTACCCCTAAGCCTTTGCTCCACTCCCTGACCTCTCCACCCATTCATTCCTTCCGCCCTTAGCCCTACCTGCCGGTACTGCCTCAGCCACCGCCGGCTGCCTCCTCGCTGGACTTGGATCAGCTGCTCCGTGTCCTCCAGGCCCCCAAGTTGCCGCTCCTGACCCGGGCCGTCCAGCCCTTCCACACCTCCGTCGAGGCCCTGGGGTGTGGACTTCTCTCGCCCCTGTCTGAGGCTCAGCGCCCGGCGGAGGCGGCCTTCCTGAGGCCTCCCCCAGGGTTCCTGCAGCTTGCCGTAGTTGGGCCTGGGTCCTCGAAGGGACTGGCTGCGCATCCCTGTCCCCATTGCTCTGGACTCAGTTCTGCTCTGGCCCCGCGGCAGGCTACTTGGTCTCTGAAATGGCCCTGTTGTCCCCACCCACCTGACAAGGCCTGGCCTGGGGCCAAAGGTTGGAACTGCCCAGGTGGCCACCATAAACCAAAGGTCAGGCCACACAGAGACATCCTGCGTCAGCCTCCCCACCTCCAGCCCACCTGCAGGGCAAAGGGCACAACCAGAGGACCAGACCGTCATCCTTCTTCCATTGCCTCCAGGCAGCCCTCCCTGACTGCCCCGCCCCTGCAGAGCTGCTCTTCTCATCAGTTCAAACAGCTGATGATGAGCACCCACCCCGGGGCCTGAACCAAACAGAGGGGACAGCTCCAGACTGAGTCCAGGGGCCTCACTCTGGCTGGGATTGTCTCTCCCAGCATAGCGACAACGAAGAAGATCTCAGACTCCACGCACCGAAGCCCCATCACTCCTGGATGCTGCTCCTCCCCTCCGTGCCCCCAATCCCTGCTCTGTCCCAGGGTCAGTTGAAGTGCTCATCCTGGGCGGGGGCAGGTCTTAGCACACTGGGACTCCAGGCCCACATCTCTTGGTGCCTGCAGGAGGCTCTGCAGTAACATGGAAAAGCTCCAAAGGATAGCATTCAGATAATGGTGATCTCACTTGTTTGTGAAATTATACTTATGGCTCTTGAATAGTTTTTAAATTGTTGTGAGGGACAGGATGGGTGCCTCTGTGTCAAAAGTGTGCCGACCCCTAAGCCGGGCTAAGCCCAGCGAGCAGTCAGTGATGCACAGGGCAGCCAGCTAAAAAGGAGGTGGGGGGCCGCGGACATGCAATATCTTGGGCAAGTCTCGTCCCCTCCCGCCCAATCTCCTCATCTGTAAATGGGCAGAATATCAGACAAGTGGGCACCTTTATAAGCGAGGTTTCTGGCAGCAGCGCTTCATTCTAAAACAGCAGTTCTTAACCTGTGGGTAAGACCTTCGGAAAACACATATTTCCAATGGTCTTAGGAACTGAGACACCGCTCCTCTATCCATCTCCAGGTGGGTCCACCCATGCTACACCATGCTTCAAGACATCATTTCATTTATTTGTCATTAGAAATAAATAGTTCACAAAATACCAATTTATAAACTATCAAGGGCTCATGAGGGAGGGGGGAGCAGGGAGGGAGGGGAAAAATGAGGACCTAATGTCGGGGGTTTAAGTGGAGAGAAAATGTTTTGAGAATGATGTACAAATGCGCTTTACACAATTGATGTGTGTATGGATTGTGATAACGTCCAACGAAATTAGACATGCGGCCTACTCTTTAAAAAAAAAAGGAAATAAATAGTTCACACCATATAGAATGGCATATTGTTTTTGTGATGAATCATTATGCTTTAATGATGTTCCATTTGTAACAGTGAAAATACATCCTGCAGATCAGATATTTACATGACAATTCATAACAGCAAAATGACAATGATGAAGTAGCAACGAAAATAATTTTGTGGTTGGGGGGGTCACCATCACATAAAGAACTGTGTTAAAGGGTCGTGGCATTAGGAAGGTTGAGAACCACTGCTCTAAAAAGAGCCAAGAAAAAACCGATTATAAGGATAAATAAATAAATACGGGATCCTGGGGGAGAGGGAGGAAGAGGAGAGAGAGGGAGGGGATAGAGGGGAGCTAGCTGACCTCCAGGAGTTGAAGAAAGAAACGGATTTGAAACTGATTATGGTAGCAGTTGTACAACACTGCTTGATGTGATTGAACTATGGAATGTTATGATATCTGTCAGAGCTCCCAATAAAATGACAAAATAATAATAAACATAATAAATTAACCAAAAGAGCCGAGAAAGGGCTCCAGGGCTGGGCCATCAGTGGGTTCTGACGCACAGCGACCCTGGAGGGTGGAGCAGAGCCTTCCCTGTGGGTCTCCGAGGCCCTGAGTTTTCCAGGAGCAGGCAGCCTCATCTTTCTCCAGGGAGCTGCGGGGCGGGTTTGAACCGCCAACCTTGTGAAGCAGAACCGACCGTGTCACCTGGGCTCTTTGCAGTCAGGATTTGAGATCTGGGAGGGACCTTGCATATCTGGTAGGGGGTTGTTGGGTTCCAGCCCCTGCGACCCCATGCACGACAGAGCGGAACACCGTCCGGTCCTGCGCCGTCCTCACCACCTGTCCTAGTTCGGAGCCCACGGTTGCAGCCGCTGTGCCGGTCCACCTCACGGAAGGCCTTCCTCGTTTTCACTGTCCTTCTACGCTGACCTTGACCAAGCATGATGTCCTTCTGCAGGGA
>NW_022111317.1:3880076-3894794 GCF_000313985.2 Echinops telfairi
GCCTGGCCTCAGCACCCACGCTCACCACACGGCTTTCCTGCCCCGTCTCCTAGCTGGGTGGGTATCAATGGCCGGGGCAGGCCTGGGTGGTGGGTGGGTGGGTGTGCTGCCACCTCTGGGTTTGGACTGTAGTACAGGTTCTCCTGTCCCGGTCAGGGAAGTGCGGGCAGCAACTCTTGGCTCAGCCCAGCGCCCCTGCCGCCCCATATCTGGTTCCTTCTCCCCCACCCCCCCACCCCACCCCACCAGAGTTTCTGAGCCTTCTTGTTGGAGAACTGGCAGCTCCCAGCCAAAGGGGCTGAGGCAGAGCGACCGTGAAGAGGAGGTTGACAAAAAGAGGTCCCAGTATCCCCATGGGTGAAGGATGAGGCTTTCTACACCCATAAAGATTTACAGTCTCAGAAACCCCCAGGGGCAGTTCCACCCTATCCTAGAGGGTCACTATGAGCCGCAGGGACTCAGTGGCAGTGAATGAGTTAGAGCTTGTCCCCAGTGGCAACCCTGATTGGCACTCGGACCTCTTCATTCCAACCCCAACCTTCTCTGTAATGTGTACACACAAGCCAACCCTGAATCTGGTTCAAAAGCAACAAAATCTTTGCAACACACACATACACCCCTGCCCCGTGTAATCACTCGGCTCAAATCGCTTCCTTTTCCCTCACAAGAGTCTGAGCTGGGCGCCTGCTGACTCAGAACTTTCTAGATTGAATTACTGTTCTTGCAGCAACCCCCGAGTCACCGATGCCTTCCTGCCCAGTCAGTCACAGATGCATGCAAGTGCAGTTTTTAAAAAATTAATAAATCAAGTTACCGGGGGCTCGTACAGCTCTGATCACAATCCATCCATCCATCCATTGTATCAAGCATATTTGTATATTTGTTGCCATCATCATTTTCAAAGCATTTTCTTTCTACTTGAGCCCATGGTATCAGCTCTTCTTTTTTCCCTCTCTCCCCACCCTCTCCTCCTTGTGAACCCTTGATAAATCATTGATTCTTATTATTTTCATGTCTTACAACGTCCGCTGTGGGGGTAACCAGCCCCTCACAACTACCACGGGCTCGGCAGATGCAACTGTACGGTTATGATAGAGACTACGAGAGACAGGAGAGTGAAATAAAGGAGCCAGGCACATTTCATGGTAGCATGCTCACCTCAGCTCCTCTTGGTGGGAGCTGAGAGGTGGGAGATAAGAGGGCAGGAGAAAGCTGTGATTTATTTCTAAACAAAGCTTCTACATCTTTGGGGGCATGCAAGCCTCCTGATTACAGGTCATAGGAAGGGGTTGTAACACAGGCAATACAAGCAATAGGAGGGGTGTGACCTAGGGCCGTACACGCAATAGGAAAGGGAGGGAATAGAGGGACATATGTGGCAAGTGGGCGGACCCTACGCTCAATATAGTAGCCTCACCTTAGTCATTCTTGAGTGGTCCTGGGCTTGCCTTCAGGCTCCCCTTCAAGGGAACAATCACTATCCTTATCAGAAGGGGGTGGGCCCTGCTTAGGCTGAGACAGACTATACTGTCTGGTTGCTCTAGATGGCTGATTAACCCTTAGGGAGAACAACCTCTGACCTGCTTTCGTTGACCCCCTAATGTGCAGTCATTTACCATGCTTAGTAAGTAGCGTCTTGGGTTTGGCATATATTTGGGGGAGACAACTTGGGAGACATCTTTCTGTATCCCACAGTCCGCTGTCTCCCTGCACCCACGTTTCTGTTGTTGGTCGCCCTAGGGGGACCGCAATGTTGGTCATTGCAATCGGTTTCCCCTGTCTCCTGTTTCTCCCCCCACCGTCCCCCTACTCTCATGGTATTGCTACTCTCCTTGCTGTTTCTGTCCTGGGTTCTGAGAGCTCTTAGCTGTACCAGTGTGCATGCTCTGGTCCAGCTGGATTTGTAAGGTAGAACTGGGGGGATGATAGTGGGGTAGAGGGGGACATTAAAGAACTGGAAGAATGTTGTGTGTTTCATTGATGCTATACTGCACTGCACCCTGGCTGACTCATCCCTGCCTTGTGACCCTTCTGTGAGGGGATGCCCAATTGTCTACAGATGGGCCTTGGGTCTCCACTCTGACCCACCTCCTTTGCATTGATATGATTGTTTGTTTGGGGTCTACTGATGCCTGATACCTAATCCTGTCGACACTTGGTGCTGATACAGGCTGGAGTGCTTCTTCCATGTGGGCTTTGTTGCTTCCCTGATAGATGGCTGCTTGTTTAACTTCAAGCCTTTAAGACCCCAGATCCTATATCTTATAATAACCGACACCATCAGCTTTCTTCACCACATTTGCTTACACACCCATCATGTCGGGAAGGTGAGCATCACAGAATGCCGGATTATTAGAACAAAGTGGGTGGAGCTCTGCAGCGAACAAAGAAGTCGGCGCCCTGGACAGCCCGCCCGCCGTCACCATGCCCACCAGATCCATTTCGGCCTCATCAACTGCGGCAACAAGTACCTGATGGCCGAGGCCTTCGGCTTCAAGGTGAATGCGTCAGCCAGCAGCCTGAAGAAGAAGCAGATCTGGACACTGGAGCCGCCGCCCAACGAGGCGGGCAGCGGGGCCGTGTGCCTGCGCAGCCACCTGGGCCGCTACCTGGCGGCTGACAAGGACGGCAAGGTGACCTGCGAGCGCTAGGCGCCCGATGGCCACTGCCGCTTCCTGATCGTGGCGCGCGACGACGGCCGATGGTCCCTGCAGTCCGAGGCGCACCCAGCACCGAGGACCGCCTGTCGTGCGTCGCGCAGAGCGTGTCGCCGGCCGAGAAGGGGAGGGTGCACATCACCATGCACCCGCAGGTCAACATCTACAGCCTGACGCGCAAGCTCTCCGCGCACCTGAGCACGCGGCCGGCCGACGAGATCGCCGTGGACCGCGACGTGCCCTGGGGCGTCGACTCGCTCATCACGCTGGCCTTCCAGGACCGGCGCTACAGCGTGCAGACGGCCGACCACCGCTTCCTGCGCCACGACGCGCGGCTGGTGGCGCGGCCCAGCCGGCCACCGGCTACACGCTCGAGTTCCGCTCGGGCAAGGTGGCCTTCCGCGACTGCGACGGCCGCTACCTGGCGCCGTCGGGGCCCAGCGGCACTCTCAAGGCGGGCAAGGCCACCAAGGTGGGCAAGGACGAGCTCTTCGCGCTGGAGCAGAGCTGCGCCCAGGTCGTCTTGCAGGCGGCCAACGAGAGGAACGTGTCCACGCGCCAGGGTGAGTGGCGACGCAGCCCGGGACAAAGCGCCCCGCCTCCCCGGCCCGGCTCTCCTCCCGCCCTTTCGCGCCCGCGGCGCCGCGACTGCGACGGCCGCTACCTGGCGCCGTCGGGGCCCAGCGGCACTCTCAAGGCGGGCAAGGCCACCAAGGTGGGCAAGGACGAGCTCTTTGCGCTGGAGCAGAGCTGCGCCCAGGTCGTCTTGCAGGCGGCCAACGAGAGGAACGTGTCCACGCGCCAGGGCATGGACCTGTCGGCCAATCAGGACGAAGAGACCCATCAGGAGATCTTTCAGCTGGAGATGGACCGTGACACCAAAAAGTACGCCTTCCCCACCCACACGGGCAAGTACTGGACGCTGACGGCAACTGGGGGCGCGCTGTCCACCGCCTCCACCAAGAATGCCAGCTGCTACTTTGACATCGAGTGGTGTGATCGGCGCATCACCCTGCGCGCCTCCAATGGCAAATTTGTGACAGCCAAGAAGAATGGGCAGCTGTCGGCCTCGGTGGAGACTGCAGGGGACTCGGAGCGCTCCCTCATGAAGCTCATCAACCGGCCCATTATCGTCCTGCGAGGGGGACATGTCTTCATCAGCTGCCTCAAGGTCACCAGCACCCTGGACGCCAACCGCTCCAGCTACGACGTCTTTCAGCTGGAGTTCAACGACGGCGCCTGCAACATCGGAGACTCCACAGGCAAGTACTGGATGGCAGGCAGCGACTCCTCGGCCACCAGCAGCAGCGACACCCCCGTGGACTTCTTCTTTGAGTTCTGTGACTACAACAAGGTGACCATCAGGGTGGGCGGGCACTACCTGAAGGGCGACCACGCAGGGGTCCTGAAGATATCCTCGGAGACCATTGACCCCGCCAAGCTCTGGGAATACTAGGTGCCCACCCCCCACCCCCAATCCCCGTGTCCCAGCCCACTCCCTGCTAACTTCCTTCTCTAGGTGGGCTCTGAGCTGGTGTGGAGCCCCTTGTCTTTCAAACTGGAAACCCCAGCGACCCCCCAGCCTGCCTCTCAAACGGTCAGTGGATGTGCCCGGTCACTGTGCGGAATCAGCACGGTCGGGCAAGGCTGGCACGCTTTCTTCTGACCTCAGTCGACTCTGAGCCTTATTGCCCTGAAGCAGCCAAGAGAAATGGGGGGGTCCTTGGTGGGATTCTCCTGCCCCACTCCCATCCCTCGGGGTGGAGGTGGAGTGTTCTGAGCTCCTTAGTACAGCGGGCCAGCTCTGCCCACTGCCCGCTGTGGGGTCCTCTCCTCCGACCTCGAGTCTAGTCTTCACCCTCCCTGCCCTGACTGGAAGCAGAAAATGACCAAATCAGTATTTTTTTTAAAGGAGTTTATTGCTGGTGGCGCCCTGGCAAGCATGTAGTCCCCAAGGGGACCGCCGCAGCTGGTGGGGGGGCAGATGGGCACCCCTAGTTCAGAGCTTCCGGCCTCTACTTCTCTAAGGGGCTCTCTTCTGGCCTCTGCCTGTGTCCCACCTGGTGGTGCTGGCTGCCCTCCCCCACAGGGCCAGAGCCCTGCAGCAGGATCGGTGCTTCACACTTATGACCAGAATCTTCTGGAACCTTCTGGAATCCTGGGGTCTACGGGCCCCACACTGCCTCGCTGCTCTGCCAGCCCCTCCCACTGCTGGTTTGTCTGCCCTGCATCTCACTCTGGGTGTCTTGGTCTTTTATTGTTTGTAAGTCATTTGTATCTCTCAACGCCCATGATAGTAGCTTCAAACTGGAAAAAGGATAAAACATTAAGTCCGGGAAAAAAAAAAAAGAACAAAGTGTTCTTGCATTGGGTTGGGGGGGCTTGAGTAGAGGCCCAATGTCCATCTGCTACCTTAATACTAAACCTCTAAATATAGGTACATAGACCTATATCCCTATCAATATATTTACATATATACATGCCTACACTCTTACCTCTTTGAATGTCTTTTGCCTCCTAGTTCCTTCCTTTATTTCCTTTTACTTTCTTTCTGTCCCACTATCATGTTTGACCTTCATTCAGCTCTCAGTAATTCCTCTTGGCTGTATTGCACTTGATCAAACCCACCAGGCAATCTACGCCCTCCTTGCCATCGATTTTAGATCACTTGTTGTTCCCTTGTCCCTGGGTTTGTTGTCCCCTCCCCTTCCTTGCCCCCACATCCCCCTCTCGCAGGTAACCTCCTGGAACCTTCAGTCCTATTGTTTTCTCCTCGGTATTGTTTATCCTGCTTATCTTATATAGATAGACATGGAGGAAGGGGCGGGGGGAAAGCCTAAATAGTATCAGGTCTGTCTATTGACCCTTATGAATGTTTTCTAATCAAGTCTGATAGGGTGCCAAGCACTGCCCACTTCCTGCACTGTCTGCAGTGCTGTCCCATCAGTGCTATGGGTCAGTGAGGGGATGTTGTGCCAGCCCTTTGGTCCTCTCTGTGCATTGGCTGCTCTGAGCAGGAATGTCATCCCAGGGACTTGGTGGGCCAGGATGGGGTACACTCTCTCTCTCTTTCCCTCTTAGTTTGCACCTGTGTGGTCTGGGCAGACCCACCACTCTCCCCGGGCTATATCTTCAGTACTGTCCTCTGTAGCGTCCCGGCCTGCAGGACGCACGAGCAGGGCCCTGGAGGGAAAGACGAACCTGGATGGAAGGAAAGACACGGAGACGTGGAGCAAGACAAAATGCTGATCAAGCTCGATTTATTTGGGCAAAGCTCGGGGCATATAAAGAGGAACTGGGAGGTGCATATTCTAATAAGGTGTGCTGCACAACATCCAATCCAACATGTATATTATAATGAAGCATGAGAATGTTAACCAATCAGCTGCAGGTAAAAGGGCGCGCGCTAGTTCTCAAAGACGTCCTGCATGCAGACTAAGGTTCATCAGGCGTAATGCAAAGTCCATCGTATTCCCAATATGGTATGTCTGTAGTCCAATGAGCGCTCGGCATTTTTAGCCAATGGGTGAAAAGGTCAGCTTTTACAACTGCCCGTGCTACAAAGCACGTAGCTAGGAACGCGGAGGTTGGGTTGGGCAGGAATTTAGGCAGGGCCAGTTCCCCACAGGTTTAAGCAAATGAAAGAAGAAACTTAACAACCAGGAAGCAGCCAAGTTCGGCTACGTGGCTGAGGCTAAGGCCTTAATGGCCACCGGCTCCCAACAGTCCTCTGCAGTGCATTCTTCTGAGGAGAGGGTCGATGTACCTGGGATTGGGGCCAGCCCTGCAGACCTGTTAGTTTGCTGCTTCATGACAGTATGTTGCCCTCCAGGCTTGGCGCACCAGGTTGAGGTCTGGTCCCTCTCTCCCTTTCCTGTGAAGACGTAAGCAATACCCTCTCCATGGGTGGGTTACTGCTCTGTTTCCCAACTACCCATATCCGTTCACCTCCCCGCTTTTTATTGGCTGCCATATGCATGACTGGGTTGGGTCTGACCCCTGCCAGAGTGCCTGGACCTCGCCCCAGAATTGATGCATTTTGTGGCTTTCCCCCTGTGCCCTTTTTAAGCTTACCTCAGTGGACTCATGTGCAAGCACAGTTTCTAAATGCTTTGCAGGCCTGGAGCCAGGACCTCCACTCCCCCCTCCTCCTTTTCCCTCCTGCACTGGGTGGGGCTCCTTCTCACTCACTGTGTCCATCCGGGTGGACTCGAGAAACAAATCCAGAGACACTCTGAGGTGCATAAGAAAGAGCTTTATATACAAGAGCAATTGTACATTAAGACAACATCCCAGCCCAGATCAAGTCCATAAGTCCGATATTAGCCCTTATGTCTGATACCAATCTATGAAGTCCTCTTCAGATTCACAAAACACATGCAATGACTCTAAACGCAGGGAGATCACAGGCCAGTGGGTGGAGAGTCTTGTGGATCCAGTGGCGGTGGAAGCATCTCAGTGCTGGCAGGGGTCTCCATGTGGCTTCTCCAGCTCCCAGGGCTCTGGCTACATCAGGGTAGCTTCATGTGGCTTCTCATCAGAAATGTCTTGCAGGGAGACTGTCCCGCCTCCAGTGAATTATCTCCTTAGAGCCTCCAAATTAGGTCATTAAGCTGCGACCTGGTTGGGAGGCTAAACTCCACCCCTTTGCACTTAAGTCTCAAACTGACAACAGATGATGTAACTACCACACTCACTTTTCCAGAGCCCCCTTAGGAGCATCTCCTCCAGCTGTATGCCCAGGTGGGAGAGTGGGGTGGTCCCCTCTCCAGCTCACCTGACCCTCACAGTGGCATCAGTCACACATCTACCTCGACCGCCCTCAGACTGGGCCTCCCTCAAAAGCTAGGACAGCATCCAGTCCTCCCTTGACTCCCCAGAAGCCCATACAGTAATTAATGCCCCAGACTCCAACCACGGCTGGCCTGTCAATGCTAACAGGACCCACACAGGGCTTTCGGGATGGTAAGTCTTGATGGAAGCAGACCCCCTCATCTTTGTTCTGAGGAGGGGGTGGCTGGTGGGTTTGAGCTGCAGGTTTTGTGGTGAGCAGCCCAGCACCCCATCCACAGCACCGCCAGGTCCACAGTAAATTGTCAGTGTTCAGTATGGGAGACTTGGCTCAGCGGTTGTTTAGGTCTTCCGTACCGGCGGCTTGGGCTCCTTTCCTGGCCAGAGCACCTCGGGCGGTCACCACCTGTCTGTCAGTGGAGCCTCCTGTGCTGTGAGGAGGCCAAATTGGCTCCAGCAGAGTTCACAGGTGTGCTATGCAGAAGGGTTTTCCCCCAGGTTGTCCCTGCCAAATATATGCCAAACCTGAGACGCTGCATGCAACACATGGTAAAGGACAGTACACTTGGAGGTCAAGGTCAGCTGCTTAGAGGTTACCTCCCTGAGGGCTCAGCCATCTAGAGCAATCAGACTCTATAGCAGGGGTCCTCAAACGTTTTAAACGGGAGGCCAATTCACTGTCCCTAAGACCCATTGGAAGGCTGGACTATAGTTTAAAAAAAACTATGAACAATTTCCTATGCACACTGCACATATCTTATTTTGAAAAAAACAAACAAACAAACAAAATACCGGGGCAAAAACACCCAGCAGGCTGGATAAATATCCTCAGAGGGCTGCATGTGGCCCACGGGCCGTAGTTTGAAGATACCTGCCTATAGTCTGTCCAACTCTAAAGTAGGGCCTACTCCCTGCCACTAAGGACAGTGGATTGTCTCCCTGAAGGAGAGCCCAGAGACAAGGTCAAGCCAACCAGGAGGACCAAGGTTAGGCTGCCTTCTTGAGTATAGGGGCCACCCATCTTGTCACATGTGTACCCTTAGTGTCCCCCTTTCCGATTGCGTGTGCACCCCTAGCTTGTTCTCCGATTGATGTAGGCCGATTGTACAACCCCTTCCCAGGATGATGTAATCAGGGGGGCTTTCACATCCCCATAAGTGTATATATGCCGTGATTGGAAATATATTCTCTCTCTCTCTCTCTCTCTGCACGAGCCTGGCTCTGAGATCATGGCCATCCCGGAGGTGAGCGCTTGCAGACTTTATCTTGTCTGATGTCTCTTTAATTTTATCCCTTAATTACACAACCGCCCCTTGGACTCATTTGATTGAGGGAGCTGGTTCCTCACACACAGGCTAAGAGGAACGTGGAAGAAAGGCCTGGTGATCGACTGCCGAAGACCAACCAATGAATACTCTATAGGTCACACCAGCCCTAGCCCAACTGATCAAAGCGGGCTGCGCACATTCCTTTTCTAAGAAACAAAGGACCCCAAGTCTTAGGGGCTAAAAACAACACCTGCTGCGGCCGAGCTGGGTCTCTCTGCTACAGCGAGGGGCTTTGGCCCTGGCTGGAGAAGGATCTGCTGCTGAATGGTGGCACTGAGGCTTCTGTGTCATGCTGCTTGCTGACGGCAGCCACGGGGGCCTCCCCACGAGGGCCACTCACACATGGTGGCAGCTGGCTTCCATCAGGGGCAGAGGCCACAGTCTTGGGAGAACTTAATCTCGGAAGTGACATCCCACCGAGTTTTTGCCATTCGGTTCCTTGGAAGATTGTCACTGGGGGGTGTGGGGGGGTGTGCATAGGCAAGGGGAGGGGCAAACCAGGGCGGTGACACCAGCAGGAGACAATGACAGGACCATGGGGACTGGCACCGAGGCTGCTAGGCCAAGAACTCTGAGTCCAAGCCCACCATATAGCCTGAGCATAAGCCTCCCTCTCTCACACCCTCCACCCCGTCCCTGGCCACCAACCCTGTCTTCCAGTTGGCCACAGAGTGGTGGCTTCCATGTTACTGTGATGCTGGCAGCTCAATCCCAGCAGGGCTATCCACGGTGGACAGGTTTCAATGGAGCTTCTAGACAAAGGCAGACTAGGAGGAAAGTCGTGGAGATGTGTGGCTTAGAACCAGACTATGAAATCCGCATGGAGCCCAACAGAGAGTTGTCCCACAGAGGGTGGGAAGATGAACCCCCTCCGCTGGAAGCCCCTTAGAATATACAGTGGCCACGAGCATGGACTTGAGCTGACCAGTCGCCACGGCAAGGGTGCAGGCCCAAGCGACAGGTTGTTCTATTCAATGTGGATCACGAAGTTTCAGCACTGACTTGGTGGTGTCCAGCACCAAGGGCCACCTCACCATGTGCCTTGGCTGCGTGCTGTCTTTGTCATCTAATGCTGTCATGACAGAAACCACAAGGAGGTGGCTTTAACAAGCAAAATGTAATTTCTCCCAGTCTAATTGGCTAGCAGTATGTCGCCAGTGAGGACCTACAGAACTGGGGACAGGCCCGTGTGTGGGATAGAAACACAACAGTAGGTGTGATGGTTATACAATCTTCTGTCGATTTGAAAGGATACAGAGTGAAGGGGTGAAGTCTAGTCTGTCACTCAAATCATAGCCAATGAGACCTCTGTGTGGGCATGGCCTTCTCCTGAGGATTCTGGGAGCTCCGGTCTTCCTCCTTGGAGGCAGGAGACTCTCCCTCTGCTCACTCCTGGGGAGAGACTTGCAGCTGACAAGACACATGGAGCTAGGCTAGTACCCTGAACTGGAGAAGCCACAGGGAGACCCCTGCCAGCACTGAGATGCATACACCACCACTGGATCCACAAGCCTTCCCATCCACTAGCCTGTGATCTTCCTGCATTCAGCATCATTGCATGTGCTTCGTGAGTCTGACATATGGGCTAATATTGGACTTATGGGCTTGATCTGGACTGGGCTGGGATGCTTTCTCAACATTCAATTGCTCTTGTATATAAAGCCCTTTCCTACACACATATGAATGTGTATGAATTTGTTTCTCTAGTCTACCCGGACTAACACAGTAGGTTAGAAACGCTTACACGACCAGTTGGTGGCCTGCATAGGCGTTTGGCATCCCAGGTTCCAAGGGCTGCCTCTTCCTGGGCTGATTAAACCCCCAAACCCACTGCACAGAGTCCATCCTGACTCGTAGAGGCCCTAGAACAGCAATCCTCAACTCCTTTGGGCGTTGTATTAGTCTGGGTACTTTGGAGAAGCAAATCCACAGCAACTCATGTATAAGAGAGAGTTTTATGTAAAGAAAATGTGCATCCCAACCCAATGCTGCCCAACAAAAACATCCCAACCCAATGCTGCCCAAGCCCACAAGTCCAACATTAACCCATTCACCCAACACCAGTCCACAAAGTCCTCCACCTCACAAAACAGAGGCAATGATGCCGACTGCAGGAGGAAAGCTGAGTCAGTGAACGAACAAGCATCTCAGCACTAGCAGGGGTCTCCACGCGGCTGCTCCAGCACCCAGGGCTGCATCGGGATAGGTCCATGTAGCTTCTCCTTGGGGATGTCTTGTAGGAAGTCAGTCTTGCAAGCTGAAGCAGGGAACTGCTAAAGCAGCTGCACCCTGGTGGGACCATCACAAAGCAAGAGACCCGAGAACTAGAAAGGCGAGGCTCACCACCCATTTATCCCTCTGCCTTTCAATTAGCCCCACATGGGATTATCAGCCAGGCTGGCACAATTAACTAACTCAGGCGTCAAATGATCCTTTCACAGGGGTCGCCCAAAATGGCAGTTATGAAGTAGCAATGAAAATAATTTTATGCGTGGGTGTGTGTGTGTGTCACTACAACATGAGGAACTGTATGAAAGGGTCATGGCCTTAGGAAGGTTGAGAACCACTGCCCTAGAGGCTCGGATACAGCTGCACCTTAGGGTTCCCAGGATTGTCCATCTTTACGGGAGTGGACAGCCTCATCTTTCTCCCCAGGGACAGATGGTGGGTTTGAATCACTGACCTTGCAGTTAAAGGCCCGATGCTTAACCCACAATGCCACCAGGTCTAGGGATTCCCATCTACTTCCAAGCACACTTTGTCTTAGGCTGAAGTTTTGCACGCTGCCGGGGAGGGGTCAGAGGGAACTCACTGGAGGCTGAACGCCTATCAAGACTCAAAAACAGACTTAGAGTTCCCACCACTGTGCTCAGAGCTACACAAACCCAGTGCTTCAGAGTCTAAGTCCTAGTCCAGCCTCAGCCACTGGCCATGGCCACTGGGCCACCAGGGCCCCCGAACCACAGCTTTGGGGCAGGATTCGCAATGCACCGTGTTTGGGGGACACAAGCCAATCCCTAACACAAGCCCACACTTTCTTGACTTGGTTATGATTGTGAGTGCCCTCGAGACAGTTGTGTACAACAGAAGGAAACACAGCCCCGCCCTGCACCACCCTCACAATGCATACATTTGAACCCATCAGTGTCGCTACTGTGTTCACCCACCTTCCTCTTTTGGGAATACCTTTACTTCAGCACCCGTGGTGTCCTCTTCCCAGTCACCTGTCCACAACCGGTGGAACACGATCTCGCCACCCTTGCTTCTAAGAAGCATTCCTGCTGGACTTCTTCCAAGACAGAGCGGTTTATCTTTTTAGCAATCCACAGTCCTTTTTAGCTCATGGTTAAAGGGTTTATTAAGGATGTTGTTTTTTTAAATCATTTTATTGGGGGCTCGTACAATTCTTATCACAATCCATACATCCATCCATTGTGCCAAGCACATATGTACATTCGTTGCCCTCATCATTCTCAAAACATTTGCCTTCTACTCTAGCCCCTGATATCAGCAGCCCATTTTCCCCCAACCTCCCCCCCCATGAACCCTCCATAATTCATAAATCATTATTGTTTGTCATAAGTTACACTGTCCAACGTCTCCCCCCACCCTCTTCTCTGCTGTCCATCCCCCAGGGAGGAGGCCATACGTAGATTCTTGTCATCATTCCCCCCTTCTACCCCACATTCCCTTCACCCTCCAGGCCTCGCCCCTCGGATGTTTTTTTTTAATCATTTTATTGGGGGCTCATACAACTCTTATCACACTCCATAATATATCAATTGTGTAAAGCACATTTGTACATTTGTTGCCCTCATCATTCTTTTAAAAAAAATCATTTTATTAGGGGCTCATACAACTCTTATCACAATCCATACACACATCAATTGTGTAAAGCACATTTGTACATTCATTGCCCTCATCATTCTCAAAACATTTGCTCTCCACTTAAGCCCCCGGCATCAGCTCCTCATTTTTCCCCTCCCTCCCCGCTCCCCTTCCCTCATGAGCCCTTGATAGTTTATAAATTATTATTTTGTCATATCTTGCACTGTTCGATGTCTCCCTTCACCCACTTTTCTGTTGTCCGTCCCCCAGGGAGGAGGTTATATGTAGATCCTTGTAATCGGTTCCCCCTTTCCAACCCACTCTCCCTCCACCATCCCAGTATCGCTACTCACACCACTGGGCCTGAAGGGATCCTCCGCCCTGGATTCCCTGTGTTATGGTTCCTGTCTTTCAGTCATCTTCACCACAGCACCGAATGCATGCCTCCCCCTTCGGTCTTCCTTATTCAATTGTCCAGCGACAATTGAAATGACCATACTTAGGCCAGGCACCCCTGAGTCCTCAAAGTGGCAGACACCCTTGCTCTCCAGCAGATTATAGAGGCCCTGATGGCGTAGAGGTTATGCGTTGGGCTGCACTCTGCCAGGTCAGCAGTTTGAAACCACCAGCAGCTTCTTGTAAGAAAGACAGGGCTTTCTCGTTCCATCTACAGTGACGCTCTCCGAGACGCACAGGGGCAGCTCTGCCTTGTCCTACAGGGTCAGCTTCATTTAGTTTAGTTTATTTCCCTCCTGGCCTGGCAGGCCAACAACGTGGCCCCTCCCCTGTAGCTCTGCATTTGCTCCTCCCTCCCCTGACCTTCTGTCCCTGAGCCAAGCTGAGACACCAATTCCTTTGTCTTTATTCCAAGAGAGAAGGCCATGTCCGAGGGTGCTAGGGCAGAGGGGTAACTCAAGTGGACCCCAGCTGGGTCAGCAGAGGTGGGAGCAGTAGTCAAACCACTGGGTTGGAGGACTTATCCCCCGCCCCCATTTGTGGGGCACTGCTCGCCATTTGTGGGGCACTGCTCGCCATTTGTGGGGCCAAGTTCACCTCCTGACTGGAAGGGGCTGCCCTGCCCTCCTTCCTCCCTGTCTGGCAGGTGGTCATGCACAAGATATCCATTCTGGGGCTCCAGGGGCTTGAGGCAAAGGCACAGCAGGAAGCCTGGAGGTGGGGGTGGGGGAGGGGGGAGCAGACCTTGGTAGCAGTCACTCTGCCTAAGGACAGAGAGCGCCAGCAACACGAGGCTTCCTGTCACGTGGGCCATCACCCCCTGCCCCCCAGGCCTGAGCCCCCTGCTAAGGAAGGGCTGCCTCTGCCAGGTCTGAGGTCCCAGGAGGCCTCAGCCTCAAGGACTGGGGACATATCTGATAGCCAGTGTGCTAGGTTGGGTTCTGTAGAGAAGCAAAAACAGTGACGTTTGTGTGTGTTTATGGAGAGAAAGAGATTTATATCCAGAAAGGGCTCACACAGTTGTAGAAATAGGTAAGCCTCTTCCCTGACTGTGGGAGTTACATCATCTGGTGGCAACTTGAGACTATTAAGAGTGAAGGGGTGGAGTCTACCCTGTCAATCAGGTTGCAGCTTGATGACCTCATTTGGAGGCGCTAAGAAGATAAATAGCTCATTGGAGGTGGGATACACAGACTCTGCTTGGTATTCCTGATGACAAGACACATGGAGCTACGTTAGAGCCCTGGAGGCAGAGAAGCCACCTGGAGATCTACATCAGCGACGAGATGCTTACACCGCCACTGGATCCACAAGACTTTCCACCCACTGGTCTGTGATCTTCCTGCATTTGGCGTCATTGCATGTGTGTGTGAGTCTGAAGAGTAGTTTATTGTTGGGAGCCAGTGGCCGTTAGTTAAGGCCTTAGCCTCAGCCATGAGCCGAACTTGGCTGCTTCCTGGTTGTTAAGTGTGTCTTTCATTTGCTAAATCTGTGGGAACTGGCCCTGCCTGAAATCCCTGCCCAACCCTGCCTCCACGTTCCTAACTACGTGCTCTGTAGCACGGGCAGTTGTAAAGTTGACCTTTTCACCCATTGGTTAATAATGCCAGGCGCTCATTGGAGCTTCTTTAATGTACATGTTGGATTGGATGTTGTGT
>NW_022111317.1:3895510-3897198 GCF_000313985.2 Echinops telfairi
CCTTGACAGATGACCTTGACAGATGAATTGACCTAGTGGCTGCAGCGACGGACTCAAATGTAGCAACACAAGTGAGGGTGATGCGGGAGCCCGTGGGGTTCCGTCCCTTGTACATCGAGTGGCTGTGAGTCTGAGCGGACGCAGTAGCCCGTCAGAGGCCACACGTGCCAGGTGCTGAGGAAGACGATGGAAAGTGCCGTGGACTTCTGGAAGAAGGGCTTCGTGCATGTGGCTGTTTGGTTCCTGTCATGGGTCCTGTCCCATCTTCGAGACCCTTGGTATGTTGGGCCCACTGTGGATGGAGCCTGCTGGTCTACCCACCTCACTGAGGCGCTCTCTCACGTTCACCGACTTTACCAAGGCGTCCTTGGGCGGGCCAATGATTCAGTGCTCAACTATGAATCTAAAGGTCGGTGTTCAAACCCAGCCTGAGGCGCCTTGGAGAGCGGGCCTCTTCCAAAAGGTCCCAGTCTAGAAAACCCTACGGAGTGTCATTCTCCGAGCTCTGCTCACACGGGTTTGCAAGAGTCGGCTCTGACCGTTGTACTGTCGACTTTCCCAAGCAGGACGTCCTTGTGCGTGGGCGTCGTTGTCTGTTCCGGATCGTGGCGGCCCTGTGTGCAACGGAGCAAAACGCTGCCAGATCCTGCGCCGTCCCCACGGTCCCCACGGTCTGAACCCCTTGTTGCAGCCACTGGGTCAATGAGTCTTGTTGAAGGCCTCCCTCTTTTTACACTGCCCGACACTTGACCAACGGTCTGCTTCTGTTCATTAGGCCTTCAGGCCTCATCATTATGCCTGGCAATGTTTCGATGCTATGCAAATTCTGTGACTCTGTTAGGTAGCTAGAAACAGAGATGGGGGTGTCCCTCTCCATGCCTGGAGGCCCCCCCCTACAGGAGGTTGGAAGAGAACCAGGCAAGGCTCAGCCAGTCATGAAGGCTAGGGCATGCTCCAATTTGAGCGCTAGCCAGGTCGACGGTACACCTGGGTGCCCAAATTAGGCCCCGGTGGGCTTAATTCAGCCAATGGGGGGGTCAACCGTTACCTTCCAGCACGCCTCCCAGCCCAAGGTCCCAAATACGGGGAACTCCAGACCAACCGGCCCTGTTTTTCATCTTCCTTGCCTTTCTGCTCCGCCGTGCCAGGGCCTCTCTGGCCTCAGGCTACCACGGGTGTGTGTGCAGTCCCAGGACGTTGCCCTTGTTCAGTGACTATAAACCTGAAACTTCTTCCGCCCTTTATAAAAACTTGCTGGGATCACAGACCAGGCTTTAGTGTGAATTCTTTCTCCTGCGAAGCCCGGGACTGAGGAAGCTAACCCCCCAGAGTCCTGGTGACACAGAAGAACCGGGAGATGCCAGGCGGAGGTCCAGCCTGGCCTCGAGGGGCCTGGTTGTCTCATGCAGACCGCATGATGGGCGCCGAGGACCAATAAAGCCGCCCAGACTGAGTGACCAGAGCAGGAAGTGGAAAACAAGGCAAGTGGGGTCTTGGGGGCAGGAGGCAATGGGGTTAAAGGGCACGGGGTGGAGGGAGCACTGGGGCCTCGGCTCCCCAAGGGGTCCGAAGGTCCCTGTGTGGTGCATACACTCAACCACTATCATAAAGGTGGGCGGTTTGAACCTACCACAGCACCCTGAAGAGTCCAGGGGATCAGCTTCTGGCAGGTGACAGCCAAGCACACC
>NW_022111317.1:3897858-3898852 GCF_000313985.2 Echinops telfairi
GGGGATAGGTTCCTGGGGGCATAAAGGCTCTTTTCTAATGCACCCAGCAGGGGTTGCAGGCCACCTGCACTTTGCTTGCTCCATCACAATAGTGAGGTACTGCCCCTGCCCAGAGGAGGGGCTTTAGACAAAGCGGTCTCCCCTTCTAGTACAGCTGCTGTCTCAAGGGCTGGGTCCCTTTCCTGATAGTCACAAATGAGCAGCTTAGTCAGGGTGGGCACATGGGGTTGGGGGAGGCGCACCCCACAGTCTGTCCCCTGAGGACCTAAGGCTGGGGTGGGAAATATATTTTTTAAAAAGAGCAGAAGTGCTCCTCCAGACTCTGCTCCGAACACCCCTGGGCAGGGCTTGGAGCTGCTCGGATGACCGGTCCCCACCTGCATAGCGGACAGAGTGGGCGAGTCCGTAGGGCTGGCATGCAGCCACGTCTGTCCCTCCGTAGAGGCTTAACCCCGAGTTTCCCCAGCAGCCAGGCTCTCTGAGGCCTGCAGGAGGGGCAGTCTGGGGCATCTGGCTGGTCACCCTGTGATTCTGGAGTTGGGGGCCACCAGAGGGACAGACTGCCTTCTGCACGATGAGCACAGAAGGGTGACTGCTACGGTCTGAGGGCGTCGTGGTGTTGGATTCCTCGGGTGAGAAATACCTCGGCCCTTGGCTTCGCACGAGAAAGAATTCATGCCAAAGCCTGGTTTGTGATCCAAGTGGGTTTTATAAAGGACAGAAGAAGTTTCAGGCTATACAGTCACTGAACACAGGCACCCTGATGAGACTGCACACCCACACGTGGCAGCCTGAGGCCAGAGACCAGTGCACGGCTGAGCAGAGGAGGAAGCGGAGGAGCGGCCGAAGGGAAGGGGGCTGGTCTCCAGGTTCAGGACTTTGGGCTGGGAGATGAGGTTGACGGTACTGGTTGACCCCATTGGCTGAATTAAGCTCACCTGGCCTAGTTTGAGCCAGCCCAGGTATACCACCCACCTGTTCTGCTTCTTAACAG
>NW_022111317.1:3899886-3909409 GCF_000313985.2 Echinops telfairi
TGGGCTTTGGATCTCCACTCCGCACTCCCCCCATCATTCACTATGGTAAGATTTTTTGTTCTGATGATGCCTTATACCCTAGGACCCCTTTTTGCCAATATCCGCACCTTATAAACTTCTGATCATCCACCCATTCAACCATGCATGCATGCATCCATCCATCGCCTATCAATCAATGCATCTTTCCATTACCGGTCTATGTTAAGCCCTCCCACAAAGCAGCACCTCCTCCAGGCAGCCCTCCATGGCCCCTCTCCCAGGGCAAGAGACCCCTTCTCTGTTTCCCAGACCCCTTTGGGTGTACTTGTTAGGTAGCCAGATTTAGGGACAGGGGTTGTCCCTCCCATGCCTGCAAAGGCACCCATGAAGGAGGTTAGAAGGAAGTCAGGTGACCTTCTTATGCCCATGAAGACTCTGAACTGAGCATGCTCCTACTCAAGCACCGCAGCCAGGTGGGAGTACACCTGTGCAGCCCAGACTAGGCCCCAGCTCATGACATTACCCAGCCAATGGGGTCAACCAGCCAGGGGGTGGGCCAGAATAAAGGGAGGGAGCACACTGTGGGACACTGTTTCCCCAGCGGTCTCTCTTACTCTGCTCCTGGTCAGTGGCAGGTCCCCGGGTGGAGCAGCGGTGGGGGGGTGGGAGGAGATTCCCCTCTGCAGGCCACACAGGGGCCTATTCCAGGGCCCACTGGGGCCCAAGGCCTCGGTTCCACATGCTTAGCCCAGTGGTTCTCAACCTTCCTAATGCCACAACCCTGTAATACAGTTCCTCATGTGGCGGTGACGCCCCCCCAACCACAAAATTATTTTCATTGCTACTTCATCACTGTAATTTTGCTACAGTTGTGAATCAGGCGACCCTTGTGAAAGGGTTGTTCGACCCCAAAGGGGTTGCGACCCACAGGTTGAGAACCACTGTCTTAGCCTCTAGGGTTCTAGGGCTTCTGGCCTACCGAAATGTGCCCCCGCCCCTCCACCCCGCCTCCCCAAGATCCACTCTCTTCCCAGTGCGGCTTCGGCGTGTCTTGGCACATTTCCTTGAAATAGTGTGTCCCCTTTTGAGACTGTAAAACCCGGCTCTCCTGCCCTTCATCAAAACCCACTTGGATTACAACACAGGCTTCGGCGTGAATTCATCATCGTGTGAAGCCAAGATCCGAGGAATTACCCACCCGAGAAACCTTCCATTCTCTCCAGCACAGGACCACACAGCTGTGAAGAGCAGTGTTCTCCAGGCCTGCCCGCTCATCCACTGGGGCAGCCTGGGTACAGGGAAAGGGGCTCCCTTCTCACTGGGTCCCCAGCGGGCACCACGGAAACGGCTGTGGAGTGAAAGACCCTCATTGTCTCCTTGCCCCATCCCTCTCCCTCCTCGGGAAGTGCTCCTGCCAGGGCTCCAGGGGTTATTTTTCTTAAACTTTCCTTAACCGGATGTGTGGGCTCTGCTCTGTTCCGCACCAGCCTGTCCCACTCACTGATGGCCCCCACCCTTTCCTATGCACCACCACTGAGGCAGTCGGCCATCAGAGACATCGCGAATGTCCTCTTGAAATCCCGTCGGTTTCTCGAGTGGGTGATATCTCGGTTCTTGGCTTCGCACGATGAAAGAATTGACGTCGAAGCCCGTTTTGTGATCCAAGTGGGTTTCGATGACGGATAGGATGAGTTCCAGGTGTTCGTCTCAAAGGGGTTCACAAGTAGACACAAGCAACCTGGTGGAAAAGAGCACCCACGCCTGCAGAACTTGGGGGATCCCAGGGACCGAGGGAGCAAGGAGCAGGATGGGTGAGGAGGCAAGAGAGACTGTGGGCCTCGAGTTGGCCTGGAGCGGGCCTTGTGGGGGCACGCCCAGGCGGCACATGTGTGCCCCCACCCTCCGACCTGCCGCTGACCAAGAGCAGGGTAAGAGACAGCGGCCTTCCACAGCCAGGGTACTTCAAGCCTCTGGCTGAGGAGGTGTGGTCGATGATATTGGTTGACCCCACTGGCTGGATTGAGTCCACAGT
Organism: Echinops telfairi; assembly: GCF_000313985.2. Lineage (NCBI taxonomy): Eukaryota > Metazoa > Chordata > Mammalia > Afrosoricida > Tenrecidae > Echinops > Echinops telfairi. Next base: position 3,901,898 of record NW_022111317.1, read on the forward strand.
GCATCTGAGTTGTGATTGTGCCAATCTCAACCCCCACAGATGTGACATTCCTGGGTGAGGAGGGGCTGGGGGAGAAAAATAAGAACTTCTCAGAACATGAGGGATAGGAGAAAGCAAGGTCACTCTGAAGCCACGCGAGTTACGACGAAAGGAAGACCTTGACTACCTGCACGTGGCTCAGCGGATTCGAATCCAGAGAATGAGCTCCTTCTTTGTGGTCTTACAAACCTTTATAGCGAAGGCAGGCACTGGCCACACACGGGCCCCAGGGATTAGCTGACTAGTGGTTCACAAGCTGGTTACAAAAGCAGAAGTGGGTGGTGGTGGGGAGTATAACACTGGAGGCAGCTGGTTTAATGGTCACTGGGCTTTTCCCCAACCTTCTAGATTTCTTTGTCTCTTGGGCAGGGCGTTGTCCCTGACTCATTCCCCACTTTGGGGCTTCATCACGCAGTCGATTGGAGCTTCACTTTCTGCCTTCTTGCAGGTGTGGATGGTATTGTTAGGTAGCAAGATTTAGGGGCAGGGGGTTGTCCCTCCCATGCCTGCAAAGGCCCCCTAGAGGAGGCTGAAAAGAAGTCAGGCAACCATGAGACCCCTATGAGGACCCCAAACTGAGCATGCTCACACTTATGTCCCCAACCAGGTGGGGGGCATACCTGGGCGGTCCAAATTAGGCCCAGGCTCATGACATCACCGAGGTGGGCTTAACCCAGCCAATGGGGTCAACCAATACCATCAACCGTGCCTCCCCAGTCAGAGGTTTGAAATATCCCGGATGTGGGAAGGCTGCTGTCTCTTACCCTGCTCCTGGTCAGGGGAGGTCGGAGGGTGGGGGTACACATGTGCTGCCTGGGCTTGCCTCCAAAGGGCCCACTCTGGTCCTACTCAGGGCCCACAGTCTCACTCCTCCTGCTTCTTGCTCCCTCGGTCCCTGGCATCTCACCCTGAGTTCCGCATGTGTCTAGTTGTGAACCCCTTTGAGACTGTAACACCTGAAACTCAGCCTGTCCCTCATCGAAACCCATTTGGAGCACAAAGCAACAGGCTTCAGCATCAATTCATCGTGCGAAGCCAAGAACCAAGGCATCACCGCTGGAGAAACCTAGCAGCATTTCATAGAGAACATTCGCGATGTCTCTCTCTGACTGCCAATTGCCTCAACGGTGGTGCATATAGATAGCTGTGGTACTAAAGGAAGGCGGCCTGGGACCGACCATCAAGGAAACTCCAAACACAAAGACGATTCCTGTGTGGGTCGGAACCCTCCAAAGGCTCCACCTGTTCCATGTTGGCATGGGGACACGGACAACTTTCTGCATGTTCTTCACCATATCTTCAACTGCCTGACCCTGGTCATCTCTGTGTATGCTGCAATGCATAACGATAAACTTCCCCCAGACCCCTTCTGCTGCTGCTGCTGCTGGATCGACCCAAGCCAGCCTGTTTGTTAGATGGCATCCGGTATCTGGGGCTGCTGGGGCTGAGGAAGAGCAGGCCATCCCGTTTCACTGGTAGCCATTCCTAAGACTGCCTGTAATCGGATGTCTGATTCAGCATATGTATGGGGGTGCAGTATCCCCAAGATCCAACTTCTGCCCAGGTGGGGGCCCATCATATTGGACTGTCTATTCTGGGGCCACTCGATCCTGCCAGTGTCCTCTATTTCCCTCTGGGTTCCACTTTGGGACTAGAAGCCTGGACAGCCGGGGCACTCTTCCATCTTAAGAGGCAGGAGAAAGAAGGAAGGTTTTATTGTTCCAGTCATACAACTTCCCTCCCAATGGTTGGGGAGGTGGGTGGAGGCCCTATTCCCACAAATCCAGTGACATCAGCCTGGTGCCTCCCAATTCTGAATGTTCTCCGAAGTGCGCCAGGCTCTGGCTGATGCTGGAAATCTGGCCAATGGATTCTTCTCTGTTAGGTTTCCCCGCCACGTACTCTTGTTAGAGGAGGCGTTGTAATACAGTGGGGCTGAGACACGTTAACCCCCAACTGAGTCCGTGTAGCTCCCTCCTCCCCCTGGCTAAGCTGCGCTGCCTGATGATGGCATGTTTTAAAATCCAGTGACTGCTGTCGAAGGATTGGGTGGCAGTGATACTTGGCAGCTTTAGTGGGGGCCAGCTGTCTGGCCTCCCCTGGCCACTGATCTCCCATAGAAGTACCCTCACACACATAGCGAGAGGTGACATTTAAGGACTGAGCTACTACTCCTGCTAATCTGAGGAACAGGTTCATTTTGGACACGGGTGGTGGGGACAAGGGCTTAGTTGCTTCTTCATAAAAGGATTTGTAGGCTTGGAAGCCTCGGGTCAGGTGTTTCTACTCCTGTCCTTGAATGACTGGGATGCAAGGATTCAGCCCAGTACCATCAGTACCAAGTGTCAACCCTTCTGTTTTTCCACAGGGGTTCAGTGGGTCGGTTACGATTAGCTCTAAGGCAGTGGTTCTCAACCTTCCTAATGCTGCGACCCTTTCATACAGTTCCTCATGTTGTGAACCACCCCCCCCAACATAAAATTATTTTCATTGCTACTTCATCACTGTCCTTTTGCCACTGTTATGAATCGGACAACCCCTGTGAAAGGTTCATTCAACCCCCAGCTTGAGAGCCGCTGCTCTAAGGGGTCGCACTCATGGGTACTGCCATGTGACAAGGCGATTCCTTTTCTCAAGCGCACTTCTCTCTCCTGAGAACTATCCTTCTCCCAGGTAGCCCACAGGTCACATGACCAGCTCACAGGTGAGCCCTTGGGAACACCATACTTTTCTGTTACCCTGTAGAGGGACCGAGTCCTCCCCCAGTCTAGCCCCGGCCGTGGCTTATGCTGCACAGGTAGCAAGCTCCGGTGTAACTTGTCTGGGTTCCTTTGACTCTGGCTTGTGTTATTCTTGGTCCATCCCTCCACCTCCATCCTCCTTGCTTTCACCTTCAGTGTCCCGGAAAGGGTGGGGGAACAGTCAGAGGGGTTATCACAGACTGGGGTGGATTATTCCCTGGGCCACATACTGAGTATTGGGTCTGACTGTATGTACAGGTCCCGGTGGTCTGGGTTCCTTGACATGTGTCAACACTGTCGGGTGGTGGTCACTTTGTGACCATCCATGATAACAGGTAGACACAGTTCACAGGCCTCTGTCTTGGTTCTTCTAGTCCCCCTGTGTCCGTCCAATTCATTGATACTAGTGTGTGAGAGAGCTTTCTACCAAAGAGCAATTGCCTATTAAGAAAACACCCCAGCCCAGTCCAGATCAAGGCTGATATTAGCCATTTGTCTGATACTAAATACTAGAGGGATAGTTGGCGAATGTCTGGCAGCCCAGCGCTGGTGCTGACTATAGAGTTCTGTTTTAAGCTTTTGGAAGACATCTGTCTTGCTGCTCCTCTCCCAGTGCACTGGCTCTTGCTCTCCTGCTTTGTAGCTTCATACGGGGGTCGAGCAATGATGGCAAAGTTCAGGAGCCACAGCCAGCAAAAGCCCCCAGCCCCTCAAAACTCTCATCTTCAGGTTTCTGGTGTGTGTGTGTGTGGGGATTCTATGATCTTTCTCCCTTCCATCCCCAGACTCCTGATTCCTCGAGTGATATGAAGACAGAAGTACTTTACCTGCTGCTTGCAGATCTGGGCTTCCTTCTCAGAGACTTTCTGACCCCACTTGACTGGATGCCGGAGCAATAGACTAGTTCCACCCTGGAGGCAGCCTCTCAGGAGCAAGGGGCACCAGAGAAGAGCACACCTACGTGCTTTGGGTGCTTTGGTGGGGAACACCTGCAGCTCTTTGGCTAGCGCCTCTCCCAGGATGGTGGGTGCACTTTTGAACCCTTGGGAGAGCTGGGTTCAGGTATACTAGACCTTTTTGCCTGAGTTGGGGTTTCACCACTGCAGAGTGCACAGGGCACAGGGAGGCGAATGCAGAAAAATGCATCTTTCAGGTGCAGGCAGCTGAACCAGGCAGCAGGAGCAGAGAGCAGGCTTAGCAGCAAGTATGGCTTTGGAACTGAAGGGTGGATGGTTAAAGCAATCAGGCTTTCGTACCAGAAGAGGTATGTTCCTGGGGGACTGGCAGGGGGCCAGGATTTTATCTTTTAACAGTCTTTGTAAATGTCCTTGAATGCCTCCGGGCATTGGGTATTGTTTACATCTGGACTGGAACTGCCCCAGTACCAAGGTCAATGTAGACAGGTGGATGGTTGACCGCAAGTCCAGGTGGGGGTGAGGTTGTCTTCTGCCCAGACCCCGGGTCACAGTGGGAACCAGGAGTTGTCGCTGCCCAGTTTTGGGGTTTGGAACATCTCCTGTTCTTCTTGGAGACTGACAGGGTTAACAGGAGGGCCTTGGGCGGGACTGACAGTTTGAGTTGCCCAACTTGGAGAAAGAGCTCTTGGCTCGTAGTTTGCTGAGGAGGTCAATGGCACAGGACAGTGAAGCAGACAGAGAAACTCGTGCTGGACTTCGTGCCCTCCAATCATGTATTTTCGAAGTTGGCAGAAGGCTTGATGGGTCGCTGTCCCAGTAGCCCCGACGATGTTGACTTGTCTCTGGATGCAGGGAGCAAGGGCCCTGTGACTGTTAAACTTCAACCCCAGTGTCTAGTAGACAGTCCATTAGTTTTATCTTGACCATGGGCTCCTGGGGGGCTTGATAAGCCCGTTCTGCGCTAGTTGTCGGAGGTCTCCTTCAGCAATGTCGGACCGTCTATGCTCAGCTATGGGTTTCGGCAGGTGGTTTTTATAGTTCTTCTTCTTCTGGGGGACACCTGTTCTTCCAGGAACCTTTTTCTTTGCAATAAGCACATTGGTCGCGATCTAGAGTGGGCCTGACTTTCGGTGTCAGGACCCGGTCTGGTCACCACCTGATCACTTCTCTTGGCCTTCTCCCTGTCGGTGGTCCAGAGAGGCCTTGGGTTAACGCTGCTGCTGTCAGACCTGCCGCCTTCTTCATCTGACGGTCAGCTTCCCGTTTTGCCTCTTGGTCAAGGTTGACATATACCCTCTTGGCAACCTCTAGTAGTTGGGTGGCTTTCATACCTGCAAAGCCTTCCTGCTTTGGGAGATTTCCTCAGAACGTCTCCGGCACTCTGGTTCATGAAAGCGGCATTGACCATGGACTGCCTGGCTATGTTGTGCTTCCGGGTCAAAGGGTGTGCATAGCCTCTAAGCCTCACACAGTCTCTCATGCAAGGCGTGAGGACTCTCGTGGGTCTTCTGGAGGACACCGGTTACCTTGACGAAATTGGTAGCTTTCTGACTTCCCCTTTTCTGCCCTTGGAGGAGGGCTTCCCAGTGAGCTTCTAGGTTCGGGAGACCCTCTGCTTCACTGGGGTCCCAATGAGGCTCCTTGTCTGGAAGCTGCCTCTGAGTGTGTGCCTGAGCGTTCATCATTCCTGCTGGGACAGTGTCCTCTACCCTGTGTCAGGCTGCGTGTAAAACCCTCGTCCTCCCTTTGGTGATAGAAAGAGTTAAGGGGAGTTGGCAGCACCTGGCCCACGTTGGATTATGCATCTGGAAGGCGGACTGCCCGAGGTCTACGAGGACCTGGGGCTTCTCACTGTAGGGCGTGCTTCTTTCAATTGCATAAGTCAGTGGCGGTGAAGGGCTGATCTATTAAGGAAGTGGTCCCTCTTGTTTATGATGTCAGTGGCTGGCTTGTGGGAGCAATGGGGTGTATGGACTAAGAACCGGAGGCCCCAAAGAGGAATTGGCTGGCGTCAGGAGAATGAACTCCTGGTAACATTAGGTGAATGTGGGATACCAGAAAGGTTTTCCCCAGGTTGTCCCGGGAATCTATGCCAAAGCTAGGACGCTGCTTGCCACACATGGTACATGACTGTAGCACATGGGAGGTCAGCTGCTTAGAGGTTATCTCCCTGAGAGTATCAGCCATCGAGAGCAATCAGACTCTATTGTCTGTCCCACCTTAGGTGGGACCCACTCCCGGCTGATAAGGATAGTAGATTGTTTCCCTGAAGGAGAGCCCAGAGACAAGGTCAAGGTAACTCAAGGACGACCAAGGTTAAACTGCCATCTTGAATCCACACCTCTTGTCACACGTGTATTCCTAGTGCCTCCCCTTCCTATTGCATGTACACCCCTAGGCTCACCCGCTTCCTGTCACGCATATGCCTACTGGACAGCCCCTTCCTGTCGTGGATGTGGTTTACCTGTAAGCAGGGGGCTTGCACGGCCCTAAGTGTATATAAGCCTTGATTGGAAATATGCTCGTTCTCTCTCCACTTCTCTTCTCCTCCCTCCACGTGGACCACCAAGAGGGGCTGAGGTGAGCATGCTACCATGAAATGTGTCTGACTCCTTTATTTCACTCTCCCTCCTATTCTCTATGCCTGTACTATGATCTTTATATATTATCACCATACAATTGTGCCTGCGGACCCTGTGGTTGTCAGAGGCTGGTTTACTCTGACAGGTGAAGCCTTGGGAGTTGCTGGAGGAGGTCGTGGCCATGAACTTGCCAACTTCTGGGGAGTGGGACTGGTGCTAGTGCTTGGTGAAGCCTGGGGGGGGGCGCTGCTGGAGGGGTGTAAGGCCATGGTTCAGGTGGCAGGGTTGGGCACAGTAGAGTGTAAGGGGGAGACATTTCCTCCACATAGAATGGGCGGATCTAAGGCCTTGGGCAGAGTTGGAGGCGGGGCTGAAGGCAGAGGGTGCTTAGCTGCTTTGTCTGAGCTGGGTGGGGGAGGGCTACAGGCTGGAGAAATAGAGAGTGGGTTTACTAGCCCTCTCAGCCAGGGGTGGTAGTGAGCACTAACTTGAGTCACATGTTGATATATGGAAATGGATGGGGTGGGCTAGGGGGTGGGGCTCTCCAGTCACTACTTGCCACCCGCGGTGTGTGACAGTCAAGGCCAATCCACCCCCAATGGTGGCCATTCTATTTTGCAGAAGGTTCTGTTTTTCTGGATGGCATTTCGCTCCACAATCCTGAGTATGTTCCTCCTTGGAGATCAAGCATAACCGGCAGGGGAGTCATCTCTCTCCCCTGTCAGCTCAAAGGAGCATGAGCATCCATAGAACTGGTCCCCTCTCAGGGAGTATGAGCTTCGCTGCTGGCCTGATTCTTGAGACTCACTCTCACCTGTAGCAAATGGGAGCTCCTAGGGCTGCCTGCTAAACACAATCACAAACCACACACACACACCCCACCCCTCTCCCTTCCCTGCACTGACTAATGGCTACTGTGGTTTCCTGTTCACAGGTACTCGGACGCTGGTCAGGAGATCAGGATCCCCTCTGGTCAAGGACCAGGATTAGCTGTTCTTTCACCCACTTGGGTCTCTCAGGAGAGGGGTCCACAGGAGGTCTCTGCTCCGGAGAAGAGGATCCACACAGCAAGGACGTCCACTGGCACACACTTAGCAGACAGTGGACCCCAGGAGGAAAGCCTGCCTCAGAGCCCACTGCTTCCAGGGCAGCATCAGCTCCAGGGCTGGTCCTCTGAGCAGAGAAAGCATTTCCCTGGCCTATGCAATGGAAACGTTACTGTAGTCGCTCTGA
>NW_022111317.1:3909672-3913570 GCF_000313985.2 Echinops telfairi
GGAGTACAATGCTGGACGCAGGCAGGGCTAATGGTCCCTGGGCTTTCCCCCACCTTCCAGAGTTGTCTCTTGGACAGGGTATTGTCCTTGTCTCAAATGCACACCTGCCCTGGTAACCTGCCAGGGAAGGAATACCTTTCCAACTTGTCCTCCTGGCGAACCCACACGACAAGCTGGCTGGGTGGAAAGGGCTTCCGGTTCCTAAGCTAGAGAATGGACAAGCTAACTGTTCAAACACACATGTCTTTTGTTCAAGCCGACCGCTTTCCGCTTCTCCATTCGGCTCTTTGGTCGGCTTCGGTCTGGTGAGGTTGACAAGAGAGTCACCTAGACCTGGGTGGAGCCATTGCCCTCTGAGCTGCCACATCATAGCCCCTGTCACTGGCCAGCTCTAGCTTGGGGCCTTGCCTTTTCTACAGGGCACAGGCATCTTGGAAGTCCAGCCCAGTAGGGGCAGGGAGTGATGAAGTCACAAGACAGACACCCACTTGGATGACTCAGGAAGGCAAAACAAAACTAAAACTGCAGACTTGGTGTTTACCAAACCCACCCCTTTTTCTTAGGCAATTCAAGCCTGAGAGGATGTGGGCCCGACCAAGGTCACCCTTCAGTAATTCTGCTGCACAAAGCTGTGAGGTAGAAAGAGTCCTTGGATGGTCAATAGAATGTGCGTGTCCTGTGATAGCGGGGGCTATGCTCTGCGCACCATGGGCCCCCCAGCATGGCACCAGGCACACAGAGAACTGGGACCTTGGTCCTGGGTCCACTGCTCAAACAGCTGGGCTAGACTGACTCAAGGTTGGGGCTCTGCCAAGTGGGTAGAGCTAAGGACAATGAGACAAGGAAGTTGGAGCTAAACTACACAGGAGTCCGAGGAGAGCCTGGAAGCCTAATCTCTCTCCAGGCTTAAGAAGCACTGGCTAGTTAGCAAGATTATTTTCAGAATCCTGGATATGTCTAGCTCTTCTGGAAGTAGGTTATTATTTTTGCCCCCTCCGGACCCTTAATATCATTTGATGTATCGTCTGTTCTATTTTTTGGTGCGTCTGCCTCCCTTCCCTGGGCCAGCGTGAATTTGAGGTTATTTTGGTCGACCTCCCTACCCTCTGGTTGGTCTGGGCATATGAAGCTCCTAGTGCAAATCTCAAAGGAGCCTTTTAAATCCTCTACACCCTCAGCGTGGACTGCGGATTAGGAAGTTGAGGCGCAGAGAGATGCAGGTTCTGGCCCAAGGTGACACACAGATAGATGTATGCTGGTCCATCACCACCACCCCCGTTGCTGCTGAAAGGCACAGTCACATCAAAGGACGCGGCAGCAGCGCTTTCTCCCTCTTTCTGCCCTTCGCCCACGCTCGCCTCCAGCTCTCTTGGCCCACTAGCGTAAATCTGCGTCTGCCCGGATCTTGGAGACCCGGTGCGATCTGTTATGCTTGCAGCTTTGGGAGACACGTGCTGCTCGGGTGAATGAATCGCACGTCCCCACCCCCGCCCACAGCCAATCACAGCACGCCGTAGCCTGGCCACTTCCGCCTATTGCGGCTTGCGGTCGAGGCTGGGTAGCCCACGTGGGGCTCTGGAGACAAGGGAGTAGGCGGTGGCGCGCCAGGGGCGGGCTTTTGCAGAGTTGCCACCAATCCGAGGGGCCTCTGGGGGCAGGAGGGGCGGGGCCGGCGTTAGGCGCCAAGGCTTAAACGTGACGGGAAAACGGGCGTGGGGCGGAGTCCTACGAGGGGAGCAGTGAGCGACAGAAGGCACCGTCCAATCACAGGAGGGGCCTGGCTGCCTAAGCCAATCAGAAGTCCTGGAGGCGGGGCCTGCGCGGCAGCAAGTTCGGTTGCGCGGAGGCCGCAGCTGTTCCCTGTCAGTGGAGGCAGCGGCGATTGTGGCGACGACTTGCGGCAGCGGCAGCGAGGTGAGTGGCGGCGGCGCTTCGCGCCTCACTTTCCACAGGGCGAGTCAAAACGGGTGGGCGTGCGCCGGCGCCGCTGCCGCCGCGGCGAGGACGCTTATGTAAGGGTCGCGCACGCAACGGCGGCGCGGGCTCCACGAGTGTCGGCGTGAGGAGACGGCGGCGGGCGTTGCGCTGTGCGACGCGATGTGACGTGCGCCGCCGCTCCTCCTCCCGCGGGGCCCCGCCCCATGTCCGGGACCCCTGGCCGCCCCCCCCCTTCCCTGCCTCGAGCGTCCTCTGAGGACCTAGTCTGCCTACTTGTCCTGGCTGCTGTCTGCAGGCCCATTTTTTAGATGGAGAAATGGAGGCCGGGAGTCTTCCCGAGACTCAGGTCCCAGAGGGTCCAGCCCCCAGTGCGTCAGATCGGGAGCCCCAGCTCCGCTCCACATTGCTTGCGGCGTGTATGTCGGGCTTTCCATTTAAAGTGTCTGCAGACACCTCCACAGACTGGTCCTCGGAGCCCTGAGAGGGTGGCACCCTCACTCCATTCTCTGGGATAGCTGCTATTGCTCCCTCTTCCAGCAGCAGTGCATTCTGCACGGACCACGTGCGCTTGGGTTCCGAGACTTGGACTTTTTTAAAAAAAATCATTTTGTTAGGGTGCTCATACAACTCTTATCACAATCCATACATACATCAATTGTGTAAAGCGCATTTGTACATTCATTGCCCTCATCATTCTCAAAACACTTCCTCTCCACTTAAAGCCCCCGGCATTAGGTCCTCATGAGACTTGGACTTTTGGGGACTTGCCAGCACCACTTCCCCTATGTACTTTGAGCAAGTTCTTTCACCTCTGGAAAGCCATTCTCATCTCACCAGTGGAGCCTGGAGGTGGGTGGGGTGGTGCGGTGGGAATTGGGTTGATCCAGGTCCCTAGGTCCCCTAGGGTAGAGCTTGTTCTCCCCATCCTGCAGCTGAAAAAACGGAGGCTCAGAGAAGTGTGGGTCCTGGCCAGGCACATGTACCTCCCCTGCTGCTCCCTCACCCACTGCTACCCTCAGCCTGGGCTGCTTGCTCTCTGTCACCTTTCCCCTGCTTGTCAGGCAAACACTGGGGTTTGGAGTGCTCGGCCCATGCTGGCTTCTTGGCTGCAGCTCTGCCAGTCTGATCGAGTTCTGAACTCTTGTTCACATTCTTTTGCATCTGTCCCCAGGGTTCTGGGAAAAGCCCGAGTAGCTGTGATGGATTCTTGTTACCCCTTAGGGTGAGACTGGCTGCTCCCTGGAGAGCAGGGAAACCTTAGCTGCAGGTCCTCATGCCAAAGATGTTTACAAACTTCCCGGGGGGGCAAGGGGAGGCACTGGCCTTGAGGGGCTTCCGAGGAGGAAGTGAGTCCTTAAGCCTTTGAGGATGGCCCTGGAGCTGGCAGTGAGGTGGTGGTGGTGGATTTGAGCACTGAAGGTGGCTTGAGTAGGAGAGGTGACTTGGAAGCAGCTGGAACCTGCAAGAAGAAGGCTAAGGCAGGTGGAGGTCAAATGTGGGGGGCCTCACGTGGCCCAGCTGGGTGCAAGAAGGCTGGTGGGTCCCCGGGAAGAGCCCTCTATGGAGTAGTCACTAGGTGAGACCCTGAATTCACCCTCAGCTAAGGTGCAGGCAAGATGCAGGTGCTTAGCTCAAGTATGGAAGGCAGACTGAACCTAGGAGCAGCCAGGAATTTGGCTGGACTCTTGCGGGCTTGGCATGGGGCATGGGCGCCTTCTATTGTGTTCTAGAAGCGTCTTGAGAGCAGGCATTCTTTGTTTCTTAAAGGCCACCCAGCCATGTGGGAAGGGGCTTTGTTCACGAGGCTTGCACAATCCCTGTTGGTTCAATTGAATCAGGCTGCCTTCCAAGGCTTCCACAGCCCTCCTGCAGTGCACCCTTCTGGACATCCATATCCCTCTCTGTGGCCTGCTTGGCCAGTTCTCACCTTCAAAATCACCCCTCCAGGCTTGTCCTGCTC
>NW_022111317.1:3914998-3916849 GCF_000313985.2 Echinops telfairi
TCACATGCCAGTCTTGGGTCCTCGTTCTCAGGTGAGGCCCAGGGAGGGGAAGGAACATGCCTGCAGAGCTAGGACAGGGTGAGCTTTCAGGTGGTTCCCTTTGGTCAGTAAGCCCTGAGGACTTGGGGCCCTTTGGGGGCAGAGCCCCTGCCTTATGGTAGAGTGGGTTATGCCAGGTCTGTGCCCAGCAAGCAAGCTGCGGTGTGGACTGCCCTGAGCATGCCGGCTCAGCCTTCACCCAGCCCAGAGGACCTCTGGTTTCCCTGCACCCCTCTTCCATCCCTCTGAATGCTCGCTGGCCTGGGCCGGTGCTTGGCTATTTACTGACCAGTGGCTCCAGCTGACTGACAGGTATCGCCTTTCAAAAACAAGTGGTTTGTGAATGCTGGGCACACAAAGTGGCCAGGGACCACCACCTGTTGGCTGGGGGCTCCTGGGGCCCACCCAGCAGGAGGTGGGCACACGTTGAAGTCTGAGGGGGAGTCTTGGAGGAAAGGCCTGGGGAAATAGCCGGGACGAGGAGACACCTCCACCCTCAGGTTTTTGATTAGTGTCAAATAGCAGCAAGAGCTGGGAACCAGAGTGTCTCCGGGAGAGGCAGCCTGGAGGATTACTCTCGTAAAGTGGGCCTGGCTCAAGGGGAGAGGGGCAGGAAGGGAGAACACGCCGGATAACCGTTTTAGAACTTCTCATTCCAGTGTGTAGTGGGTACCAGCATAACGGTGTTCACTGAAATGCTTGCTACCACGGATGCCAGCTAATGTTGGTGGGTGTGCTTGGTGGCAGGCCTGGCAGGGTGTTTGGTGTGGGTCACCCCATCAGCTGCTCCCTGTTACCCTGTGAGGTGGCGCTGAGTGGGCCAGACCTGCCTGTTGGACCTCGTGGCACTCAGCCCTTTGTGCTCATGGGCGGGTCTGGGAAGGAACCAGCTCTCTGGATCCCCAATTCTCTGGGGGAATGCTGGTAAGAATGCCTTTCCCCTTCTTTCTTTTACTTTAGACACCATCTGCCTTCCGGAGAGCTACCTGAGGAAGCACGCAGGGTGAGTGCCCTGGATCCAGGGCTGGGGATGGGGCCTCGGGAGCGGTGGGCAATGAGCGAGGTGTGAGCACTGGACCTCAGGCTCAAGAAATAAAAGACCAAGCTCTGATTTCTGGCGACGCCGTTCAAAGCAGTTCTTGCCTGTCACTTTCTGCTTCCCGCCATCTTTTCACAGGAAAGTCCCAGCTGATGCTGGGCCAGCCTCAGCAGGAGGCCCTCGTCCTAGAAGGGTGTGCTCTGGGGACCTGGTGGGGAGCAAGGAGGTTGGGGAGGCTCCTCAGGTGCTCCAGGCCGAAGTCCCCGGACAGCATGGCCTCCGAGAAGTCTCCTTCAGTCAATGGGGAGGTCAGGCAGCTGAGCAGGGAGGATGGTTGGGACTCTGGAGGTGGTGCTGCCAGCTGGTCCTACACACATTTAACCCGTGCCTTTGCACATCACAAGGCCCAGGGGGTGAGTTGGAACTGCTCCTGCTCATCCCCTGTCGTCCTCAGGTTGCACTGCCTGTGTGGCTTTTGAGCTTGTTCCCTGACTACAGGCTGCCGGGCAGCCCAGTGGCCTCTCCTTGGCTTGAGCTTGAAGACTCTCTGGACCTTGTGTGGTTCCACCAGGATTTAAAAGATCCGCCCAAACCCAATGCCATCACTGTCAAGTCAAATCTAACGGGTCATCGCAGTACCAAGCAGAACTGCCCCACATGTTTCTGCAGGCTGCCAGGCTCTTTTTCTAAGGTGCCTCAGGTGGGTTTGAACCGGCGACTTTTCAGTTAGCAGTCACGCGCTTAACCACTCGTGTCACCCAGCGACCCCCCCC
>NW_022111317.1:3917294-3919347 GCF_000313985.2 Echinops telfairi
GGCTCTGACCCTTTGCTCATGGTTCATGATGTTGCATCATCTTCCTGGGACTTTGGCCCCAGCCAAAGGCAGGGGAGGGCATTGAGTGTAGCTCCCCAAACTCCCTGTCATCACGGAGCTGAGCTGAGGTGGCTGCCGAGCCAAGCGTCTGATCCCAGTGTTGCTTGTTTGTGCAGTGTTGTCTATTGCCCACATGCCTCCCTTGCCCAAGCCCCTCCGTCAGGAAGAATGGGTCGCCAAGAAGGGCCTTCTGCAGCTGCTGCCAGGCCACGGAGCTGGTCAGAGCTTGTTGAACTCATCAGTTCTTTGTCCCTGCTGGGTGCCCCAGCTCTGCCTGGTTACAGTAGCTAAGGCAGCAGCTCTCGAAGGTTGCGGCCCTCCCTTCCTCCTGTGCCATCTCCTTGGTGATCGTGGAGGGACCTAGAGTGAGGTGTGGCCTTAAAAAAAAAGTGTTCTGCCGGGCCTCCCTGGGTACCACCTCCTCGTTGCTCCGAGTGCCCATTTGCCTTCTGGCCTCTTTGCAGAGAGAGGGCGTGGGTTGGGGACACAGGGAAATGACAAGGAGGAGACAGTTCTCCCAGCTGTGGGCGGACTGGGGCTGGATGTGACACGTGGTGTGCTCCTCGCCTGACAGCCATCGCAGCTTAGGCCACGGGAAAATTCCGGGACCTGCCTGTGCTGAGTCATGCTTCGTCTCTGAGGATCCGTGTGCCCCTTTCACATGTCTCGGGAGCCAGCGGTTCCTCCAGGGACAGCGTTACTGTAACCAGAGCAGCGCCTCATGCTTGCCCATCACGCTGTGTCCGTTACCCAACCACTGTCCTCAGGCCCATCCGGACCCCTGACGACCTGCGTGACTCAAAAGAACTGCCCCCTAGGGTTTCCAGGGCTGTGAATATTCACAGGCACGGACTGCCTCGTCTTCCTCCCGGGGTGCCGCTTGTGGGCTTGGCCGGTCAGCCAGGGGCTCCTTAATGGCATTTATCACGACTGCATGGTTAGTCATAAGGGCACTGTCTCCCCTGGCCTCTCTGAGGTTGAGCGAGGTCTGGGTGCCCAGTCCAGTGGTTTGTCTGGGTGACGTGAAGATGATGCAGATCGAAGGAGAGGTGCTTTTCAATTCGTCAAAGTCACGTCTTTAAAATTTCCCTCCCGCCTTCGCCCACACATCTTTCTGTTCTGTTTCCGATTCTAGAACACGTTCCCCATCGCTTTGGAGGAGCCTTCCGATGAACCGCTTGGTTTCATTTGCAAACATATTTGAAAATTTGTAATTGAATTGATGAATTATATTTAATTTCCTTTTAATTATTTTGCTCTCTCCATTTGATGAGCAAACAAAGCCTTACTGCATACATCTCATTCATTAGGCCAACTCTTAAATTCACACACATTCCAATGCTGTTTGGTGTTTTTATTATTAAAAGGAGCTTCGTCTGGGGCTTAGTGGAAGACAGTCAGTCGCACGTATTTCAAGCGTGCCTTGTGATGTCACAAGTGCTCGAGTGTGTGTGCACTTAGGAAATAGAGCGATTGATGGCAAACGATCCTTAACCTTAAACATTTCTTCAAGCCCCTTGGCATTCCCTCCCGGGCCTCCCAAGTAACCATTGCCGCCATCGATCAGTGTCCTGTTACTGTTCTGGATTGTCACATGAGTGGAATTGTTCAGTGTGATTCCTTTTTTTTTGGCCTGGCTTCTTTCGTGGGCACAGCGCTTTTGAGATTGGCCCATGTTATTCCATGTATCAAGAGTTCTTAATCTGTTTTCCTGTCTTGCTGAGAAGTACCCCCTTGGGCAGCTATTTCACAATCTGTTTATCTTTTTGCCTTTTGATGTTTTGCGGTGATGAAAAATATGACTGCTTTGAACTTTGTGCCCAAGTCTCTGTATGGATATAAATTTCACCTTCTCTTGGCCCCATGCCTGGGAGGTGGGGGGCTGGCTCCAGTGACCAGACTAGGTTTAACTTTTTACTGCCAAACTACCTTCCTGAGTTAGTTAATTGTGCCAGCCTGGCCGATAATCACATGTGGGGCTAATTGAAAGGCG
>NW_022111317.1:3919732-3921282 GCF_000313985.2 Echinops telfairi
ATGCACCTTTTCTTTACATAAAACTCTCTCTTATACGTGAGTCGCCGTGGATTTGTTTCTCCAAAGTACCTAGACTAATACACTTCCACAGTGGTGGTTCTGTCTCACATGCCCATGAACTCTAAATGAGAATTCCAGTACCTCCACATCCTCACCAACACTTAGTGTGGTCAATCTTTTAAGTCTTAGCCGTTCTAAACAGTATGTAGTGGTACTTCACTGTGGCTTTAATTTGCATTTTCCTAATGACGAATGATGTCATGCATCTTTTCATGTGCCTGTATGTCATCTAAAGGAGCCCTGGTGGCTTAGTGGTTACACTTTGGGCTGCTAACCCCAAGGTCAACAGTTCTAAACCACCAGCTGTTCCCAGGGAGGAAGAGGGGGCTTTCTACTCCTGTAAACAGTTAACAGTCTCAGAAACTCAAAGGGGCAGGCTGGCCTTGTCACTCTAGGTCACTGTGTGTCACTATCGACTGATGGCAGTGAATTAGGCTTTGGTTACATGTCGTCTAACAATACTGTTTTTAACTCCAGAGAATTCCTGCTTAAAAATTACAAACCTGGGGAAGGGAGGGAAAAAAGAAGAGCTGATACTAAGGGCTCAAGTAGAAAGAAAATGTTTTGAAAATGATGATGACAACGTATGGACAAATATGCTTGATACAATTGATGTATGGATTGTTTTAAGATCTGTAAGAGCCCCAATAAAAGTATTTATTAAAAAAAATTACAAACCTAAGTCAATGTTAAGTGAGCTGGCTGAATTCCTGTAAACATTCAAGTACTCAAGTTAACAAGTGAAGTTCTTAAGGCACAGATTTCTTGGCACAGATTTCTTAATAGTAAAGATTTTATTTCATTAGGTATGTCCAATCCAACCCAACTCATTGCTGTAAAGTTAGTTCCAATTCCTCCTTGTTTCTGAGTCTGTGAATCTTTACAGGAGCAGAGAAGCTACACCTCTGTCCCGAGCAGAGGCTGGTGGTTTTGAACTGCTTACCTTGGGGTTGGCATCCCAACTTGTAACCAACTGTGCCACCAGACCTCCTGAGGCTCTTTTTTAAATAGACACACCTAAGAGTGCCGATGTTCTTGCTAAGTGCCCTCACGTTGGTTCCGACTCCTAGTGACCTGATGCACAACAAAAGGAAACACTGCCCCATCCTGCGCCCACTGTGGCAGTCATGTCAGCCCATCTCATTGAGAGTCTTCCTCGTTTTCGCTGTCCTGCTTCTCCAAGCTTGATGTCCTTTTCCAGGGACTGACCTCCTCTGATAACATGTCCAAAGTACCTGAGACAGAGTCTCGCCATCCTTGCTTCTATCTAAGCAGTCTCTGGCTGTACTTCTCCCAGGATGGACTTGTTCTTTTGATAGCCCCTGGTACTTTCACTAGCGTTTTAATTCAAATGCACCCATTCTGCTAAGGGTTGCTTAGGTTGGTCTGCAGAAGCAAAACCAAATCCCAAACCATTTCCTGCTGGAGTTGATGGGACTCTGAGGACAGAGTAGAATTGCTCCCTAGGGTTTCCCAAGACTGCCCCCCCC
>NW_022111317.1:3921382-3923357 GCF_000313985.2 Echinops telfairi
GTGGCCCGTTGGTTTCAGCCAAGTGCTTAACCTCTGTGCCACCATGGGGTTCCTTAGGTATGTCTCTAGTTAATCCTAATTCACCTGAAATTAAAGCAGTTTGCTTAATAAGGAAACAATTCCAGGATCCCAGAGATATGGTATTGGTTTTCCTAAGCAGCTTCTCAGGAGAAGGAGGAGGCGGTCTTGGCCCATGAAGAGTCAGGACACTTGTCTGGGTCGGTCTACCCTGTCCCGTAGGGGTAGGGTCGCTATGGGTCAGAGCTGACTCAGTGGAAGAAGCAACTTCTGGAGGTCTTTCCTTGACCCAGGAAACCCCCGGCCAGGACGAAGCTTGGCCCCGGCCTGCGTGCACAGCTGCCAAGCAGAGCCCTGACTCACTGTAGCTTTGGTTCCACTGGTCAGTGGTCTCAGTGTCCTTGCAGTGCACCTTAGATCGGAGCCTCGCATTGCATAATCCGCTTCTCTTCATGGGACTATGCATTTTCCACTCAGGCCACTATACCATTTGACTGGATTCAAGTAATCCAATTCAATTAATTTAAGGCTTCATTTCCTATCCACTGTAGCCACAATTTAGGTGGAATTTAAGTCTCCAAGTAGATCCTGTGTGTCTCCCAAAGGCTCTGTGTGACGTGGGACTCGTTCCGAAACCTGGCCTGTGACTCAGCAATGGTAAACCTGCTCCCCTAGTCTCAGCCTGGTGTGTGTGTGTGTAAACGACACTTCCCCTAGTACATCTCTCCAAGTTAAGAGTGCTTGATTGAGAGGGAGTCTGGTTCTTAAGGGTTCTTGATTTCTGCCCGGGCTTGGTAATCTATGCCGTTTGGCCTTGTCTGACTCCTTGAGGAGTGATGAAATTCAGATCAGCCCATGACTGGTGATGCCCGGCACGTCAGGCGCATCTTGCTCTCATCTCTTTCCCCATCATGCCCTGGCATCTCTCCCACAGTCCTCTTTCTCTGCCGAGTGTGATCATTTGTTACAACAGCTGCACAGAGCTCACAGTTACATGGGGTCATGGGCTTTACCAGGAAGTCTAACAAGCTATAAAACTGGGAAAGGAACCCCTTGGAAGTAGCAGGAGGCAGGGTAGCTATTTCTTGGCAGGTCCTGGAAGGAGGCAGGCTATCTCTCAGCTATCCCCATCACTGGTCTTCTCTTGGCCTCTGCCCTGTTCGGGCAAGTGACACACACCTCTTTAGCTCTGCTACCAAGTAACTGAAAGCAACCTCCTTTGCCTGCAAGCCACCTGCCTGCAGGCTCTCAGCTCATGCCTCATAGATTGGCTCACTGGGTCAGCCCTGCCAGTGTCCTGCTTCCCTCTGCCCACACTGCTGCCACTGTTGTTTTGGGCCGGCTCCAGTATTACAGCTCTCTCTCATCTGTGTCTTGGAAGTTCTTAGCATAGGTACCCTGGGTCCCAAGGACACCCGACACTCCAGGCTCTTCTGGATGGTAATGAGGTTCCCTTCTGCCTCTGTGGGATTGACCCTTATATTCAATTTCAAGGTATGCATGGTCCTCCCACCAGACCATGAACTGACCAATCTCCTTGTTAGGCTATTATCACTTAATTTACACAGAAACAGACCAATTCCCACAGTCACTTAATCCTGTTGACTGGTTTTAATACGCTGTATTTGTATAGTAAACTGATCAACAACTACTTTGTGAGGTTGTGGCCTAGTCAGTGGTTTTGACAAATTATAACCTAGGGCCAAGAAACAGGCTACACTTCGAGAAATCCGCTGCCCTGCAGGCTTGGTTACCAAGGAGTAGGCCACCTCTCTTTCTTGCTTTTCAATTCACTGGCCTGAAAATGGTGAGCACTCGGCCTTTCCCTGACTTCCCAGTGAAAGCTTCTAATCTCTCTGGAGGAAGCCAGCACATTCTTGTTAGAGACCTGGAGCGCCGTAGGTGATAAATGCCCCAGGAATTACATTCCAGTCCTGACCACTAAAGGGTGTGGCCT
>NW_022111317.1:3924429-3938390 GCF_000313985.2 Echinops telfairi
CTCCAGGAGCTCAAGAACACAAATGTTTTGAAACCGGATGTGGTAGCACTTGTACAACACTGCTCGATGTGATTGAACTTTGGACTGTAATGATATCTGCAAGAGCTCCCAATAAAATGATTAATAAAAAGAAATAATATAAAAAGTAAAATGTAAACCCTCACATATTTCACAATGAAAAGTAAAAAAATCAAGGGGAAAAAATCTGAGTTTTAGTTAATTCCCATGGCCCTTTTAGCGGTAATTTCTTATGTAATGTGGCATAACTCTGGACGTCTGAAACCTGAGTGGCAGTCCTCTTGTGGAGGTTTTCTTTCCTAAGGGACTGAAATAGGGTGGGATTCCGACCTGCATCAGGAGAGGGTGTGAACCAAGCCTCACTCTTGGTTTCCTCGGGGCTCTGCCTTAGTAGAGGGTGTAGCTTAAGATGCCCTCCTCTGTTGGTCTTGGCTATGTGAATGGTGCCACCGCCCAGCTCTAGCACACATACCTCCCCTGGAGAGACAGGCAAGCTACCTCTGTCTCCTGGCTGAGCTGCGGTTGAAGCAAGAAGCCCTGTTGTGACTTTTGCACATTTTTGGCTTCTGGCTCTGGACCCTGCCTTTGGCTCACCTCCGCCTGATCTTTGGATTTGAGACTGAACAGCACCCACCACAAGGGAGACGTTTCTGTGGGACGTGGCAGAACCCAGGGCCAGGAGGGCGTATGCTCTAGGGAAGAGTGGGGAAAGGAGAGCGTAGAAGCATCTTGTGAGAGTTGGACATTTGGGACACCATTAATCTCCAGCTCTCTGGGGCTAGTCTGGTATTAATTCTTTTAAAAGAAATGATCACAAGATCAACGGTCCGAGGCTGATTCCTTTGAGGTGGAGGTCAGACATATCACAGAGAAGAGGGACCCAAGAAGGGCAGGAAAACAACAGGCTTCTGGCTGCAGGGGGATGAGTCTCAGCTTGGCGGGTCAGATGGCAGGCCACTGGCCAAAGGGCAGAGAGTTGACCCAAGTCCAAAGAACTGGAAGCTGACGGCCCAGGTGCAGGATCCAGACCCAACATCTGGCTCTCTCCCCAACCCTTTGACTAACCCTGACATCAGTTTCGTCTTGTGGGATATGAAGAGACTCCCTCAGCTTTGTCTGCCCCAAAGACATGACAAACGTTAGAGGCTCTTTGCCAGCATGTGGCGGGAGGTCAGATGCTTAGAGACATCCTCCATGAAAGCAGTCAGTTGTCAGACTACTGCCTGGTCCCACCACAAGAGGGGCCCACTCCCTGCTGTTAGAGACAATGGGCTACTGCTCCCTAAGGGCTTGCGGCCATTAGCTTGGTTCCTGTAGGTGGGTTTTACGCCCTACTGATAACGATCTCTATAGTGAGCCAGAGAACAGGTCACACTGGCTCAGTGACATCCAAAGTTAGGCTGCCATCCTGAATCTAGGATCCAGCCTTTCTTGTCACACGTGTGCCCCCAACCCCGCCTCTTCCTATTGCATGTATACCCCTAGATTGTCCCCCCTCTCATTGCTGTATAACCTATAGTGCAACCCCTTCCTGTGACATGTGTCTTTACCTGTAATTAGTGGGCTTTTACGCCCCCCAAAGGCATACAGGCCTGGGCTAACAATAAAGAGCTCTCTCAGGTTCCCTTCTTGGCCTCTCCCGTCCTCGCTACCCTTTTCCCTTTCCCCTTGTCCTCCTTCCTCTCCCCCTCTCTCAACGTGGACCAAGTGAGGCTGAGGTGAGCACGCTACCATGAAATGTATCTGACTCCATTACTTCAATCTCTCATGCTCTCTATGACTTTATTATAATCTTTATGTGCCTATCGAACCCGCAATTAGTTGTGGGGGGCTGGCATTTCCCCCACACTGTTTATTCCACGGGTTTGACAATTAGTTGCCATGGCCACACACAAGTCAGAGCATAGTTAATCGTTACGTGGTTTATTAGGTGTACACTTGATCGCAGTCAAAAGGCTGAGAAGTTATTTACGGGGTTTAATAGGGAAGTGTCAATCTTCAGCTCAGGCTCAGGAAGGTTCGCGGTATAGTTCTTTAATCAGGACAGCTTTTCAGCTGTGCCACAAGCGGGCCTCGTTCTAGTCCTTGACCACTCGGTCTCCTGGGCCGGCCCTGCCTCTGCCCTGCTCAGGCCAGCTTTATAAAGTCTTCTAGCTCTATCCATAAATGCTCAGAGATACTCCGCTCTGCCAGTAAGCCTCGGCCCAAAGGCCCTGAGCTCTCTGACTAGCACACCCACCGTACCATGTCCTGTGGCTCTCCTGGTTCTGCTGTCTTGTGGCTGCTGTTTCTCTGCTGCAGCTTCTAGCTTGCTCTTATTCTCTATGATAGTCAAGGGTTGTGCCAGCTTGTTTGGGCCAGGATTCTCAGCGATTTCACAGTTAAGACCCAGTAATCCTCCGTGATAAGATCTACTTCAAAGTGCGGCCTGCTTTTTGCTGGGTCTGGATCCTGTATCTGACTTGTCAGCCTCTATCTAGTTCCTTGGACTTGAGTCAACTATCCGCTTTATTGCCTGCTGGTCCTGAAAGTTGTCATTGGCCTGCTGGCCTCGGATCGTCCGCCTCTGCAGTCATAATCCTGTGCTTTTCCTGTTCATCTTGGGCTCAGTCGCCCTGGCACCCATGCAAGTCAGAAGTCCCTGGCCTAACATCTGACCATGGACTTGGAACTTGCCCACTTCTGCAACTGTGAGCCCTTTTCTTGATATAACTCTCTCCTCTCAATCTCTCTCTCTCTTACACACACACACACGCACACGCACGCACACACGCACACACACACACACGCACACGCACACACATGCATCACTGGTTTTCTCTAGCAAACCTGGCCTATGGCAATCTCTTTGGTCTAGGGCAGTGGTTCTCAACTGTCCTAATGCCGTGACTCTTTCATACAGGTCCTCATGTTGTGGTGACCCTCCAACCATAAAATTATTTTCGTTGCCACTTCATAACTGTGAATTTGCTACTGTTATGAAATGGTGACCCCTGCAAAAGAGTCATTTGACCACCAAAGGGGTCGTGACCCACAGTTAAGAACCACTGGCTAGGGGGTTGCTCCTGGTTCCAAAGGATGAGTTCCTTCCACTCCTGACTTCTTTCTTGGTTACTAGGGTGTCTCCGTTCTACTCTGGGATTGGTTCTCTCTTAAACCTAGTAGGACGGCAGAGCTGACCAATCCCCTCATTAGAGTGCCATATACTTTATTTGCATAGTTCTATCCCCCAGGGTGCCATGCACCTTCATTTGCTTGAATAATAAAAGGTCTAAAGCCCTTGGTGGCCCACAGGTACCTTATTTGCAAAGTCTCACCTACCCATATGATGGGATTTACAAGGTCCCTGTCTAGAAGGGCTGTATTATGCACTACACTGCATTATCCTGGGCACAGATGGAGTAAGGATCTGTTGAAAGATACTCTTATAAAAGTAATGAGAACACTGGGAAAAAATATCAAATTCAACAGTTTTAGAACTCTGGAAATTAACCAAAGGCATACTGCATTCTGAGGAGCTTTGTTCACAGAAAATGGGCGAATCTCACTTTCAAAAAATCAGAGATGTGCAAAGAAACCAGAGATTGTGGTGCATATTAAAACCAAATAGGAATTCTGGAGTCGAAAAGTACAATAACCAAATGAAAAATTCACTAGGCGGGCTTAACAGTAGATTTGAACAGACCAAAAAAAGAGTCAATAACTAGAGGATAGATTAATGGGGACAATCCACTATAAGGAATAAAAATTTAAAAAAGAAGACGAAAATGACCAGTGCATGCCATCAAAGCTAGCATTCTAACATATGCGTAGTAGGAATCCCAGGAGGAGACAGCAGGGTAGAACAGATACTTGAAGAAACGTTGGCTGAAGACTTCCCACATTTATTAATAAACAGTATCAACACATCTAAGATTCTTGACAAACTCCCAGAAGGATAAACGCAAAGAAATATACACCTCGACACACTAGAACCAAGCCGTTTAAAGGCAAGACAGAAAGATAGCAACGAGAGAAATACATCACATGCAAGGCAAATCTCAGTATTAGTAGCAAATTTCCCATCGGAAATCAGAGGCCAACAGGCAGTAGGAAGAGTATAAACGTAAAGGTGGCAAAGCTTTCAACTGTGGTCATTTGACCTCTAATCTCATGAGCATCCACCATCTTCAGGGACACCAGTTCATCAGCTTGGTTCCTAATTACTCAAGCTCCACAATTGACCTGTAGGAACTCTGTCTTTTACCAAGGCCCTCTCCCTACAAGTGAATCTTGAAATATCCAAGGAATGTTTACGTATACCTCCAAGCCCAGAGTTTAGTAGGAGCTCGGAAATATCTGTTAAATGGATGAAACCCAACTGGCAAGTACTTGTTTCTGTAGCCAGTTGTCTGTACTTCTTGCCCCAGGCCTTGCTTATTTCTTCACACCGGTCTGCCTTAAACAAGCACACCTGCTTCATCACTTCCCAATTTATAGCTCTTAAAAATATTACAAGATGTGTCACACAAGTTGGAACTCAGTGCTGGAGGATAGCAGAATGAATTTTTTTGTTGCTAGCTGCTGTCAGCTGGTTCTGACTCACAAGTGACGCTGGGTACAACCGAGTGTACCTACACCATCCGTACAGGGCTGCAGCCACTGTGTCCACTCTGAATCTCCTTGACAGCCTTTTTCTTTTTCACTGACTCTACCGAGCATGATATCCTTCGCCATAATGTCCTTATTCCTTGGTCCCTCTTGATAGCATGTTTAAAATAGTGTGATGGAATCGCACTGTCCTTGCTTCTAAGGAGCATTCTGGTTGTATTTCTTCCACTATAGAGCTGTGTGTTCTTCTGGCAGTTCATCGTTTACTCAGTGTCCTTCACCAGCACCATCATTCAATTCTTCTACGGTCTTCCTTATGCATTTTTCAGCTTTTGCAATGGGAAATGCCATAGTTTAGGGCAGGCACCTCTTAGTCCTCGCTTAGGGCAGGCACCTCTTAGTCCTCAAGGTAACATCTTTTGTTTTTTAATAAATCTTTTGCATTAGATTTACACAAAGTATTTCATTGTTTGATATATTGAATGCTACTTCCATGGGGCTCTGATTGTGGATCCAAGTAAAATGAAATCCTTGCTCACACCAGTTTTTTCTGTTTATCGAGATGCTGCTTGTTGGCATACTTGTGGCGATTAAGAAATTATATATATTGTGGTGTGATCCATACTCATTATGAGCTGTAGTCTTTCATCTTCAGCAAGGACTTCTGCAACTCTCCTTGCTTTTACCAAGGAAGGTTGTGCCACCTACATGCTATAGATCACGAGGATTCCTTCAGTACTGTTGCTGTGTAGCCTCTTCTTCATAGTCTAACTTCTCAGGGTGTTTGCTCAGTGTATAGGTAGATTGAACAAGTATGTTGAGAGGACACAACCCTGATGCACACCTTTCCTGTTTTAAACCACACAATTTCCCCTTGTTCTGTTCACACAACTATCTCTCAGGCCTTGTAAAAAGTCTGCATGAGCACAATGAAGCATTTTGGAATTCTCATTCTTTTAAGTAGTATCTATAATTTGTTATGCTTGACATAGTTGAAAAACTTTGCATAGCCAATTAAAAACAGGCCAGCCATGTTCTGGTGTTCTTTGCTTTCAGCCAAGATCCATCTAACATCAATAATGATATCTCTCATTCCATGTCCTCTTCTGAATCTGCCTTGGTTGTTTGTTTTTTTAAAATTATTTTCAGCACAATTTTACTTGCATGTGAGATTCATGATACGTTCAGTAATTTCTGTTGGATCCTGTCGGCTCACCTTTCTTTGGAATGGGCACAGGTAACGGATTTCTTCCAGTTGGTTGGCCCGGTAGCTGTGTTCAGGATTTCTTGGCATAGAGGAGTGAGCCCTTTTGTGTTGCCTCCGTTGTTGAAACATCTCGTTTGATAGCCTGCCCATTCTTGAGACCTTGGTTTTCATCCGTGCCTCCTGCGCTACGTGTGTTTCTTCAGTACCGTTGACCATATGCTACCTCCTGAAGTAGTTGAGTGTTGACAGTTAGTTTTGTCTGGTGACTCTTTGTATTCCCTCCGTCTTCATTTGATACTTCCCACATTGTTTAATCCCCCTGCCCCCGCCCCCGCCCCCAGAATCCTTTACTGTTGCAGCTTGAGGCTTAACTTTTTGCTTGAGTAATGCCAATCCCGTTCTTTTTGTTTTATAATTCCAGGTCTCTTGTTGAAACGGTCTTCAAGTTCTTGTGGGATATACTCAAGGCTTTTATTTTGGCTCTCATGAACTTGTTTTGTCTTCAGCTTCAACTTGAGAACTTGGGTACGAGTAATTCCCCAGTGACCTCTAACCTTGTTCTGACTGATGAGATGACTAAAGCTTTTCCATTGCCTTAGATTTCTGTGGGATGCAGTCTGGTAGAGTCCATGTGGACAGTCCATTCATTTTGCTGAGAAAGGTATTCAGATAGCTGTATTTTAAATGTCCCAATTTATTTCTGACAACTTCTCGTCTCCTTGATTCATACTTCATACATTCCATATTCTGATTAGCAATGGATCTCTGCAGCAGCAGTTCCTTCTCCTTTTGAATTGGGTCCCATCAGCACACGAATCTTGAAAGCTTGACGCCATCCACACCCTCAAAATCAAATCTGTGTTGAAGAGGCAGCTCCTCCCCCGTCGTATTTTCAGTGCCTTCCAACCTCGGGGCGCGTCTTCTTGTCACTGTCTCAGACAATGTTCCGCGCGGCTGCCCATAATGTTGTCAGTGGCCAGTTTCTTTCCAGAAGCAGGAGGCCAGATCCCTCTTTCCGGTCTGGCTTTGTCTGGAGGCTCCACTGACACCTGTCCACCATGTCCGACCCTGTTGGTGTTTGAAATGCTGACGGCACAGTTTTCAGCCTCAGAGCAACATGCAAGGCACCACAGTCTAACAAGCTGACACAATCTACAAAATTGGGGAAATTGCCTTTCATGGTGAATTTTGCCTTTCCTCAAGAAAGCTAGAACAGCTGCTTTAACTTCTCCACTGGCCATTATTCATCAAATTCGGCAAATGTTGGGGTCTAATCTCAGCTAGTGCACCCTAGGACGCTACACAGAGGAGCCTAATGTTGACGTCCTGTTGCTTTTATTATTGGCAATAATGCCTAATCTTTGTGGATCACTGAACGGTTTGATTATTTATTTCCTTGGACAGCTCTTGCTGGGGCTAGCCATAGAATGGCTTCCTTATTCACGGTGGATGGACCCTCTGGTCAGAGCACTGTGCCTCACTCAGCATCTCTAGGAAGAGGTAGAGCCATGCTCTGAAAGCAGCCCTCCCAATTCCTGGTCTAGTCTCTTGCTGTTCCTGGGGGGAGTGGGGTGGGGGCGTTAGGAATTGATGTCACAGAGTGTCACGCACACGGGGCTGTCAAGACCAGCCCAGACCCACCAGCTCCCTGCCTCAAGTCGATCATTTGATGGGTGATTGCAGCTTCTGCCACCTAACTGGGAGTCTTTGCTTGGAAAGAACCCTTCAGCCTTTGCCTCCGCCCAGGGTGGGGATCTCGGGCAGAGGCTCTGTCTGGAAGGCCAGAGGTTTTCATCAGCTGTCCGGTTTTGCACCATCCCATTTCAGTTGCTTGCAAAACAGCTACTTGTATGTGTGCGAGGCCCAGAGCCATCCAGCCCGCCTGCTCGTGATGTTGGTAGGTGGCCTTTGCATGATTTGGCAGGCTACATGCCCCTACGGTCTCATTTCAAATGTTCTCCATTACTGAATGGTTTCAAAAGGGCGAGCAATATTACTGTGCCACACTTCAAGAAATGGCTTGTTCTTTCTGCAGGTGTTGACAGGGGATCTGGGGGGACACCCGGCTCCCTCCTGCTTGGGTGCTGCAAGGCCCGTGCCCTCTGCCACGCACCCTGGGGTTGGGGTGGAAGGGTTCCCTGTGCCACGGGGATGCCTGCTGACTCAGGTACTGAGCCGTTAACCTCCACAGTAGGGATTTGTTATTAGTAGTGAGGGTGGTGTTAACTGCCCAGATAGACGCAGGGCAGCTGGGCGGAGGTAGTTAGCACAGGCTGTGGCATCAGGTGGCTGAGGGGGAAGCACAAGCAGTCTCCTGCTTACGGCCCGCGAACTCTGGCAAGTTCCTTCACCTCCGTGAGCTTGGTCCCCTCCTCTCTGCTGGCGTTGCTGTTAGGTACTGGCCCATTGGTTCTGACTCATCGTGCCTGGTGGTCCTGTGTCGTTACAGTGACTGCGTCAGCCCATCTTCTTGAGGGCCTTCCTCTTGTTGGCTTCCTCTCCTCTTGACCAAGCATGATGTCCTTCTCCAGGGTCAGAGGTGAAGACTCACCATCTTCGCTTCTCAGGAGCACCCTGGTTGTGCTTCTTTTGGTGCTCCGTGGCCTGTTCACCATTCTCCCCAGCATGACACCAAAGGGTGTCAGTTCTTCGTCAGTCTATGGCTTGCATTGTGCATGTATGGTTTTGCATGCACAGGAGGCGATGGAAGATACTATAGCTTGGGCCAGGTGCACCCTAGTCCACCCAGAGGTGCCTCGATAGAAAGGCCTGACAATCTGCTCCCCCCAAAGCCAGCCATTGAAAACCTGTGGAGCAGCTCACTTCGACGGTGACACACATGGACCACCCCGAATCAGATTCAACTCAATGGCGACTGCTGGTTGGCTTCAATCATGAAAGATACGCCTCCCGGTACTTGTCACTGTCCTGCTGCTCCCGGGGCTGACACTGGTCTGCCCGCAACTGATGGACAACTGAGCCAAACAATGTACTTGTCGGCATTAAGTCTGAGAGATTCGGCATTGGGTTGTGTTTTTTTGGTTGCGTGGTGGAGAAGGCATGTGTTGGAAGGAAGGCTTCCCTAGCTGACCAGAGTCCGCATTTATGACACTGGCTTCAGTTCTCCGTCTCCATGATTTTCCTGGTTCTTGAGTCTGGCCGTTGGAATGGGGTCTGGCCCGCAGAGTAGACAGAGAGCAAGGCTACAAGGAAGGAACGGGACGCTAGTTCTAGGGAAGGCTCTGCCTCTTGGCTGGGTTTGTAACTTTTTGTAACTTGGAGCTTGGTTTCTGCCCCTTCATGCTTGCTTTTCCCCCAGGAGGTTAGATGCAGGTATTTCTGGGGCAGAGGGCAGCATTCCTGGGGGATTGTGGCTGAGAAGGACACCTGCCTTGGCCACTGCCTCTTTGTGCTGTATCAGCCTAAACAGTAGAGGGAGCCCAAGGGTGCCATCACTGCTGGGGTCCCCACCCAAGGTCATTGCGTGGCTCTGGGCTCTCTCCTCTCAGTGACATCACTTGAGGTCCGCTTCCAGTTATTGGTGAAGCAAAGGCGGGCTGGGTGTGACCCTGGTCGCCCCTTCAGAGGCATCCCTTTTGAACCCAACAGAGCCTGTACAACAGGGTGTTGGCACCAAGTGGCTTGGTGAGCAATCTGTTCGGCTTCTGAGCACCAGGTGGGGAGTTCGAACCCCCTAGAGGAGCCTCAGAGGCACAGCCTGGTGGTCCTCCTGTGAAAGGTCACAGCCTTGGGAACCTTACAGAGCAGTTCTTCTACCTGGCCACCTGAGGGGTCTCCCTGAGTCGGAACCACCTCGATGACAACTGTCTCTTTCTTTTGGGGGGCTGAGGGGGAGGGGCCACCAAATGGTTACCCAAATGGGTTAATGTTTAACTTTAAAAAAAAAAAAAGGAAAGAAGAGGTTATTTATTTTGGTTAGGCAATGCTAGCTCCTGGTCAGAGGCTGACCCTCCCTAGACCTCGGGGATACTGTGGCGTCCCCTCCAGGCCCCCAAAGTAACGCAGAGGTCGCAAAGGTGAGTGGCATGTTTTGATTTCCCAGCACCTGTAAGAGTTGTGCTTATCCGAAACTGTTGTCGGTGCAGTGTGCAGTGGCATGGTGGGAACATGCAAGCTCTTGTGAGAACGACCAAAACAGGACCAAAAGCAGAGGCTGTTGGAAAAATGCTGCCCAGAGACGTGCTGTGTGCAGGCGGCCCCCCATCAGCCTTTGGGGCACTGGAAGTATCCGGCCCATGCATACAGTGTTCTCACCTTCGGGCAGCTGTAGCACAGTTTATTTTGCCATGTGTTTTGTTGCCAAATAAATTGCACTTAGAGAAGATAGATAAAGCACATGTGAGCATTGAAACAGAATGACGAAGTAGCCACCCCCTAGATGAAGTAGTAGACCGTGGAAACCTACCTCCACCCACGACGCCCACCTCCTCTGACCTGGGTGACGTCCATTCTCTGATTTTCCTGATGGCGTTTCCTTCCTCTAAGGAACTTGGGATATCATGGATACAGAATTGTACTGTGGTCTCTGTGACTGGTCAGGGTGACATCTGCAGCCCCACCCTGCGGCCACACCCTCCCTGCAGCCCTCTGTGGTGTGACCACACCCACTGTGTGTGCCCTTTCCTTCTCTGCTGGTGCTGTTTGGTGTCATCAAGCCTGGTCCTCTGTCACCCTCACAACTGTTGTTTTGTGGGAGCCCATTGTTGCAGCCTCTGTTTCCATCCATCTGGCCGGATAGTTCTATTTTGCCTATAGAATCCTTCAATCTGGCAACTCAAGACTTGAATTTTTTCTTTAGTTCTTTCAGCTTGAGATATGCTGAGCGTGTTCTCCCCTCTTGGTTTCCTAAGTCCAGGTCTTTGCATGTTTATTATAATGTTTTGTCTTCCTTGAGCTGCCCTTTGAGGAGCCCGTGGGCAGTATATTGAATGACGCAGGAAGCATCCAAAGATTTGAGGAATACACGGAGTCACTGTACCCAAAAGAGCTGGCTGACATTTAACCATTTCAAGAAGGAGCATAGGATTAGATCGATTCTGATTTTGACTCATAGTGCCCCTGCAGGACAGAGAAGAACTGCCCCTGTGGGTTTCCAAGTCTGTGACTCTTTTCAGGACTGGGTAATCTCACCATTGTGCCCTGAGCCACTCATGCTGCCCTAACAGAAATGATACACACGGGACCTTGACTTGTGGGAATCTGCTCCACTGGGTGTAAAGACCTGCTATTTGCTGTTTGCCCACCTGCATCCAGTAAGCTTTGCTTATAGGGTCAGGCTACTCAAATATTCCCTCTGGAGAGAGCGGGCAGCACTTGTAGACCACTAGTAATACTTGTCTCAGGGATTAGTAAAAAAATAAAGTAAATAATGAGTTTTTGATGAAAGTGTACATAGCAAGTTAGTTTCCCATGCGACATTTCCCACACAGATTGTTTCAGGACATTAGTTACATGTGTCAGTCTTCTCTGTAACTGTATTCTAGTTTCACCTCTTGAGAAATTGTTGACCCATTGGTCTCGTATTGTTCGTTTTTAAGTCAAGCACTGGTCTTAAAGGACATTATCCTTTATTTTGCTAGAGGGTGGGAGCAGTTCTCTATTTTTTCCAGTTTGTCTGACTCTTTAGATTTTCAAATTAGAATTTGAGTTCTGGTCATACTCCCCCCTCCATCTGAGACCAGATACTGTGGCTTGGTGAAAAGGGCTAGAGGTAGTAGCCGGTGCCGTCCAATCCTGGACTCAGAGCAGATGAGGTTCTGGCTTTTATGGGCTTGTCCCTTCACTAAGCTTCTGGTTCCTTTGTACTGTTTGACTCTTGAGTGGAAACACATAGCAGAGGTGTCTTGTTATTGCTAGCTTTTAAGATTCGAGCAAATGGTGAAGAAAGCTGATGGAGCCCGGCTATCAAAAGATATAGGGTCTGGGGTCTTAAAGCCTTGATGAAGGTAAACAAGCGGCCATTTAGCTCAGAAGCAACAAAGCCCACATGGAAGAAGCACACCAGCCTGTGTGATCATGAAGTGTCGAAGGGATCAGGTATCAGGCATCAGAGAACAAAAAATCATATCATTGTGAATGAGGGGGAGTGTGGAGCGGGGACCCAAAGCCCATCTGTAGGTAACTGGACAACCCCTTATGGGTCGCAGGAAGGAGACAAGTCAGTCAGGGTGCAGTGTAGCAACAATGAAAAATACAACTTTCCTCTAGTTGCTAAATGCTCCCCCTGCAATTCTACCTTACAAATCTGGCTAGACCAGAGGATGTACATGGGTACTGATAGGAACTAGAAACACAGGGAATCCAAGACAAATGATCCCTTCAGGACCAGTGGTGGGAGTGACAATATCAGGTGGGTGGGGTGGAAAGGGGGAACCGATTACAGGGATGTACATATGGCCTCCTTCCTGAGGGATGGACAACAGGATAGTGGGTGAAGGGAGATGTCGGACAGTGTAAGATATGACAAAATAATAATTTATAAATTATCAAGGGTTCATGAGGGAAGGGGGAGTGGGGAGGGAGGGGATAAAAATGAGGAGCTGGAAAAAAAAAAATGAGGAGCTGATGCCAGGGTCTTAAGTGGAGAGCCAATGTTTTGAGAATGATGAAGGCAACGAATGTACAAATGTGTTTTACACAATTGGTGTATGTATGGATTGTGATAAGAGTTATATGAGCCCCCAATAAAATGATTAAAAAAAAAAAAAGATTCCAGACGCTCCTCACGTCACTAGGATGCAGGTCGTGATTTTTAAGCCTTGTGCTGTGCCAGGTGACTGAGTTGTCCCAGGAGTGATCCTAAGCCTTCAAACTTAAATGGCAGTTTTTAAAACCCTTTGACCCTATTTCAGAAGCCCTGTGGGCTTGGTGGTTCAAACATGGGGCTATTCACTACAAAGTGGGTGGTTCCAGCCTATAGAATCATTGACCACAGCTCCCCAAGTCTCTGGTGACAAATCCCCACTTTGACGTTATGCATTTCCCAAGTGTCTTGCTGTTTTTTTAGCCTTTGATTTCTGAGAGTTCTCATGATTCTTCTCACATTTCTTGCATTCTTGGGCAGGCTGTGAACGCCCCATTTTATTTCTGTTACTGCCAAGTTGGTCTTGGTAGCTGTTAATTCTAGGCTGACCTGATTCTTTTTTGTAAGCTTCTTGTGTTGTCCTAAGAAGTTATTTTGTTTTATATACATGTAGATTAGGATCACCTTCTAGTGTCTTACCATTTCCAAAGTCATTCTGTGCGTGCGAGTTCATGCAGTGCCTTCCTTGCCAGCCTTCTTAGGGCACTTGCCCTACTTCACAGACTCCAGCAGAGAAGACCCAGTCCCAATGACTTACTTCTTGGATGTGCCAAGCTGCAGCTCAGCTCTGCTTCCAAAAGTATCTCGCTCGCTGCCATTACGTCAGTGCTGACTCATGGCGACCCCTTGTGGTTTCTGAGACCGTAACTGTTTACTGGAGTAGAAAGCCCAGTCTTTTTCCCTCAGAGCCCAACAAGTAGCCACTACACCACCAGGGCGCCTATCTGGACAAACGAGAGGGAGACTCTCGACAGGATGAACTGATGCAATGACGACCCCCAAGGGCTCCAAGGTGACGATTGTGAGGATGGCGCAGGACCGGGCAGGACCACATCCTACCACACATACGGTCGCCGTGCACCGGAACAGAGTCGACAGCGAGGAACACTTTCTCAAGTTAACGTTCATTCTTCTGTACCACTCACTGTACCTTGTGCGTAAATATATACACAAGAAGATTTAAAAACAACAACTTTTCTCCAGAAGACCTCTTTCTGGATGTTCCCCTTTCCTGCGGGTGCTAGGTGGCCATTGAGTACCCTCCAACTCGTCACCACCCGGTCGTCAGCAGCAGGAAACTATCGGGGCGGCGCTGTCTGCACCCTCATTGGTCTGCTCAAGGCCATTGTTGAGCATTTTGTGGTCTTCCAATCTCCCCCCAAAAACCATGCACTCACAGCCACCGAGTCGATGCTGCTTAGAGCTGCCCTACAGGACAGGGTAGAACTGCCCTGTGGATTTCCAAGACTGCTACTCTTTCTGGGAGCAGAAAGCCCAGTCTTTCTCCCCCGGAGCAGCTGTTGGTTTGGAACTGCTGGCCTT
>NW_022111317.1:3940164-3942705 GCF_000313985.2 Echinops telfairi
GACTTTGAACAATGTGCCACCCAGCACCGTTATGGGTGATTAGACTTTCCACAAGGAGGCCGGTGGGGGCAGTGGGTTAGGCATCGGGCCACCCCTTGGGTGAAAGGTGGGGCAGTCTTGACAGCCCGTGGAGCAGCCCTATTCTGCCTTGCAGCATGGAGCTGAGGTGGCGTGGACCCCGTGGCAGTGGGTTTGTGTTTGGGGGAGGCCTGGTACCTTTCATCTGAGAGACTAAGGAGCCCTGGTGGTGCTCTGGGTTAGGGGTGGGCTGTTTATTTGCAAGTTGAAGGTTCAAACCCACCCTCCGCATGGTGGGAGAAAGGTGAGGTTGGGTGCTTCTGTGAATTTTCCCAGTCTCAGAAACCATGTAGAAGGGGTTCCTATGAGCCAGAATATATATGCATGCATGTATGTATCTATACCTGTTCTCTATATGTGTGTATGAGATGAGAATGCCGTTGAATCAATTCTGACTCATAGTGGCCCTATAGGACAGCATAGAACTGCCCCTGTGGGTTTCTGAGACTGTGAATCTTACAAGAGTGGAAAGCCTCATTTTTCTCCTGAGAAGCAGATTCAAACTGCAGACCCTGCAGTTATAGCCCAATACATAATCCACTATGCCACCAGGTGAAGTCCTTTCTTAAGGATCACAGCCTGGGAAACCCTATGGAGCAGCTCTGGCCTCTATACACGGGGTGGCCATGAGCCAGGATCAACTCGGGAGGCCAAGCAGGATGGGTAAAAATTACAGATGTAAAATAGGATATCCATCGTGAATGTTCTTAGCTCACCACAGGTCCAAGGTGGGAACCACCCAAACGCCCACCAGCCTGTGAACAGATGAACCTGACACCTCTCTGAGCAGTGGGTCTGGCTCTGCTTGAAGGAGGCAGGGAGAGGGAGGCCTGGAGGCTACTGCTCAGAAGAACTCCAACACCGACCGTTCTGTTAAGTGAAAACGCCCAAACACGGAAGTAGTAGCCCATGGATGTGAAATGAGCGAGAACAGGCAACTCCAGAGAGACCGGAAGTGGTTAGCAGTGGGAACTGGGAGTGATGGCTCACTGCCGTGTGTGGGGTGTCTTCTTGGGGTGAGGAGAATGTCCTGGAATTTACACTTAAAGCTAATGGGGGTGGGGTGGGGGTGGGGTTTGAAACATCTGGGAAATGGCAAATGGAAAACTTGATGACATCATTTTAAGACCCATTTCTCATCACCTGCAGGACACCTGTGTGCTTTGGGTGTTCTTGTTACCATGGCGCCCACATGCTAAAGGAGTTCAACTGTGGTCAGCAGACTGTGATTTGTCTGAACACCCTCCTGCTGAGTACGTGCCTGGGGTATTTCCAGGCCTTTACACGTTTTGGTAATGCTTAGCCTTGCTTCCAGAGGCCAGCATCGTCCGCTAGTTAGTATTTCAAAGCCTACTTCCCCCATCAAGCCAGCTGCTTTGGAAGTAGGCTGGGCATATTTCTTGACTACCGGGCCTGCTAGTCCTGTGTTGTTTGTGTGGACACTTGTAAGTTATCTCTGATTACTTGATGGCTAAAGGATAATGTCCGTCTGGTAAGAGCTCTGCATGGTACCTTGTTAAGCTGTGCGCATGTTTTCTGTTGAGAGCAGAGAGCCCTGGCTTGCTGCTGCTTTCTGCCCTCGGGTCACCAACGAGGCAGTAGCTGTCTGTTGGGAGAGCAGAGAATAGGCTTGCCCCGGCTGGCCTTTATTTTCTATGGACTGTCCACATCCACTTTTCTGTGTCGGCCTGTCCGGGTCTGTCTGGCCCCATGATTCCCTTTTGTTCTCTTCAGGCACCTCCTCTGGGTCCTGAGTTTGTCGGGTTTCAGCATGTCTCCCCAGTTTCTTGACTACCTTCCCCCGCCTGAGAAACCAGAGCCTCAGAGCCTATTGTTCTCCTGGCCAGGCTCACAGCTGCGTTTGCAAATAAAAAGAAGAATAAACATAGTGTTTGGCACAGGGCCCCCTAATTGCTTTCCCTTGTGCTCCTCTGCCTGCCCTGTGGCTTTGTGTTGGCCTTTGCGGAGCTCTTTGGAGAAAGGAAGGAATGGGCTCCTCAGACTCCGCTCTCCCCTCTCTGTGCTGCGAGGCAGAGCCTTGCTGTCCTGCAGCTCATGCCACACCTGGTCTCCATTCCGTGCCTGTCACAGCGCAGTGTGGGCAGGAAGTGAGTGCTGCTGCCCTGTGCCTTCGTCAGGTGATCCCATGTCCTCCAGTGTCTTTGCCCAGAAGCCCCTTTTTAGCTAACAGCAAACTGCCCTGGCGAGAGTGTCCATCAGAAACCTACCAGACCCACAGCCATCGATTGACTCTGACTCTAGGACTCTGGGACTGCTCCATGGGGTTTCCAAGGCTGGAATCTTCGTGGCAGGAGCCACAGCAGCACAGTGAGGGATGAATTGGCTGCTAACCACCACCTTGGTGGTTTGAACCACTAGCCGCTTGTGTTAGGATTCTCTAGAGAGATAAAACCAAATTGCTGATAATTTAATATATTTATTTATAAAGATAATTAGATATAT
>NW_022111317.1:3943581-3944526 GCF_000313985.2 Echinops telfairi
TTGGACTTGTGGGCTTGGGCAGCACTGGGTTGGGCTGTTTTCTTGATGCACAGTTAAACTTTAGATAAAACCTTCTCTTATACATATGAGTTTCTGTGGATTTGTTTCTCTAAAACACCCAGACTAACACATCACTCCTCAGGAGGAAGGTGAGGCTGCTCTCATCAAGATTTACAGCCCCGCATGACCCCATGGGGCAGTTCTCTGTCCTCCAGGGCTGCCGTGAAACAGCCTGGGTCAGTGGCTGGGAGTTCCTCTTGGGTCTGGGCAGATGACCACATTTCTCTCCTGCAGAGTGGCCGGTGGGTCTGGAGGGGTGGAGGCCCTCCAGGGCTCCTCCCACTCATCAGTCAGGGTCTAGACCCTGAAACGGCATGGCAGGAAGGGTCCTCCCTGGTGATCGGACTTGAAGCTTCACCAATCTCGGCTTCCTGAGGGAGGGAAACAGAGCAGGGTCCTGGGATTACGACTGGAAGGGGAAGGGCACGCAGAGGGCCCGAGTGGTTCTCACTGGGCCTTGAAGTCCAAGAGCTGTTAGCACTGCTGCTTCTAATTGGTGCTGGTGCCTGAGCGACTGGTCTCATCGTAGCACGGGCGGCCTTCTTGTTGAATGGCACCATGTCCGCCTGCTGCCATCGGTCAGTCTTCATGTCAGTGTCCTGTTAGTTTAGACCCCATGTTTTGCTCTTATTTCAGTTCCAACTGAAGCCCCGTCGTCCTTCACAAAGTCTACTCAGGGTTTGTAGATGCTGGGCGGGTGGGCTCTTTGGAGAATGGAGCAGTTTGAAACTGCAGACACTTCCAGGGAGCCTTGCAGCTAAATAATAGGTGAGACTGTCTACTGCATTGGGCACGCCTGCTGCCTGGGACCTACTTAAAGTGCCACCTAGCACAACTGCTACTGTGAGGACGAAAGTGTGCCTGACCCAAGCCACAGTGTTTCAG
>NW_022111317.1:3944626-3956569 GCF_000313985.2 Echinops telfairi
TAAAGTGCCACCTAGCACAACTGCTACTGTGAGGACGAAAGTGTGCCTGACCCAAGCCACAGTGTTTCAGTCACCTCAGATGCAAGCGAAAGCTGGTCCCCGAATAAGGAAGGCCATGGGAGATGGGGTGCTCTGGAATGATGGCCCCCGAATGAGGAAAGCCCTGGGAGACGGGGTGCTTTGGAATGATGGCGCTGGAGAAGGATATTGAAAGTACCTCGGAGATTAGCAGAAGAACAAACAGATCTGTCTTACTACAGCCAGAAGGATGTCCTATGGGCATGCTATCAAGGGGGCCCAGTCCCTGGACAAGGGCACCATGCTTGGTCAAGTGAAGAGTCTGGGAGGGTCCACTTGCCATGTCAACTTTCACCTAAACCAACCAAAAATGTTAAAAAGCAAACAAACAAGAATTCAACAGTGTAATAATAGTGGCGGCAGATCTATGAAGGGCTTCAGAAGGTTTGTGCAAAGCGTGGAGCTTGAAAGCTGATGGGATTTTCACCACCAACTTGTGGAAATCCCTTCCTCCTTGTTCTGAGGCCCCTTTACACAGTTTCTCCTTAGAACATTCTGGAGGTTGAAGGTGCTACCTTCATTGTATAGGCAGGAGGGTCCGGAATCCACTGGGCTGTGGGTTCCCCTCCTAGACTTACTCAGCCCAGCCGAGTAAGACAGGGGCCTCCTCTGAGTGGCTCCGGGGTTCTCTGGGGGTTCTCTGGGGCGGGGAGGGATCGCTCGGCTTGCATCTTTTGTAAAGCCTTTCATGTCCTTTTATCTTCCTGACCGTGGGCTGACAAGGTACCTCAGGTTTAGGAGCAGGGCTCTTTGTGCAGAACATACTGCTTCTTATTTGTTGGACAAAGTTATCCTTGGCCGGGCTGCATTTGGGCTTTTATTCCTCCTCTAGAATGCTGTTTCTAGAAGGCTTTATTGAGGATTAAGATAATCTTGCCCAGGGCTCTGAAGAGACAGGCTTCCCCATGGGCTGCACTCAGTAGAAAGGGCTCCCTTCCTGCTCTGTGGCTGCGCGGGTTACCAGGAGCGGCCCTGCTGGGGAGCAGCCTGGGGTCTTTCTGTGGGGGATCAGGGTGAGGATGCGTTTCTGAGCCAGCCCTGGTGCATCCTGTGGGCTGTGGAGTCTGAGAGCACCTTCTCCCATGCTCTCCCAGCTTCCAGGCCCATCTGCCCTGGCAAGCGAACGGGTGTATTCAGGGTTCAGGTTAACACAAGCCTAGCGGTCCCGCTTACGTCCGTCTGCTACTGCTTGCTCTCTGCCATGGCTAATCAGATGCTGCCAGATTGAGCCAGCCTCGTTCCGAATCCATCCCTCATTTATTCATCCACCAAGCATGCTGTGCCGGGCCTCGTGGGAGTCTGCGCTCTCCAGGCTACACCTGCTGTTCCAGAGCCAGACTTGCATACAGAAGATTGGGCCACTGCTGTGTCCTGTGACTTGATGCCCAGTTATAAACCCAGGCATCGCTCTGGAGAAATGCAAGGGTCTTACCTCCAAAGGAAGTAAGGTCCCGGATTTTAATTCTGGCTCTCGTTCATTCTAAAGCGAGCCCGGCCCAGGCCTGGCCTCTGGTGACACTGCCTTCTCTTCTCAGCAGCAGCGGGGAGTTCGATGGCCCCCGGCCCGTTTGCTATGCCGAGCACGGAGCCTCAGGCCTGGGTGCATTCACTGATTCTGGCCAGGAGCCCACTACTGCTCTCACTGCCCCGTTGCCCCTCTCCTCCCCCATCAGGGGCCCCTTAGCTGTCACCACAGGAGCCTCTGTTCTTAGGCTTAGGCTCCGGTTCTACAGGCAGCCTACCTAGAACCACACAGGTGCTCCTTGCAGGTGTGAGCAAAGGAAAATTTGAGAAAAAGGAGATTTCTCCATTGGTTTTGTTTTTTTGAGAGGAACTGAGAATCTGCCTCGAAAACGCCTTAGACCAAGGTGGCTTGAGAAGGCAGTGCATGTGGACATGTGGTGGCGAGGCTGTCTGGGGTCCCTGGGTGATGGTGGCTGTTGGAGTATGCTGTGGGCACTGAACCTGTACAGTCACTGCCTGCTCAGGGGACTGGAGCCGGGCCTCGTGTGGGCCCCGAGCTTCCTTTGGACAACAAGCCCTGGTAGTGCAGGGGTTACACGTTGGGTTGTGATCTGAAAGATCAGCAGTTCAAGACCACCAGTTTTCCTGAGGGAGAACGAGAGTTCTCTGTTTCCTTAAACAGTCTTGGTTGCCTCAACGGCAGTGAGCTTGGCCGGGTTTGTGCTTTATGTGGGTCCAGGGCCTTATGTGTGCGTTAAGAACCGTCCTCACGGATGAGCGCTGAGCCTTCTATGCACACCGCGCCTTATATAGGACTGAGCGCTTGTAGTATTAAATTAAAAGTGACGCTGGGGAGTGGGGTGCCAGCCCTACCCGCTGCTTGAACTCATGGTTCGGTAATACTACTTCTGGGTTCAGTAATGCACAATTGTACGGTTGAGATATATGTATTATATTAAAGTCATCGAGAGCATGAGAGATAATACAATAATACAGTCAGACATATTACATGGTAGCATTGCTCACCTCCGCCCCCCTTGGTGGTCCTTGTGGGGGGAACCCAGCTACCAGAGCAGGAGCCGCCTCCCTTGGTAGCTGCCCTCTCATCCACCGCCCTCACGGGAGCAGCCCTCCTTCCTCAGCCGCCCTTTGCCGGCCACCCCCTGAGAACCAGGGAGCCTCCTTATTTATTGCTAACCCCGCATCATATTACTTTAGGGGGATACATCACAGCATTATGCGTCACAGAGAAGGGCAGTACAATTCATCCTTGAACAGGTTTGATCATTCTGGTGTCTCATACAATAAGGCAGGCAATTACTATCCTGGGAGACATGCAAGCCCCCTGATAGCAGATAGCAACCTACGTCATAGAGAGGGGTTGTAACATAGGCAATACAAGCAATAGGAGGGGGGTGACCTAGTCATCTTAGAGTGGTCCCGGGCTTGCCTTTGGGCACTGCTTCGAGGGAACAATAACAGAAAGGAATGGGCCCTATTTGGGTTGAGTCAGACTATACAGTCTGGCCGCTCTAGATGGCTGATGTTAAGGAGAATAACCTCTGACCTATTTTCGCTGGCTAAAGAACAGTCATTCTCATGCTAAGTCTGGCATATATTTTGGGGAGACAACTTAAGAGAAATCCTTCTGTTCCTCACAAGCGCTATCTGGGTATTAAGCTTTACTTGGGTACGGAAGCCACAGTGCCATTTGGAAGCCAGGATGAGCAGAGCACTGAGGTCTCCACTCCATCACAACGGGGCTTGAGGAAGAAGGGGAAGGCTTTGTTTTCTGTTGTTCCTCTGTCCCTCCTGGCCCCCCACAGTCCTCATTAGTAGGGAGGCTACCAGCAAGGGCATGGGGTCCCTGTTGGCCTTCCCTCCCCTCCCCAGGAGTTGGGGGCTGGGCAGGACAGGAGCGGCCTTGCACCAGGGCTGTGCTCCGGAGTTCATCAGGAGGAGGGGAGAGGGTTCCAGGCTATTCCGTCCCGGGAAGCCAGGGTCTTAGGCGCTCTCATGGCAGATTCTGCAGTTGTTAGTGGGAGCTTCTTAAGGAGTGAGGAAGCAGCTACCCCGGGGGGTAGGGGGGGGCAGGGGGCAGGCTGAGAAGCTCCCAGATGCTGCTCCCCTTCCGGTAGCAGGTGTCCCCCTCGGAGGACACCCCCAGGGCCACCTTTTGCTGTGAGTGATCCCAGGTTGTCCAGCTTCCAGCCCAGCAGATCTCTCCACGTGTTCCAGACCCTCCCCTCTCGTCAATCACTTGTATCTGTCAGGGCAGTCGACATGCATTTATTTATTGAGGTGCTGCATTCTGTACGGCTGAGAGGAAGCACACACACGGGTAAACACAGGGTACAGGGGCACAGCAGGCAACACAGCACAAAAGTCCCCCCACTGAAATACAGTGCCCCCCGCCCCAGGCCCCATCCCAGGAATTTTGGGAGCTGAGCTCTGGCATGTCCAGCAGGACCTTTTCTCCAGACCCTTGGGCTCCTTCATCCCAGGCAGGGAACAGTGAGGGCCACAGCGTACCAACCAGCCCAGACACGCAGGTCCTTGTCTCACTTGGCGGGCGGCTTGTCTCACAGGGCTGGTTATTTCCAACCTCGGGGCAGCCCCAGCTGAACGACGGAGTAGGGCTGGATCCTCGTGGAGAAGTGTGCCAGGCTTCTCCCCACGGAGCCCTCGGGTGGATTCGAGCCACTAACCTTTAGGCCTCAAGCAGTACTCAGCCTTTGTGCCACCTGGGCTAGTAGGATGGGTCCAGGCAGACTCAGCTGGTGACTTAGGGACAGCAGGTGGGTGTGATTGGTGTTGGGTGTTGAGGAGGTCCCTAGCAGAGTGGGTAGGTGGGTGGTGAGACTGAGGGGGGTGCTGTGGGGGAGGGGGAACGGGGCAGGCAGAGGGCTAGTTAGGACTTCTTCTTGGTAGCTAGCATCTGGGAGATGATGCAGGAGCTGGAACCCCACCTGGGGGCCTCCCAGGCCTGTTACCAGACCAGACCCTCTGCTGGTACCTTCTGTCACTCAGCATGAGACTGGCCAGGCCTGCTGGAGTCAGTGGGGATGTGGACAAGAGGGCCTGCAACAGCACTCTGCGATGGTCACCTGGAGCTCCGCCCCCGCTGTGGTGTGCTGGTTGGGTGCCCCCAGCTGCCTACAGAGCGGCCTCTTGTGATCCAGGCCCCATGCCACAGGCTCTAGACACGGCAGGGAACATGAGTGATCTCAGCACAAGGAAGCAGGCAGAAAGCCAGTTCTTACTGTGATAGGAGGAGGGTGTGCTTAGCCTCAGGGCCCACCAGGCTGCGGGTAGTAGGGTTGACCTCCCTCTGGTGTAGTTATCAGCCTCCACATCCGGCAGCTTGGGGTGTGGATCTTGGCAGAACACAGGGAACCTCAGGCAGGTTTTAGCAGTTCAGACTCTCCCAGAAGTGGGGCAGAGGGTGGGAGCCGCCTTCCGTCTCCTCCCTTGCTGGAGGTACCTCTGCCCTGTGAGCCCCGTCCCATCGGTGCACCCTTGGCCCTAGGGATCTGCCATTAACCAGGCCCCCTGTAGTGCCCCTTGTAGTGCAAGAGGCTTGTCCTGGGCAGCTCACCCGAAGATTGGCGGTTTGAACCCACCCAGGGGTGCTGTGAAGAGGGACCTGGCACCCTGCATTGTAAAGATAACAGCCAGGAAAGCCCAGGGAGCCTCACCCTATACTGCCACCTGGGGGTGGTGTTAGTCCAAAATGGACCGGAGGGCCACTGGCTTGGCTTAGCTTTTTGGTTTGTGGATGTCCTTGGAGCTGAGGCTAGAGTAGCCCGAGGGGCCAAGGCCACTGTGAAGTTCGGTCAGCTTCCGAGGACCATTGTGGATGATCTGGGCTTTCTCTTTTTCCACACTCTCTGAGCATTTCCTGCTCCTGGCGAGGAACGAGGGGCTGGGGCTGGGGCTGGAGCTGAGAGGTGGCCTTCCTGAAGGTCTGGCTGCCTGAGAGCTCGCTGGCACCTGGGGGAGGGGAGAGGAGTGGGCAAGGCCTGAACTCTGAGCACTTCCCTTTCTGTTTCGAAGGCAACCTTTCAAGCTTTGGGCTGGGACCACCCTGAGCCCTGACACTTTGGAGCGCTATCCTGAGAAGCGCTTGCCTGGGACCCAGGTGGACCCCTCTGCAGTGCTCTCCAGCCCTCCCACCTTGGGGTTGTCCCTGGACCCTGAGTCTAGGAAGCTCAGTCCCACTGGTCACCCCAATATATGTTTTTTTGGGGTTACATGAGATTGGCTGCCAGGAACATTTGGGGAAGCAATTTTTTTTTTCCTTTATGAAGACTGAGCTGTTGAGTGGGGCCCTCCTGTGGGGGCGGTCCTCGGGGGTGGGGGGAGGGGGGCGCACCCACAGGCCCTCCAGCTTTGTTGGGAACCACTGGCCTGGGCTGGGAGGGTAGATAAGGTCTTACTGTGTGTGTGGCCCTGGGCCTTGAATGGCACTTTGTTCTCTGCCGTCTCACTGTGCCTGGCTGCCGGGGCTGTACTCCAACTGCCTCACTGTTTCTCAGACTCCCGGCCCGGCTCCGCGCCAGCAAGGTCCCTGAGCTGGTTGCTGCTGTAGGGGTGCACGGGAGATGCTGAGAGACCGTCACTGTGGGAGGAGGACGTGAGTGGGGTGGGGAACCCCTTGCTAAAGCTGCACTGGGGGCTCTCTGGCCAGAAATCTAGGCTTGTGCGAGTTGGCAGGATGGGAATGTGAGTGGGGGAAGCCCCTCTCTCTGCCCAGGGAGGGGTGGAGGGGGCTGGGCTGGTGGAGGCCGAGCTGACAGCGTTGGCCGCCACACTTACCGCCTTCATGCCTCCTGTGCTTCTCCAACGTTCCCCACGCGATGGTCCCTAAGGTGAAGCAGAACAGCCAGCCCCACGGCGGTTGGCTCTTAGCTTCTAACACAAAGGTTGGTGGTTCAGACCCCCTTGGCAGTGCCACGGCAGAAAGGCCTGGTGGCCTGCTTTTGAAAAGACTGTGGCCCATAAAGCCCTCTGTAACACACGGGGCTGCTGCCCACAGTGAGTTAGTGTAGACTCCCTGGCAGGGGCT
Source organism: Echinops telfairi (assembly GCF_000313985.2). Taxonomy (NCBI): domain Eukaryota; kingdom Metazoa; phylum Chordata; class Mammalia; order Afrosoricida; family Tenrecidae; genus Echinops; species Echinops telfairi. The sequence continues at coordinate 3,951,237 of NW_022111317.1, forward strand.
TGGCTTGGGTTTTAGTTTGTAGGAAGGTGTGTGTGGTGGAGAAGTGGCCCAGATGCTTGTTTGTTAGGTTTTGACACCTTGGGAGAGGGACACGGCAACACTCCCAGCCCTGTGGCCTGCCTGAGGCTGAGGTCCGCCTCCCACGCCGGCTCTCTGCAGTCTCCACTTTTCCTTCAGGGCCTCTTCTGAGGCCACACAGCAAAGACTTCTCATTGCCCCCCTCTCGGTCAGATCTGCCCCCATCCCCATCCCCAAGTACAGCAGGGAGTGCCCTGGGAGACCAGTAGTTCTCAGAATGGGGTCTATGAACATTCCCAGGGGGTCTGAGCCAAGATGACCTTCCTAATGTTGTTAGCTGCTGTCACGTCAGCCCTGACTCACCGTGACCCACTGGCCAGAACAAGGCCTGTCCAGGCCCACGCCCTTCCCACAGCCGGCGCTCTGTCTGAGCCCATGGCTACAGCCCCGGTGTCTGTCCATCTCAGAGAGGGCCTGCCTCACAGAGGGCCTTCCTCGCTCTCACTGACCCTCCACGCCTCCAAGCACGATGTCCTTCTCCAGGGACCGGTCTCTCCTAAAAATACGTGAGAGGAGGTCTTTCCATATTCTTTGCCGGCACCATCTTTCAGATGCATGACTTTTTCTTTTGTCTTCCTGATTCATGGTCGTCCCTCCCGACTGCGAGGCTGTTCAACCCCACAGCTTGTGTCGGGCGCGTCTTCGTCCTCACGATGCCTTTGCGCTTTAGTGCTCCCGCAGCAGACCCGCCGGTGCAGCACGTGGCTTGATTTCCTTGCCGTACTTTCCAAGCAAAATGAAATCCTTGACGGCTTCCGTCTTTTCTCCATCTGCCGTCGTGCTGCCCCGTGACCCAGTGGTGAGGATTTGGGTCGTCTTTACATTGGCGCTGAAGGCTGCGATCCTTGATCTTCATCAGCAGCTGTGGTAAGCCCACCTTTCTTCCAGCTAGCCCGTTGAGGTCACGTGCACATCGCAGATTGTGATTAAGCTTCCTCCGACCCGAGACTGCCTCCTGTGTATGCTCCCGTAGTCAATAAAACACTCATCGTTGTACTGAGCTTTCTGCTGGGATGACGTGTGCGCCGGTGATGACTGGAGAAGACGCTATAGCTGCTGCTTCTTGGGAAGTGTGCGTGCGGGGTGTGTGGGCCTGGTAGGGAGCAAGCAGGAGGGGTTGCTCACCTGTGCAGATGACACTGTTAGCCTGGGTGTGCCTGACAGGCAGACAGACTTGTGGGTCGTGATTCCATGCGGAGAAGGATGTTGGTCACCCACCGTCCTGAGCTTCCGCTTCTTCCCACATTCGATGGGAGTCAGTGGAGGCGAAGGGCATCGCACACCAGCGTTCCCGCCACCAGGGCCTCTGGCCCCTCCGAGGGCCTTGCTCCAAGGCCACTGTGCTACCCGGGCCAGCACCTGCTCCAGAGCCAGCAGACACACTCTGGGGCTCAGCCCAGGTGCCAGGTGATGCAGCACCTCTGGGATCCCAAACCAAAGCCTTTGAGTGGGTCCCGAGCCATAACGACCCCATGGGAGAGAGGAGCGCTGCCCCTGAGGGTGTCCGAGGCTGTAAATCTTCACAGAGCGGCCATGGCTTCAGCTGCCATTGTCTCTTTGTTTGCGGTTGGGTGCTTTAACCCCTGCACCACCGAGGCACTGTCCAGGCTGCCAGGAGGGATCACTGGGAGGCAATGTGTGTGTCCGGCCATGAAGCTGAGCCTTTTTAGTCCCCTCTCCTGGACTCTTCTCTGGCACAGAGACTTGAGCAGTGGGAGGAACCCTGGGAGCCCTCATCCCCTTCTTGTCTGCCTGGCTCCCTCTGAGGAAAGCCCAGCTTCTGGGAGGAAACTGGCGACAGATCCTCTTCATGCACGCCCCCGAAGGCAGTGTGTTGTTAACCTCTGTGCCCCCATGAGAAACTCAGACCTGGAAGTTGAACACCTTGTAAGGTTTCTCGAGTGGGCGAGACATTGGTCCTTGGCTTCATACGATGAAAGAATTCATGCCAAAGCTCATTCTGTAATCCAAGTGGGTTTTTATGAAGGACAGGCAAGTTTCAGGTGTTACCTGCTATACCTGCTATCAAGTCGTGCAGCTTGTTCACAACTGAGCAGGAACAGCCACGTGGAAAAGCGCCCCTACGTGCGGACCGGGAGTCAGAGAGGTGAGAGAGAGAAGCTGTGGGCCCCAAGCAGGCCTGGAGTGTGCCCTATACCCTCCAACCTGCCTCTGACCAGGAGCAGGGTCAAAAAGAGCAGCCTTCCCACAGTCAACGTATTTTCAAGACTGGCTGGAGAGGCGTGGTTGATGGTATTGGTTGACCTCATTGGCTGTGTTAAGCCCACCTGGGTGATGTCATGGGCCTGGGCCTAATTTGGACTGCCCTGGTGTCCCTCCCACCTGGCTGGGGGCTTGAATTTGAGCATGCTCGGTTTTGGGGTGTTCATAGGCATCTAATGCTCGGCTGATTTCCTTCCAACCTCCTCTAGGGAGCCTGTTCAGGCATGGAAGGGCCAACCCCCTTGTCCCTGAACTAGCTACCTAACAGACTCACCCAGGGGAACCTCCCCTCCCCCGCCACCAAGAGCAGAGTTAAGATCCAAGGCCAGGTCTGTGCAACGCCAAAGCCATCCTCTTCCCTGTGAGCCCCGAGTGTCACCTGACCCTCTCCAAGCATTTCGGGAGGGAGTCCCATCCTCGGCATGTGGGCTGATCTCTCTGTAATGTGCCTTCTCCCATGTGGATCAGAGCATCCAGCCCTGTTTCCTGGGCTCGTGTCTGAGGGCCTCTCTGCTCTAGGCAGTGTCCCTGTCCCTCCTACCCAGTAGTGGAGGGAGGCAGGGGAGGAGCCTGAAACAGCTGCAGTAGAAGCCCCACCCTGCCTGCCCCATCCGGACACTCACCAGATGGACGGCTAGTGTCCAGGCAGATGAGGGAGCCAGTGGGAACTGGTGCCGGTGGTGGTCTGGTGGCACTGCTCTGGCCCAGGAGGTGCTTCAGTTCGTGCAAGGTGCTGCCGGGTGTCACTGCGGCATTCTTACTGACCTCCAACCCTCGCCACTCGGGCCGGTGGATCCCCTAGGCTGAGTGCTCCTCTGGAAGCTGTGGAGAGGCAGGTGCCTCTGTGAGCAGGGATGTGCAGGAGTGCAGAGGCGGCCCTCAGGAGCCCTGCCTGCCTCGGCCGCATCCAAACCCAGGACTGGCTGCTACCGGGCCTCCAGGGGTGCCTTTGGCCGTACCTTTCCAGCATCTCCACACCTACCAGCTAAGGCAGTCAGCCCAGACCTGTCGCGCACCTGCACAGGCACGGCCTTTGGGAGGAAACCTTACCTTGGTCTGTGTTCCTGGCAAGAGACTTCAAAGCTACGGTTGGTGGGTGGATAAGCTGAAAGTAGGAGCCCCCCCACCCCACACAAACAAAAAACTCATTGTCATCGAGTGGATGTTGACTCAGTGACCACCCTACAGGACAGGGTAGAACTGCCCCCCCCCCGGCCCCCCGGTTTCTGAGACAGTCACTCTTTATGGAGGAGAAAGTCTCATCTTTCTCTGCACAACATTGGGGCGCTTTGATCTGCTGACCCTAGAGTTAACAGCACCCCACCACTGGGCTCCTCCCTTCCCACCCACCCCCAGGCATACTTTTCGTCTGTGGGTCCTCTGCTCCTTCCTTCCTGGGCACCCCTCCTCATGGCCCTTTCACCCTCCCATAACAGCCTTCTAGCTCAGCCGCACTCTCCTCTGGGCCGCAGGCCAGGGGCAGCTCTGGAAAGCTGTTGGCAGGAGCGTCACTTAGCACATCCATTCTAACAGGCTGTTGCTGGGGCCCTGACTCCAGTGACCCAGCCTGAAGAACTGAGTGTCCTCCTTGGGACTCAGGACCAGGTTAGGAAGACCTCCTCTTCTGTTGGTTCCAGACTTCCCCTGAGTCACGGCCACTGTGACCTTGAGACTTCTCATTCCATAGGGACCGCACCCTGGCTCCCACACAAATCCGCCCTGCCCCACTCCTGGGCTGGATCCTGCCCCCTCTGCCCCCTACAGTTTCACTGTTAGGTTGTGTAATAGAATTCCTTGCATTCTTCCTATCCACCCCTGTCTTTTGCTCTTCGCCCTGAGGCGGGGGTGGGGGTGGGGGTTTCTGGTTCTGAGGCTGTTTGTTTTCTGTGGTTGTGTAATTGGTTATGCATTGAGTTGCTAACTGCAAGGTCAGCGGTTTGAACCTACTAGCTGCTCTTACAGACGATAAATGAGGCTGTCTACTCCTGAATTGACAGTCTCCGAAACCCAAAGGGGCCTTCCGTCCTGTGCTGCGGGGAGGCTCTGAGTGGGAATGGGAGTTTGTTTCTTTTGCTTGAGGGAGGCTGTTTCCCCGCTGAGTCTCAGGAATTGAACCAGCTCCCCCACTCTCCCCACCTTGACTGGGACTCAGATCCAGCCCTGCCCAGTGCTTTGTTTCCCTTCACCAGCCGATTACCCAGGCCAACGGGGCTGCTAACTGCAAGGTGGGCAGTTCAAACCCACCAACCACAACATGGAAGAAAGATGAGACTTCTTGTTCCTGGAAAGACTACAGCCTTGGAGACTCCCGGGTTCTCCACTGCCCTGGGGGTGGTTGTGGGTTGGACGCAGCTCCATGGTAGTGAGTTTGGGTTTGGGGCTTAGTCTCACAGCAGCAGACTGCCACAGCTTTCTCCGCGGAGCATGCTAGTGGGTCTGAACCGCTGACCTGCTGTGAGCAGCTCAACAGCTAATCCACAGTGCTACCAGGGCTTCTCCTTTTGCATATGAACAAACTAAACTCACTACCACTGAGTCAGTTCCAACTCATAGCGACCCCAGGGGACAGAGGAGAGCTGCCCCGTGTGTCTCCGAGATTAACTGTGTGGGAGCAGAAAGCTGGTGGTTTCACACGGCCAGCCTCGAGCCCAGCGTGTAACCCGCCTCGCCACCAAGGCACCTCTTTTGCAGGTACTAGGGACTTAGGGGTGTTGGCTCGGTGATATGTAGACTGACCTGCTGGTCTCGCCTCCTCAGCCAGGTATACGTTTTGGAAGATGGAGGCCACATCTTATATTACCCTCTGCCCTCGGTGCGTGTCACCCGGCAGATAGAAATGCAGCAAACGCTTTGTGCCTCTGATTGGCATCTGTATTAGTCTGGGTACTTTGGAGAAACAAATCCACATCAACTCATGTATAAGAGAGGGTTTTATGTAAAGGTTAAGTGCGCACCAAGAAAATATCCCAACCCAGTGCTGCCCAAGCCCACAAGTCCAACATTAACCCATATGTCCAACACCAGTCCACAAA
>NW_022111317.1:3957293-3959375 GCF_000313985.2 Echinops telfairi
CTTTTCCTAACTGCTGAGCCCTCCATGTCATCCAGTCCCTCACTCTTGGTCCCACCCAGGCAAGGGTTCCCAAGCTCCTCAACTCTGGCTGAGTGCTTGGGGTCACCCCACTCTGCCAGGAAGTCTCCTGCCCAAAGGCATTCAGCTCTCTGCCTGGGCTCGGAGGGTCTTACCCATCTCAGGCTTGCTTCCCGCCACCTCTGGCCATCTCTGGTGTTACAGTTGCTGTGGCTCCCGAGGCCAGAAGGTTGTCAGTACAGGAACCCTGGATCCAAGGACATGATCTACGAAGGGGTACCCCCCAGAAAACCAGAATTGCGCTGGGCAGAGCGAAGTTTTCATAGTACGCACTGTTCCCCCTAGGCAGAAGTCAAGCAACTCACTCTCAGCTCGGGCACCCAGTGGTGTTGGCTGGGAAGGTTCTCCCTGGTCACAGTGAATTTTTTCATAAAAGCAATTTCGCTCAAACCTGGTTTTTTGTGATGGCTGATTTAAGGGAACAGGGAATAGCATGTGGCTGTGAAATTTTGTTTTCAGCTCAGGAAAAGTGCTGCAGAAACTGTTGCGATGTTGAAGACAGCTTACAAGGACAGCGCTATGGGAAAAACTCAAGGGTACGAGTGGTTTTCACGTTTCAAAAAAGGTGAAATGTCGATTGATGACAAACCTCGTCTGGATGCCCATCAAACGGATGAAAATGTCGACTCATCGTGCATTTGGGGTTCGTTCCACCAGATCAGACTGCTCTTCAAGCTTTCTAGTTAGAGGTTCTGAGAAGATGGCTCAACAGTGTGTGAGAAAAAAAAGTCTGCTTTGTGGCAGATGGGGGACTGGTTTTGCCACCATGACAATGTACCTGCTCATACAGCCATCTCAGTGCACCAGTTTTTGGCAAAAGCCAGCGTGCCTCTCTTGCCCCACGCACCTTACTCACCCGACCTGGCTCCGTGCAACTTCTGTTTGTATCCACAAATGAAGAGGGACATGAAAGGACAGCGATTTGATGATGTAGAAGAGGTGAAGGAAAAAATGAGGAGCTATCCAAACAGATGAGCTTGAAAAATGTTCCCAAGAATGGAATTGCAGATTCAATAAATGTGTTAAGTGTAACGGAGAGTACTTTGAAGGTGATAAGGTTATTTTGTGAAAAAATTTAAATGCATAGCTTGGAGGAATGGGGAATTCTAGTTTTTTTGGGGGGGCATCCCCTTGTATTTCTGGTCATTTCCTTGGTGATGGCAAGGTCCCTCTCCAAACTCTAGCACGGGTTCCCATTACGCCCAGCGGGAGGGCAGAACTGGCCATCCATCTCTACAGGGGTCCCATGCACCTTAGCAAAACTGTCCAGTCCCCATGAGTAACTTATTTGCATGTTATTTTTCTGTGCCCTTAGAGTCAGTCCAGACTCTACAACCCTGTCTATGTACAACTGAATGGCACGCTGCCTGGTGCTGTGTCATCCTTACAATAGTTATATTTGAGCTTATTGTTGCAGCCAATGTATCGATCCATTTCATCGAGGGTCTACCTTTTTTTCCCCCCTGCATAGTCTCATCTAATCATTTTGTGGAAATTACAAGACACTGGCTCAACTCAACTCAACTCACTACCATGGAGTCAATTCTAACTCATAGGGACCCTGTAGGATAGGGTAGGACTGCCCCTATTGGTTTCTGAGACTGTAACCTTAGGGGAGTAGAAAGCCTTGTCTTTCTACTAAGAATGGCTGGTGGGTTTTGAACTGCTGGCCTTGTGTTCAGCAGCTCAGCGCGTCCCCACGATACTCCCAGGGCTCCTTGAGGTGGCTGCTGTTAATGCACCTTCTGAACTGCAGCACGTTCTAAGGCCGCTGTTGTTAGACATCATTGTAGCGTGACCGTCTGTCTCCGTGGCCCTGCCTGCTCTGGGGCCTGCACTTGGCAGACACCTGGCACCGTTTGTTCTCATTACTATGGTCTCATTATTCCCACATGACTTTTTTCCCCAGCCGGGAGGCGGTGGTGCTAACTCCAAGAAGGTGGCACCTTTCGGGTTGGGTCCGACATGGAAGGCCATCTGCAATCCTGCTTTCTCACACGTCTT
>NW_022111317.1:3960385-3971481 GCF_000313985.2 Echinops telfairi
GAGGGCCGGGATGAGTCGGCATGGACTCGATGGCGCAGGTATGGTTTGGTTTTGGACTGCTGAGAAGACGCGCCAGTCTGTCCGAAGCAGTCCTTCGGTGTGTGCCTCAGAGGAGGCAAGATGCTGAGGCTTCGTCTTTCATACTTCGCACGTGTTGTCAGGAGACACCAGTCCCTGGAGAAGGGCGGCATGCTTAGTTAAAGTGGAGGGGCAGTGTAAAGGAGGCGGACAGCCACAGTGGGCTCAGGCATCGAAACAATTGTGAGCATGGTGCAGGACCGGGTAGGCAGTGCTTCGTTCTCTTGTGCAGTTACATTATCTCATGTCAATTTGATAATTAAAGGGAATGGGTGAAGTTTAGCCTGTCAATCAAGTCACAGCCTGATGATGCCTCCTGGTGGGCATGGCCTTCTCATGAGGATTCTGGGAACTTCCTCTCTTACTCCCTGGAGGTGGGCCGCACATTCTCTCTCTGATTCACCTTCCTGTTGACAAGCCACATGGAGTCATGCTGATGGCAGCTAGACAGAGCCCTGGAGATGCATCCACTGCCATTGGACCCGCAGGACTTTCCACCCACCAGCCTGTGATCTTCCTGCATTCTGTATCCTTGCATGTGCTACATGAGTCTGAAGAGGGATGTATAGACTAGTATCGGAGATATGGGTTAATATTGGACTTAAGGACTTGATCTGGACTGCACTGGGATGTTTTCTCAATATACAGTTGCTCTTTGATATAAAGCTTTCTCTCACACACATATGAATGTCCCTGGATTTGCTTCTCTAGCCAACCTGGACCAACAGTCACCATGGGCCGGGACTGACTCGATGGCACCGGAGAACGACAGTGCCTGTTGAAGTCGTGAGCACCATGCTGCTGTCACTGCCAACACCCACACCCCCTCCACCCCCCAAATGCCGAGTGGGTCATGGGGCTGGTGTTTTGTTGTCGAGAATGCACAGCAGGAGAGACACCAATTCCATCCTCTCCTTCCATTTCTGAGTTGTTTCTCCCCATTCCCAGAAACTCCCTGCCCGCCCCCAGCTTCCAGTCTTGCCTTGAGAATTGTTGCTGCCCGCCTGGTCCCTGTGTGGGTCGATCTCACAAGGCCACACTGCTCAAGGCTGATGGTCTTGACTGATTGAGCTCAACTGCTGTTTGATTTTAAGAAGATTTCAGGGATGCTTTTGATTTAGGGTTTCAAGAGGACCTCAGGGTCATTATTGCCGGATGTACCCGGCTTCCGTGGCTCCAAAGTTCTGTGAGATTTTGAAATTCTGGTCTGCGTTTTCTCCCTTTTGATCAAGAATAAAAAATAAGAGGAAGAATCTTTTATCTAAATGTTCGGTTGTGCTGGATGGGTACCAGCCAGTTCTTTGGCTCTCATGGCAAAGGAGGCAGTTGTTCACAGAGGTAAATTGACTGCCTATTCCATGTCTTCCTCCTCTTTCCTGACTCTCCTTCTGTTGCTGTGGGGGTGAGGTTCAGGCTCTTTACTTATACAACCGGAGCCACAAGACCTGCCTCACCAAGCTTTCTGACCATGACGTGAGATGACAGAAAGCACCCAGTGCCTAGGCGGCTGGCAACCAGGGCTGGCACTCACAGAGAGCAGCGTGGTTCCAGGCAGTTTCTGGGAGGCCTTTGGGCATAACTTTTACCCTGCACACCTAAAGGAGAGGGAAAACAGTCAGGTGAAGGGGCTACAAAGGTGTGTTCTCCTGGCAGGGGGTGAAGGATGGAGAGAAAGCAGCAGCCATAGTCAAGGTCATGCCCCATCCCAGTTGCTATTTACTCCCTTCCTTTCAGGAGCTGGCGCCAGTTGCCGCCGAATTCCCTCACCGTCTGCTTATCTCCTTTGGGAAAGACTTTGGTGCTCCGCAAACAGTCTGCCCAGAGATCCGGGTTTGCACACTGAGTTAGATGCAAACATGCCTTCCTTCCTGGGGGATGTCCAGGGTGTGAGTGTCTAGCAGAGAAAGGGCTGACCGGCAGTGATTAAGGGGCACACATAATTTCTGAGAACCAGGAGAGGTATAGTGACCAATGGCAGTCAGTTACCCAGCAAGAGAAGACGAAGCTTGCCCAAGGATAGGCATAGAGATCAATAGAATAGAATTAAGGACCCAGAAATAAACCCTCACTATTAGAGCCAACTGCTCTTCAACAAGGGTACCAAGACAATTCAGTGGGGGAAAGGATCATCTTTCCAACAACTAGTGCTGGAACAACTGCCAAAGAATGAAACTGGGCTCCTACCTCACACCATATGCAAAAATTAAGTCCAAATGGACCAAAGTCCTACATGTGAGAGCTGCAACAATCAAACCCTGAGATGGAAACAAGCCTACACAGATTTGCATGCACGACCTTGGATGTCCTCTCAGGATGCCAAGAGCACAAGCAACAACAACAAAAGACTGGACACCGTGAACACGAAACACTTGTTCTCCGTGAACACGAAACACTTGTTCACCAAGAAAGCCACGGAAGGAGATCAGAGAATGTTGTAAGCCATCTATCTGATAAGCTACTGTATCCAGAATCTGCAAAGGATTCTTAAAACTTAACAGAAAGACAAATAACCAGACTGAAAGTATGCATTTTTACAAAGTAGACATTTCTCCAGAGATGTAGAGACAAAAGGCATGTAGGAACATGAATAAGATGCTCAAAAGCATCCGCCATCAGGAAAGTGCAAGTCAAAACCACAGTGTGACACCGTGACTTCACCCCCCGCCAGGCTGGCCAGCTACCGGGAAGAGGATAGCAAGTGCTGACGAAGATGTGGAGGAATTAGACCGCTCACACACTGCTGGGAGGAATGTAAAACAAAGTAGCCACTTATAAAGGGGGCTATTCCTCAAAGGCTTAAGAGTTACCATGTGACTCAGCAATTCCACTCCTGGGGTCGACTTAGAATAGAAGCATAAGTCCCCACAAAAAAAAACAACCATGGGCATGCACATTCATATCAACAGTGTTCCACAACAGCTAAAAAAGATGAGGCTACCTGCTCTCGTAAAGATAGACAGCCTCAGAAAGTAACCATGAATCAGAATTGACTTGATGGCAGTGGGCATGGACGTAAAGAGCCCAGGTGACACAGTGGTTAAGGGCACAGCTGATAACCAGAAGGTCGGTGGTTCAAGCCCACCAGGTGCTCCAAGAGAAAGCTGTGAGTCTGCTTCAGTGAAGATGACAGGCTCGGATCCTTCTCCCTCTGAGCGACTAGTGCAGTGGTCCGCAACCTTCCTCCTGCCGAGACCCTGTCATACAGCTCCTCAGGTGGTGGTGACCCCCCAACCATGAGGTTATTTTTGTTGCTACTTCATCACTGTCATTTTGCTACTGTGATGAATCGGGCGACCCCTGTGAAAGGGTCGTGACCCACAGGTTGAGAACCGCTGGTCTAGGGGGTTTGCGCTGTTGGTTGCACATCTCTGCAGATGTACTAAATGCCATTGAATTGTACATCAAATAGGTGGATATTATGGTTTGTGAATTACATTTGAATAAAGCTATAAAAATAAGCCATCAAGACAAACAACCTGGCCCTCAGATAATCCCACAGGCTCAAAGACTGGTTTAAGGACCAACATTTTCTTGTCTTGTTAGTGATGACCAGGGCTCTCCTGGGCAAGGAGGGGACACTCAGGACTGAGGGGCATGGGGAGGTGCTGTTCCCAAGCACTGCAGCCTGTTTTTCTGGCTGAGGATCCGAAGGTCCCAGCCCCAGTAGAAACTTTTGATTGGGATTCAATTTCCTGTGTTTCAGGGGCATGTGTCTGAACCTGCTGCACACCAGGCACTGTGCTCGATGCTCTTGTGATAAACCAGTGGAGCCCCTGGTGGCATAGTGATTCGGATTTGTGCTACAAGTACTAACTGCAAGGTCAGCAGTTCAAAACCACCAGCTGCTCCTCCTGAGAAAGATGAAGCTTTCTTTATATGCCCTTAAAGAGTTAAAGCCTTAGAAACCCCACAGGGGTAGAACTCTACACTGCCCTATAGGGTCCTTCTGAGTTAGCATCAATTCCGTGGCAGTGAGTTTATTTTGAAAAGAGTTGGGCTGACCTGGTTATAGTTGAGCTTGCTGTGTACCATACATCCCGAGATTGACTGTATCAGTAGGAGAGCTGCTACTTCCCCCGGGGCTGTGGAGAGAGGAGATTCAGAAGGGGCCGGTACGCGGTAGGCAAAAAAAGTGAACAAAACAAAGCCGGAAGTTCCCTTGGAGCAAGCTAGTACAAAGAGGAGAAAGATGGCAGGCCACGCCCTTGGCATCACTCCCTGCCCAGGGCTCAGGAGAAGCAGGCCAGGTAAGGGCCACCGGCTCAGTTGGGGACCCATCAAGGCTTCCTGGGGGCAGGGATCATAAAGTAGAGGGGCCTGGTACAGTTAGAGACCTCCACACAGCATTTTATTCATTTTTTTTAAGCAAACAAGTGACCTAAAATGGGGAAAAAGAAAGTAGCCAGAGGGAGATCAGCTCTCTTCACAGCCTGTCTTCACTCTTCTCTCCCACAGGCCGCAGTGGCAGCCTGGGGTCTCTCATTCTAGACAGTCTTGTTGGGGCCTCGTGGCCTACGGGATCGGAGGTTCTGGCTAAGCCGTGGGTTAGAGGTGGCCCTGGTTCGGGTGCCATCACCTGCTGCTGTTGGTGTCCCCATCACGTGTCATCCGTGAGTACTGAGACAGTTTCCCTTCAGTTCCCCAGGAGGGACCGGGGTCCAGGAGCCCAGTGGTCCCCTCCCACTGGTCTTCAAACATGCCTCACCCCTGGCCTCTCTCCTTGACCTGCGGTTAACACACACCCACCCACACATACCACCTCCACCCCCCTGCTGGACCCGCCTTCCCGTCCTGGATTTGCTAGACAGCAGCCTCCACAGCTTCCTGAGGACGCGGCGGGCCAATTGGTTCGGCTTTTGCCCTCTGTTTCTCTCGTGCCTTCATCCTTGGGAGATGGTTTGCCAGGAGAGAGAAGTTCAGGTTGGAAGTCGTTTCTCCTGGGCCACGTCGAAGGATGGCTGTGAACTTTCTAGCTCTCAGAGTTGCTGATGAGCCGTAGAAACCCTTCCCCAGGTCTGACCTCTTTTCTTCCTCCTTCTGGAAAGCAGACAGGGTCTGAGGCTTTGCCCCGCTGTGCCCTGGTACAGGTCTGTGTCTGCCCAGTCCGTCTGGTTCTGTGTGGAAGCTCACCTCCTCCAGCCCTGGGAGCTCCTTGCTGGCTTTCATCCTTCCACTGGTTCTCTCTTCTCTCTTCTGCAATCTCTGGTTATTTGGCCTTTTGTCTTTAGATCCTGCCCACCCCCACCCCCCAAACCAAAACATACCCACTAACCCCCAAACTTGCCATCACCAAGTCTATGCCAACTCATAGCGACCCCATGGGACAGAGCAGAGCCAGCCCTGGGAGTGTCTGGGACGTGCCAGGAGCAGAAAAGAAAGCCTCTCCTTCCCGCCAAGGGACTGGTGGGATCTCTGGATGGGGCCTGTGGCAGTGACATCATCTCCTGTCAACTTGCGAAGGGGTGGAGTCTAGCCTGTCAGTCAGGTCGCAGCTTGATGACCTCATTTGGAGGTGCAACATAGATACCTAAATAGCTCACTGGAGGCCAGCCACACATTCACTCCCTGCAAGACATTCCTGATGACCAGCTGGATGGAGCTGTGCTGGTGGCAGCCAGAGCTCTGGAGCTGGAGGAGCCTAGTGGAGACCCACGCCAGCACTGAGATGCTTCTACCGCCACTGGATCCACAAGACTGCCCATCCACTGGCCTGTGATCTTCCTGCATTTGGCGTCATTGCATGGCTGTGTGAGTCTAAAGAGGAATTTATGGACTAGTATCAGATATATGGACTAATATCAGACTGATAGACTTGATCTGGACTGGGCTGGGGTGTTTTCTCAATGTACAACTGCTCTTGTATATAGAGCTCTTTTGTACACACACATCTATGAATTTGTTTCTCTAGTCAACCCGGTCTAGCACAGGGCCCCTCTGATTTCCTCTTCTTGCTGGCAGCCAGTCCATTGCTTTGCCTTTTGCGTCACTGTCTAGGAGAGTTTCTGAACCTGACCTTCTGACAGGATGGATCTATGCCGTGGTTTACACGATTTATCATATCCAAGAGCTTTTTTGATACTGCAAATGTTTCTTAAAAAAAATAAAAATACTATGTGGGTTTGGGGCACCATCCATTTCTTCTCACCTCACGCCGTGTCCTTGATAGCTCATCTGTCCCAAAGAGGAGATTCGTGAGCCGAGACTGGGACGGGGCCAAGCCAGGACCAACACAGGGACCCCACCCCCCTCCTAGCCCATGCGGATACCTGTCCTCAAGTGCAGAACCTCGCAACCAGACTGGCTTTATCTAGAGATACGTTTCACGTGGAGATGAAAAACCACTGAAGCCGTTCCCCATCGATTCAACAGTTCATAGGAGTTGAAATGATCTTGGAATAGCATTTGGACGACTGCCTCTGGAAAATTCCTAAATTATACCGTGACGCATTTTACCCTCTAAGCTTCCAAGCAGAGGTTACCTTTCCAGGGAGCCAAGGAGGCAGTGAATAAAAACGTCTGCCTCTGTAGCACCTCCTGAAATAGTCAGGGGCCTCCATGTTTAGTCTATTTGTAATGTGTCCCCCTCAGATCTGCTGGGAAAAGATGTGGATTTCCTTAAGCGGTTTTTCGCAAATAGGAGTGTATGGGTAGCATCCTCTGGTTCCACAGGCTCCATCGTCTCTTCTTCGTCGGAAGCTGCTAATGCCTTGCTGAGAGTCCCGTTTCTTCTCCCTGCGTAGCGTCTCCTCCAGATTCTCTGCTGCTCCCAGGGGGGCCCTGCCTCCCCGAGCGAGGCTTCCTCAGCTGTGCTGTGACTTGATGAGCCTCAGTTACCGCTGATCCCCATGGCTGCCGTCGTGCGGGGCAGAGCACAGATGCTGCTGTGGTTCCCGAGTTGTAACCATCCTGATCGTTAAAGAGGTCCTGTCGCACCAGATTGGCCCGGTGCAAAGCAGCGTTTGATCTCCTGACCACTGCTTCCATGAGCATTGATTGTGGCTCCGAGCAGATGAAATAATTGATCACGATGTCATCTACTGGCCCGATTGTGAGGGCTGTTTCCTTTACATTGAGTTGTAGTCCGTGCTGAGGGCTGCCGTCCTTGATCATCAGCCCGTGCCCCAAGTGCGGCTCTCTTTCAGCAAGCAAGGTCATGCCATCTGCATATCAGAGGTTGATAAATCTTCCTCCGATCCCCCGAGAACTGTATGAAAGGGTCTCGGCCTGAGGAAGGTGGACTGCTGCCCTAGAGGCCTTCTTGGAGGAGGAGGTCTGGCTGCCCAGGCCCTAGGAACCGAGTGGGGACAGGATGCAGAGGTTACTCAACTCTTCTCCCTTGCTTTTGCCAAGATGCCCAGGCCCTGCATGCTGCCTGGCTAGCCTAGAGCCTGCATTTTGCCTCTCCTACCCCTGGTGGAGTAAGGATTACATGTCAGACTGCTAACCCCAGTGTCAGCAGTTTGAAACCCCCAGGCCCTCCTCAGGAGAAAGACAAGGCTTTCTACTCCCATAAGCAGTTAGAGTTAGTCTTGGAAATGCACAGGGCAGCTCTACCGTATCCTACAGGGTCGCTGTCAGTCTGCATTGAGTGGACGGCAGTTGATTTGGGGTTTGGGTTGGAGTCTCCTTCCAGTTCCGTGGTAGGATTTGCACCTTTTATGCAGGGGTCCTGAGTTCAAGTCCAGGCGGTACACTTCCTGTGCAGCTACCACCTCAGCTGTCCATAGAGGCATGCGTGTTTCTGGGATGCTGACCAGGTTTCGGTGGAGCTTCCAGATCCAGATGCACTCAGAGGAAAGGCCTGCCAATCTGCATCTGGAAATCATCCAGTGAAAACTGCAGATGCAACCGTTCAGCCCACAGCCCACGCTGGGGGTGGCGCACGACCTGCTCCCTTGTGCATGGGGTCAGCTGGATGAGTGGGGCGCTGACCACCAGTCTTTCCGGGGCGGGGGGAGAGGGCTGTCTTTAGTGTCTGGGTTGGGGAGCTGTTTGTGTACTGCTGTCTGCCTCAGCTCCCCAGGATCCTGGGGGAGCATCTGCTTAATGATGTGCCGGCCCATGGCCAATTGGGTCAGTAGGTCAATTCCCAGCAGCTGGGTCCCGGCCTCCACCAGTATTTCCTTTCTGTCAGGTCTTAGGATTTTAAGCATTTTTTTGGTTTTCTTCCTAAAGTTTTGATGAGCTCTCAGGAGGGAACAGAATTTCCTGGGTGATGATGGACTAATAAAATACATAGTGCCATTGAGTCGATGATGATTCCGAGCAGGGATAGACCAGCCCCTGAGACTAACCTTCACCAGAGTAGAAAGCCCCATCTTTCTCCCTTGGAGCCGTTAGTGGTTTCGAACTGCTGGCTGTGAGTCAGTAGATCAACGCATAACCACGATGCCACCAGGGCTCCTGGTGATGATGGAGGGGAGGATATTCCAGGTGAGGGAGGTGTCTGTTTTTTTCTGGTGGATTGGGTGAAGGCTTACCGAGCAGATCTTTTGGAAGTCCAGTAGTTCGTACGCATTGTGTTTCATGTCATTGATTGCAGTCCTCACAAGTGCCGTCATTGGCCCCATTTCCCTTCCTCCTCTCTCTACCCTTCTGAACTTTGTCCTCCGGCAAATGCTGCCTGGGGAGCTGCACTGGTTGATGATTGTAAGTGCCGACCTCCCTGGGCTTACTGGAGGAGAGGGAGGCTTTGCGCAGTTCAGGAGGCTGAGCAGCAGCTGGCTGGGGAGAGGCAGGGGACACGTGGTCAGAGAGAGACGTTGGACCTGCGAATGCCTACGTTGAGTGGAGAACAACCCAAAATCGCCGCTGGGCCCATCAGCAGGGTTTGTCTTCATCCTCATGGTCTGAAGAAGCAGGAGGACCAGCCCACAGGGTGCCTGTTCCCTCTCTAAGCTATCTTGTTGTGACTGAATTAAGAATAAAGAGGCCTCATGGGGTGGGCTCCACGGCCCAGCACCCACCCCCCTTTGTCCCCCTGGCCTTAGGCATGTTTTTCCAGTTGGTGGCTCTCAGGGAGGCGGGGAAGGGCCTGACTGTAGCAGCTGCCAATTTCTCTGGTGTCAACACTGCCGCTGTGCCCATTTCAGGCCGCTGACATGGTGGGATTAGACAAAGGTACATACAGTCAGCCCGAGGGAGCGGGCTGCCGTGGGTGCTCTCTGCCCAGAGGCGCTGGGGCAGGCTGGCGCTGGGTGTGAGGCTGAGGAGGCTGCCATGGGCAGTGTGGTTCAGAGCAAACACACGGTCCTCACAGGACTCCACCTCCAAGCTGGCCTCCCTCACTGCCCTGCCCAGTGGAAGGCAGCTCAGGGCTCGGCTTCCCTGACCACAGGACAAGCTAACATACAGACGGCCAGGCACTGTCCTAAGCACTTGACATGCAGGCTGTCATTTGATATTGGGAATGTCTCTTGGGGCCGTCACTCTTGCTAGCTCTTGGTTTTACAGAGCAAGAAGTTGTGGCCCAGAGGGACTTGCCCTAAGTGAGTTGAACGCAGGCAGCTTGACGCCCTGTTGCCTGTCACAGCCACCGCTGCGGAACCGCTTCAGGTGTCTCTGGTCTAAGTGTGAGGTTGATTTGGCGATGCTAAGAAAAACAACAAAGGTAGAAAACAGTTTCAAGGCTTTATTTCAGAGCTCCTGGAGGGAAGGGAGAGCAGAGAAAGGGACAGGAGCATCCCGAGCTCCCCGGTGAGGTTCACGGGCTCCCAGTTGGAGCCCCGAGAAGTCACGCTGTCCAGAGGTGGAGAGTTTTATAGCCTGGGTCTGGGGGGAGGGAGTAGCTGGTGAATTTTCCACTGTAACTTTGTTGTCTGCAGGTCTGGGGCTAAGCAACAACATTCAAAGTTATCTGTAATGGTTAGTCTTCTGCACCTGGGCCTGAAGGCCACCGAAGGGGAGGTGGAGAAGGGAGTCTGGCCTCTCATAGCGTTCTCAGTCTTTTCACCAGCTCTATCTCCTAGCCCACCTTCCCTGCTAACTCCTGCTTCTGCCTGACACGAAGACCTGGTCACAGGGCCTCAGCACCACGGATCAGGTTGGCCAGTAAACCACTTTTTGCCCCCTACCGTAAAAGCACAGGTATTCTAGGTACAAGAACTCACCCCCATCAAGCCCATTCTGACTCACAATGACACTATTCGACAGGTTAGAACGGCCCCTGTAGGTCTCTGAGGCGCTAACTCTTCACAGGACTAGAAAGCTGCATCTTTCTCCCGAGGAGCACCTGGTGGTTTCAAACTGCTGACCTTGTGGTTAGCAGCCCAACACAGACACTATGCGAGATAGTGTAGGTTCGGTTTCAGACCAACACAACAAGGTGAATGTCGCAATACAGCAAGTCACGGGTGGAAAGTTACATTTACACGGTACCGTAGTCAACTCTAAGGGTAAGGCAGTCACACGGTGGGAACAGTTGGAAATATCGTGAGAATGATCAAAATGGGGCACGGCACAAAGCGAGCTGGACGCTGCTGGCAAAATGGTGCCCAGGGACTTGACTTGCTCAGGACTCGGGGTGGCCACAAGCCTTCCATTTTTAAAACACGCAAGGTCTGCAGAGTGCAGTACGAGATGTGCCCGTCTGTCCCCAGTGTGGCAGGAGTTATACTAAACTAATTATTCGTTGTTTATCTGAAATTCAGATCTAACGAAACCGTCTGCATTTTAATTTGCGAAAGTCTGGCAGCCTTATCCCCAATAGCTTTCACTTGCTTGACAGAACAGCATTCAAAAGCGATTCTGCAACTGCCCAAGACGGGAGGAGACTCAGGGAGCAGCCTGCAGTCCCCCTCTCAGGTCAGGGTGTGCTAAGGGGTATAAGTCTCTGATTCGCGGTCCTTTTTTTTTTTTTGCTTTTCCTCGCTTAAAGGAAAAATATCTGAACACAGCATTGCCTCTCATCCCTAGCGGCTCGATGGTCACATTTTAAAAAAGCCTCTGTCGACAAGCAGCCTCAGTTTGCCACTCCAGACGAAATCACCTGCCCTCTAGCTCAGGCAGGAACCCCCCCC
>NW_022111317.1:3972989-3974006 GCF_000313985.2 Echinops telfairi
AACCAGAAGGCTGGCCATTCGACCTGACCCTTCCAGCAACTGCAGGAGAAAGGCCAGCCAACTTGCTTCTTCGAAGGATGAAATGCTCTTGCTACCAAGTTGATTCTGAGTCCTTGCAACCTTATAGGATGGAGCAGCACTTCCCCAGGGGCCAGCTCAGGCCCCCGGTCTCCGCAGAAGCACACCGCCACATGGTTCTCCAGCAGGGGCTGGTGGGTTCTAACTGCCACCCTTTTGGTTAAAAGCTGCTGTCTCCCACAGCACCTCGATTCTGGAGCTGTATTCGAGCCTTCACTGCAGTGGTCACACACGATGCTCACGACGATGGGGTTTCTTAGGGAAGTTAACTGGCTACTCGTCAGGTAGGGAATGCTCAGGAGACAGTCGTTCAGTCCAGGTGGTTTCTTCTCTTCCTCCCCCACCCAGGCAGGCCTCTCTCTGGCCCTCAGCCTCTTGGCCTGGCCTCTGCCCTGCTTAGGCAATGTTGCAAACCTCTGGTTGGACAGTCCATCAATGCCCAAAGGGCATGTCACTCCACTGTAAGTCTCAACTCTAAGCTCCGGTTCCAACTCCGTGGGTCAGTAAACTTAGCTCTCTGAGTTACGTAAGTGCTCAGAGGCACCCACCCACTGCACAAGCCAGTCTCCTGCCCGAAAGCACTCAGCTTGACTTGCTCTTGGGCTGCACAACCCACCGCTCCGTCTCACGCCTTGAGACCTGGTTCTGTTGCTGGTCCTCTGTCACTTCTCTGCTGTCCCAGCTGTCTCCTGGGTCAAGGAGGTTCCATGCGTAGGTATCTCGGGATCCAAAGAGCTCACTGTTTGGACCGGGTCCGGACCAAGGCAGCCACTTGGAACAGCTTCTCGAGAAGACAAATGACCTGGCTGAATTTCAAAGCACCTGAACTTCAAAGCACCTGCCTTCAGCGTTTCACAGAGCTTACCTCCCCGGACAGAACACAGCCCCCCTCTCCCTAGCATTGTTTCCTAAGAACAAGATGACCTCCCGGACAGAACA
>NW_022111317.1:3974106-3976347 GCF_000313985.2 Echinops telfairi
TCTCCCTAGCATTGTTTCCTAAGAACAAGATGACCTCCCGGACAGAACACAGCCCCCCTCTCCCTAGCATTGTTTCCTAGGAACATGATTTACTGACAGGACGTCACCTGGCCCGAGACCTGAAACTGCAGCAGAAAGAATCTCCCTTCCCCTTACTGGCTCATATGCCTTCAAGCTCATACCCTATATAAGTCTCACTGCCAGACTTCCCTGACCTAACTCGTTGGGTTGCGTAACCCGCCCGGGGGGCTCATGATGCCCCTCCCCCCCCTTTCCCTGCTCTCTTCCCTCCCGCAATAAAATCCTTCTCTTTCACTTCTCATTTGGGTCTAAACCCTGTCTGTCCTGCAACCCCGTCTCCACCTCTCACTCACCTGGCTCTCCTCCCTGGCTGTAGTGAGGTTTCTTCCTCTGCTCCGAGAGGGCTCATTTTACACCCAGCAGGTTGCAATCATGGTGAATCCTGTTAACAGGTACTCACAGCTAAATCCCATCAGTGCCTCCCCCCACCTCCTCCTTCCCATCAGGGAAAGGTCATTTGGTGGGAGTTACAGAGAACGTAAATTCACTGCCCTGCAACAGCCAAGCACTTAGCCGAGGCTGTGCCAACAGCTCCTTCCAATCAAGACGGCAACCTAGAAATGCTGCCGTCCGTCAGAATCAACTCCACAGAGCCCGACAACAAGAGGAAATCAACAACCAGCCGGGCAGAAAAGGGCCCACGACAGGAGCAGGCAGTGTGATGATGAGGACGCCTCCAGGGGAAGGAGACCAAACAAGATAACCGTTTCCTGGCCCTGAGACCAACGGAAGTCAGTGTGGCGAGACACTCAGACTCCCTGCCATCCAGTGGAAGCGACCCTGTAGGACGGGCGGACCTGCCCCCGTGGGTTTCTGAGACTGTAACTCTTTATGGGGATAGAAAGCCCCTCTAACTCTCAGAGCAGCTGCTAACCTCAGTTACCAGGGCTCCTCTGACCTGGAAAAATAGGAATTCTGTCAGAAACAAATTCTGTGGTGGTACTGAAAGGTCAGCATTTCAAACCCACTAGCTTCTCCCAGCAACCCTGGGGCTGTTTAAAGGGCAAGGTCTGCCGTTCAAAACCACCCGCTGCTGCGTTGGAGAAAGACGAGGCTTTCTACTCCAGTTATGGGCTCCAGTCTCAGGAACTGGCTCCCTGGGAGGGATGGCAGGGGAGGTTGGGGGGAAATGAAGAGCTAATGACAAGAACAGGAATCAAGACAACATTCTAAAACTGACTGGTGATGATGGTACAGCTCTTCTTGATGCGTTGGAACTGTTGGGCTGTGTGACATGTGGATTACATGCCAATAAAATGGTTAAAAAGGACCAAAAGACTGCCCAGCCCTGTGCCGTCCTCATAGAAGTTGCCCTGTTTGAGCCCATGGCCCTTCCTCTGGTTCCGTAGCCTTATTAAGCGCACGAGCCCTGGTGGGGTAGACGGTCGAAACTACCGGCAGCTCCGCAGAGAAGGACTGCGCTTTCCAGGGGCTTGCTGAGTCAGCACTGACTCGATGGCAGCGAGTGTGGTGTGGTTGTCACACACGACGTGTTTCTGCAGGGACTCGCCCTTTTGAGAACGTATCTAAGACACATGGCACCCAGTCTCACATCATCCTCACTCTAAGGAGCGTTACTTCTTCTCCTTGCTCCTCTGGCAGTCTTCCCAACACCGTAGCTCAAAGGCACCCATTCTCCTTTGGTCTTCCTCGTTCATTGTCTACCTTTCACTCGTCTGTGCGTGGGTGACTGCGGGCAGACTAGAGAAATTCATAGACACTCACATGTGTCTAAGAAAGCTGTAGGTAGAAGAGCAATTGAACATTGAGAAAACACCCCAGCCCAGTCCAGATCAAGTCCATAAGTGTGATATTAGCCCATAGGTCCCATACCAATCTACAAATTCCTCTTCAGACTCACGAAATACATGCAATGACGCCGAATGCAGGGAGATCACAGGCCAGTGGGTGGAAAGTCTTGTGGATCCAGTGGTGTTATAAGCATCTCAGTGCTGGTGTGGGTCTCCACGTGGCTCCTCCAGCTCCAGGGCTGTCTCCATCAGCACAGCTCCATGTCTTGTCAGCAGAGAGAGCCTCCCAGGGAGCAAGGCTGTTTCCCACCTCCAGCGAGCTATTTATCTCCTTAGTGCCTCCAAATGAGGTCATCAAGCTGCGGCATGATTGACAGGCTAAACTCTACCCTATTACAGTGAACCCTCG
>NW_022111317.1:3976970-3982371 GCF_000313985.2 Echinops telfairi
TCATTTGTGTCCAGCACATTAGTACATATGTTGACTTCATCATTCTCACAACACCCGCTTTCCACTTGAGCCCTTGGTGTCAGCTCATTTTTCCCCTCCCTCTCCGCTCCCCCACCTGATAATTTATAAATTATTATTATTTTATCATATGTGAGCATTGGTTATTGATTCACAAAGAAATGAAATCCTCCACAGCTTCATTATTTTCCTCCTTTATCAGGATTTTGCTTATCAGCCTCGTGGTGAGCATTGTGGTTTCTTCTTGTGGAGGCAAAGGGGCCGTAGTTGTGCAGCCGCTAATGTGTTGGGTTGCCGGCAGCAAGACGGGCAGTTCCGACCCACCAGCCACCCTGCAGGAGAAAGAGGAGGCTGTGTGCTCCTGCAAAGATGTTCCGGGAGCCCCGGGGAGCAGTCATGCTCTCGTAGAGTGTCGCGGGGAGTTGAACGCAACTTGAGAGCTGGGGTTAGATGTTGAGTGTGATCTCTCATGAAGCCCGTCGTCTCTGGTCTTCCTCAGCAAGCGCTCCAAGCCCCTTCACTCTCAGTGAGCAAGGTGGTGTCAGTTACATAACGGCTGACGCGTCTTTTCCATTCCCGATGCCGCACCCTTCTTCATACAGGCCCGCTCCCCAGGTGATTGCCCAGCACACGGAGTGAATGCACAGCCCGACACACACCTTTCCTGATTGGAAGTCATGTAGCCGCCCTTGTTTTCCTTCTCTTGCAGCGCCTGTTGGTCTGCTTCAGTGTGCTAGAATTCTCCCTCTTCATAACGAGATCCTCATTTGATGAGAGCCACCGGTTGAATGCTTTTGCGTAGTCTCTAACACCCAGGTAAAGAAGCGTCTTCGTGCTGGTCTCTGCTTTCCGCCAAGATCTAGCCAACGTCAGCAGCAATATACCTCATTTCCTCATTGCCTTCTGAATCTAGCTAGAATCTCTGGCCATTCCCTGCTGATGTATTGCTGCAATTAATTTTGAATGATCTCCCGTGAAATTTTACTTGCATCTGATATCAATAACATTGTAATCAATGTTTCTGATACGAGTTTGACTGTTTTTGCGTTCTGTTGGATCACTGATCTTTGGAATGGCCCAGCCACGGGTCTCTTCTGCTTAGCTGGCTAGGTAATGGCTGCCTGACAAGTTTATTGGCACGGACGAGTGAGCGCTTCCCGCAGGCATCCATTTGCGGAAACATCTCGGTTGATATCCTGTCAGTTCCTGGAGCCTTGTTTTTGGCCAGTGTCTGCAGCGCAGCTTGGACCTTTGTTCAAGGACCGTTGTTCCGGTCATGGGGACCCACCCTCCTGACATGGCTCAGCATGACCGCTTCTTTGGGGGCTGGTGACTTCAGTTGTTTTGTTTTTCATTCATAGACTCCTTCAGTGTGACAGCTCAGTGCTTGGTCAGCTCTCCTTAGTTCATTCAACCTGAGGAATGTTGATTTTTATTTTCTTTAACTCTGGAGTTTGCACTATTTATTCCAGGAGCGTACTTGTCTTCGTGAGCTGGCCGGGACTCTCCGGTCAGCTTTTTTCACTTTGCCTTTTCTTCCACTTGCTTTTCAGTGTCTCTTCAGACACCTATTTTCATACCCCCTAGCAATAAAATTAACTAAAAACAACAAACAAACCCCCCAGAAGGATGTGCAGCATTAGTCTCTTTCAATCCGGTGGCCGGCTAGCTGTCTTCTCATTTCTTGACGTAGATGGATTCGTGCTTTTGGCATTGCATCTGCCGCTGATGCTTGCTCTCCCTTGGTGTTCCATCAGCTCTGGAGCCCGGTTTGTCGCCAGTGCCTTCAGGGCAGCGTGTACTTTCTCCTTCAGCACTGTCAGCTCTCCGTCCCAGCTCTCTCTTGATGACTAAGTGGCTTGATCGTCTAAGGAAGGTGCTGTCCTCATGGGTGCAACTTCAACACGATCGTTTCCGGAGGAAAGGGACCTTGGGAGGTGTGAGGAGATTAGGGACTCGCCACGTGGAGCCCCTCCCCGACGAGTGGGTGAGCCTGACCGCCACTCTCGAGTGTCGTTATCAGAGACGCAGAAGAGGATGCCCCGTGAGGCAGGGGCAGATATCAGTGACGTGGCCTCAGAAGACACCAGAGCAGAAGCCCTGGAAGAGACCAGGAACCCATCACCCCCCAGAGCCTGCAGACAGAGCTACCCTGACAGCTATGGATTTCCGGTCCCCAGACTGCGTGTGCACGCCCGCTGTTCTAAGCCACCGAGTTTCTGCTCCTTGGTTGCAGTAACTGCAGGAATCTCATTCAGGGGGTGATGGGATTCCTCCCAGTCCCATTTCCAGGTGGGACTCCCTTGGGGCCCCCCAGAACGCACGCTTCAGTCCAGGAGACGCTCATGGCTCACATGGCCCTCTTGGACCCCCCACATCCCTCAGGGACCCTCCAGGGGCTGCCCTGCCCACTTAACCGCCTCTCTCCTGTTCCTACCTGTCTCGTGTGTGTGCGCGTGCGTGCGAGCGTGCGTGTGCGCGTTCAGGCTTTTTGTTCTGTTTTCCTGACGATGTCCTTAACTGTCTTCGAATCCCTCTATTTATCGGGTTGGGAAATTTTTCTGCAACTCTATTTTTAATTTCCTAGAGCTCTCTTGTGTTGCCTTTCTCCAAAATAGCCGCCGCCTCTTCCTTAACGGGCACAGCGACATCTCTGAAGTCTTGGAGTCATTCTGGTTTCTCCCAAGTACCTTTGCTCCGTGCCCCCTGCTTCTCAGACCACCCCCACCCCACCCCACCCTCGCCCCACCCCGCCCCCTTGGTGTGGCGGCCCTTAAAGTCAGGGCTTTCTTTCCTCAGAGAGCTGGTGATTCTGGGCCGGCCACATCGATGGGCGAGAGTGACAGGAACCCTGAGTGGGGTGTGGGTGGGCACAGGGATCACGCTGCTCGGAGGTCCTCCCCCAGTCATGCTTGTTCTGAGGGAGGTTCACTCCAGTTCAGTGGCTGCAGGACTCCCCCCTGTGCCTGGTGTGTGTCCCTCTGGGAGACTGCTCGCTGGCTGCCTGGTTAGTCTCTGTGGGGACAGAGGGCTCCTGGGTCTCTGTTCTGCCTCAGCCCTTGTGTCGCTGGAGGCCCATGCCCCACACGGCAGAGCCTGCTGGTCAAGATCAGGCCTGGACCCTGGCAGCCAGGTGTTTGCCAGGCTCGGACCTTTTCTCCTCCAGAGGGCGTGGGGCCTCTGTCCTGTCCGTGCCTTGGTTTCCCCAGTGGTAGCCCTGGGACCCGGGAAAGCTGTGGGACTGCAGGGACCTCGGAGAACCAGGTTGCTGGGCCTGCTGTCACAGGTGATCCCTGCTGGTCCCCGAAAGGAGGGCCGGGGGCAGGGGGCCAACTCCACCCCTTGCTCCCCCACCTCTGAGGTCCCCCGTCACGCATTCCAGAATTTGCTGGAATTTGCAGTGGGAGCTGGCCACCACCCTTAGTCACCACCACCAGTCCCTGTGCTGCCTGCCCTCCAGAGCATGCTGATACCCCCCTATCCCCCCCAAGCTGCACTGGCGGCCTGTTCCTTCTCTGGCCTCCTCTTTCAGACAACGCACCTTGGCTGACGTGTCTGTGGGGCACCAGGAAGGGAGGGAGGACCCTCCTGCCTTCAGTGCAAGGTGCCTCACACGTCTGTCGGCACTGTGACACCTGTGGATTTTGCATGAGAGGCCGGGAGGGGCCTAGTCTGATAGCTGCATCATCTGCTGTCGTCAAAGGTGTCATTCAAAATCAAAACATTTCATTTGGCGGGGAGGCGGACCCACAGACACCCACTACTGCAGCTTGCCGGCTCAGCTGCATGGTGACCTGTGGGTCAGAGCAGACTGTGGTCTGTTGGGTTTTCCATGGCTGGCTTTGGAGAAGGAGACAGCCCGTCCCTTCTTCCACGAGCCTCTGCAGACAGAATCGCCGGGCTCCCCGAGCGACTCTCAAAGCATCGTGTCCTTAGCGCGCTCTGACACGGATGCAGATGGGACTGTTCTGAAGAAGCATCCCTGTCAGAAGGACAGTGGCAGGGCTGTGCCCAGGGAGATGGCCCTGCAGCAGAGGGAAAGTCTCAAAGGGTGTGGCAGGCTACCTCCCATGTGAAGCCCTAGATCAGGGGTCCTCAAACTACAGCCCACGGGCCACATGCGGCCTGCCGAGGACATTTATCAGGCCCACCGGGTGTTTTTGCCCTGTTTTGTTTGAGGAGGGGAAAAATGAGGACCTAATGTCGGGGGTTTAAGTGGAGAGAAAATGTTTTGAGAAACGATGTACAAATGCGCTTTACACAATTGATGTGTGTATGGATTGGGATAACAGTTGTATGAGCCCCTAATAAAATGTTAAAAAAAAATGAAGGAAAAGTAAAAAAAAAAATAAAAATTAAGGCATGTACATATGCAAATATATTTATATATGAGGATGGGGAAATAAATCTATGTGCATATAAAAAAAAGATATGTGCAGTGTGCATAGGAATTTGTTTATATATATATATATTTAAAACTATAGTCTGGCCCTCCAAAGGGTCTGAGGGACAGTGAACTGTCTCCGTTTAAAAAGTTTGACGACCCCTGCCCTAGACCCTCCCTGCCTTCCCCTCTGACCCGGCCGCCATCGCCTCCTGCACCAGGGGGCAGTGTTGGCCTGAGATTCTCAGCTGTGGGAATGGGGCAGCCACAGCAGCCCCTCCGCTCCCATTACCCTTTTAAGCCCTCAGGAACCCCCTTTCCTGAGGCAGCCCCCTGTCCTAGACCACAAACCTACTTGCTACCCCCATGGCTGCCAGTTGTCACTCAGCACCCAGCCTTCCCCTGAGCCTGCCACCTTTGGTCCAAGGTTGCCAAGGTGATGTGGAAACCACCTGGCTGCAGCATCAACTCATCACTGGACTTGGGCTCATCCCTGAGGGTTGGGGCTCATCCCTGAGAGTTAGGGTTAGGATTAGAGGAGTTAGGGCTCATCATTAGGTTCCTGTCAGAGAGGAGCAAGACCTGTCCCGGGGAGGCCAGAGCTGCCTGGCCTCCAGGAGCCTCCCTGCTGCTGCTTCTGTGCGGCCCCCACCCTGTGTCCCCACCCTTTCCTTCTTTTAACTTGTCGCCATCAGGCCGGTGAAGATTCACCGTCTTGGAAACACAGGGTCTCTGAGTCGGAATCGCCTCTGGTACTTGTTAGTCATCTTCACTGTTTCCCCTTCCCCGTCACCTCCCCTTTCCAGAGCCTCGCCCTTCCCGAGTCCTCCTGTGGGGACTTTGCTGTTGCCTGTTGAGGCCTGAGTGTCTCAGGGTCTGTCCCTGCCAGCTTGGCCCCTCGCTCCGGCTTTCCTGGTACTCGCTGAGGCAGGGTGTGTGTGTGTGTGTGTGTGTGTGTGTGTGTGTTGGAGAGGCATCTGGGATTGGGGTGTGTGTGTG
>NW_022111317.1:3982690-3989563 GCF_000313985.2 Echinops telfairi
TCACCCCTCAACTGTTCTCCAGTGAGAACTGAGTTTTGGGAATGTGGGGCCATCAGGCTGGGCCCCTGGCTGGGGCTGGGGCTCGTCCCGGGGGTTAAGACAGCAGCAGGGAGGTGGAGGCCAGCAGCAGAACTTTCCCGTACTGTGACGCAGCAGCAGCTGCTGGGGCCATGAGAGGGCGGCCGGTGGCCTCACCTCCTGGACCAGAGCGTGACCGTGGAGATCTGTGAAGATGGTGTGCTGTGTCTACTCGGGAGCTGGAGCTTCAGCTGAAGTGAGGGGCTCCTGGCTACAACACAGTGATTGTAGCTGCTCATTGGGACCCACGGCCGGCAGCTCTGGGAGTCTGCTCAGACATAGGGGTCTCAGCGGGACTCAGTGGAGCTCAAACAGAAACTGTTTTGATCCGAAATGGGCTGCTTTTGAGCCTGAACTTTTTGATGTGGGGTTTCCCAGTGCCCCTCGGAGCGGTGCTTGTGAGGGGATCCAGGGAGCCCAGGGGTGGGGTGCCAGCTCTGAATCTTGCAGGTGCTGGGCTCCCCAGGTCCTGAGAAGGGAGGGGTGGCCCTGGGGAGGTGGCAGTGGTGCAGGGGATTATTGGTGTGGCATTTCTAGCCGTAGTCTTTTTCGTTCCCCCCAAGTGACTGGGTCCTTGTTAGGCACCGCTTTCTCATGGGCTCCGGGAACTTAGCGTCGCTGTCTGTGCACAACAGGCACCACCACACTGCCCACTTCCGCGCTGGCCTCCCTTTGTTGCCGTCGCTGTGTCCATCGTCAGGTTAGGGGTGACCCTCGACTTTGCCCAGCATGATCTACGTTTCCAGGCACGGGTCTGCCCTAACAGGTCCAAAGTACACGAGGTGACGGCTCACTCTCCTTGCTCCAGGCAGTGGTTCCCAACCTTCCTCACGCCGCGGCCCTTGATACAGTCCCTCACGTGGTGGTGACCCCCACCCATAAAATGATTTTCGTTGCTACTTCATCGCTGCAAACTTGCTGTGATGAATCGGGCCACCCCTGTGAAAGGGTCGTTCGACCCCCAAAGGGGTCACAACCACACTCCTTCCAGACAGACCTGTTTGTTCTTCAGAAAGTCCATGGTATTTTCTTTTTTTTTCTTGCCAAACCACGGTTCAAATGCATCAATTCTTCCGTGGTCTTCCTTGTTCGGTGCCCAGTGCTCACATGCACAGAGACGATGGAAAATACCACGCCCGGCTCGGCCGCGGCTCCGTCCTGAGTGACAGCCTCGCTTTTCAACACTTGAAAGAGGTCCGGCCAGCAGATCTGCCCAATGCGATGCGTCATTTAATTTTTTGAAGCTGCATCCGCATCCATGGATATTCATTGTGGATCTAAGCGAGATGAATCCCTGAGGGTTTCTGTGTCCTTTCCACGGAATTGCAGTCCACAGTGAAGACCGCAGTCTTTGATTTGCATCAGTAAGTGCCTCAGTTATCTCTGTCAGCAAGCAAGCTTGTGTGGCCTGCGATATCCCCAGCCTCTGGCGCCTGGTGGGAGCCTGCAGCAGGGGTATGAAATGCTGGCAGGGGTTGAGTTCGGCCGTCCGCCGGGTTGGAAGGGAAGCATCTCAGTATCCGGAGCATCGTGAAAGAACCAGGAGTGGAGTGTGTCCTCTGGATCTGAGATTCCTGAATGCCGAACCTTCTTAAGGAACCCAGGAGAGAGAGGGTCTTCCCTTTGAGCATGTGTGGGCAGCTCTAACAGAGCTCTGTCACATTGCCCAAGCAGAGCAGAGGCCGTGGGGCGATGTGGCTGACAGACGAGGATGAGAAAGGAGTGGCCCAGGAGGGGTGCTCTTGAGCCGGAGAACTGTGTCCGGGGTGTTTCTGTTCTCAAGTTGCACCCTGCTAGCTTCCCTAAGAAACCCCACAATCCCGAGCATTGCCCCTGAGCTCTGTGGCGATTGCAATGAATTTTCGAACGAGCAGAGAAGCAGAGAGAGTCTTGGGAAGGACAGCTGCGTCAGAATTGACAGCAGCTCTGTCAAGAATGTGGGAGGGCAGAGGCATGTCCGCGCCCCGCCCGCTTCACAGGACTGCGCAGTAGGGCTCGGCTGATACTGGGTTTGAGTCTCTTGCCTCATCTAGAGCTCCGAGGGCCAGACGCCACCTCCACCTTTTTTGCTCCTCTTCCAGTGGCTCTTGGCACCCTTCTCTCTGCCCTTGGGACCGGTGCCTGGCCTGGTGTTGGGCGGGGGCCAGGTTCATAGGTGATGGACCCAGGCTGAGGGCCAGCAGCCTTTGGAGGCCAGCCCTCCTGTCCCACGTGGCCTGCTGGCTGGCGTTCTCGTGCCTCCACCCTTGAGTAGCCATCTGTCCTGACGTCCGTTAAAGATGTTTGCACCCCCTCAGCACAGAACCCCCCTCCACCTCCCTCTCTCACTCCTGAGGCCCTGGGGTCCAGAGTGGTTTTGAGGCTATAAATCCTGGCTTCTTGCATGACCCAGAACCCCTTCTCCCAGGTGCTGGCAGCACGTGGCCCCATATCTGCCTCCCAGCCCCCACCGAACACCCCTTCCCCTGAGTTCAGCCCTGGCAGCAGCCCAGGCCTCTAGCAGGAGAACTTTGTATCCTGGGGCCAGTGACTTCTGGGGCAGCGGGCTGGCAGCTGCCTCGCTCATAGGCAGAAGCCACTCTCAACCCCCTGGGAAGGCACACTGGGGTTCCTTCCTGCGCCCCAAGGTCTGGATCTGAAGTGAGAAGCAGGTCCCTGTGTGCAAGGAGGCTGGTGTCTGGGACCCGCAGAAGGTGTGTAACCTGGGTACCTGGGCCAGGCTGTGGGCCTCTCTGGCTGCACACCTGCCCGGGGCTTGTGTGTTGCTCGGTCACCAGGACCCTGCAGGGCGCTGGGGATGGTCAAGGTAGGGCCGTGTGTGCTGGGGGGTGGTGGTGGTGGTGGAGCTGGCATGAGTCGAGAATGGAGAGTAGGGGCAGCTGGGGCTGCTGCTACTTGACCCGCAGGCCTGGGTGCGGGCAGAGCATGGTAGCAGCTAACACAGATATGCCCCACGCCCAAGCACTGTCTCAGCCTGTCCTCAGGGTAGCCACCAGAAATGGGGCCATCTGGTTTTAAAATGTTCTCGTAACTTTCTATTGTCATCGGGGTGAAAGTCACAGAACTGCGTGGCTGTCCGCGCAGCACAGTTTGTCCCTTTGTGACGTTGACTGCCGTCTCCTCCGTGTAGTGGCTCTTTCCACATCATTCCCATGCCTCCCACTTCCCCATGCCCTGCTGTCCCAACCCTCCCTGCCTCCTGAACTCTGCCCCTGGGGAAATGCTGCCTCTCCATCCCAGATGGCTGGTGGCTCTCACCTCCCTGGGTCATTGCCCACATTACAGCCCTGAATTCGAGGCACATGGTGAATCCGGTTCCAGGCCCCAAGTGTGCTCAGGGCCCCGGCCCGTGGAGCCCACATATTTCTCTCTGACCCCCACGCCTGGGCTTCTCTTTAAGCACGTGCAGTTTTCTTCCACATCTTTCCCAGTGCGGTCACTTCCAGGAGGCAAGCAGTGGGAGGCGGGCACCATCCAGTGCTCTCAATCTCAGGGGCCGAGGCTGGGGTTCACGCGGTGTTTTGTTCTGTCGTGGACGGGGTCACTATGGGCTGGGACTGCCTCCATCGGTCCATGGCCCCAACAACGGTCACATAGACAGGTGCCGAGCAGGGCCTCTGTCAGGCCTGTGTGGGCGTGCCTGTGGCAAAGTGCCATTTGCCCCACTTGCCAGTGGGGCTGTGACTCACTGTGACGACTGGCGCCGCTCTCGGGCCTCTCTCTGCCTCTGCCGTGCTCACCTGGTGCTGGCCTCCCTGGTACTGATTTTGGGAGGATTTGGAGGCTCAGAGGGGCCCAGGTGCACAGCTAGGGTCACGCCAGGCGGGCTGGATGGGTGCAGGGGGGAGTGCGGTTTGCTCTCTGCCCCACCCCCACCTTCCGCTGGCAGCACAGGCTCTGACCTTTCCCCTGTGTCAACAACAAATGCCTAGCCCTGGCATGTGCAGATCTCAGGTCCAGGCCTGCTGGGCCAATGCCGCCTCTGCACGGGGTTGAGGGGGCGCCAGGAGTCCCTGCCCGCCTGGCGGTGCAGCTTTGGGGACTGGGCACACAAGGGTCAGTCCATGCCTGCCCTGTAGTCTCCCTGTGAGCTCCCGCCGAGGGGTGGCTACAATGTGGGGCAGGGCCAGCCTCCCCATGGCTTGTGGGACCTGGCCACTGGCCACGCTTCCAGGGGGTCCTTTTCTTAGCAGGAAGGGAAGTGGGGAGTGTGTGTGACAGGAGAGGACATGGGCAGAGCCGTTTCTTTACCCACAGACAAGGGGTCCGTGTCCAGTGGTGGCAGGAGTCTGCCTAACCCGGTAGAACAGAAAGAGTGCCATCTCCTTGGCCATCGCGGGAAAGTCCCTCTGGCTCTGGTGTTGGTGGCCCCCCTGCAGCCCGGTCCCCTCGTGTGGGCCCAGCTCGCTTTACTGTTGGTTTGCGGCTGGAAGGCGTGTGAAGCCTGGACTGAGCAAGCCCACCGGCACCCTTTTCCCAACTGCAAGCACTGCTTGGTGTCACAGGCACGCGCCCCCCCCCCCCCCTGTCCTTGAGGCAGTCTGTAGCTGCACCCCGTGTCTCTCGAAGGATGGCTCGGTGTGTGTTTAAACAGCACACCCCGTTGTAGAAGACACTGCGCGTGGAGCAAGCAGACGACAGAGCCCACTGTTGGAGCCAGCAGCCAGCCCGCCCCTCCCAGCCCTTTCCCCCACACTCAGGGCACGCAGCAGGGGCATTGCCCTTGCTCTCCAGCCCTGTGCACCTGCGCAGTGTAGGTAATGCCTGCTCGGGCAGGTGAGCTCACGTTGTGTCTTCGGCCTGCGGCTATTCATCTGCACCCGTGAACGCACCTCCCCGCTTACTGACTGCCTCGTTAGTTGGCATCTCACACGGACAGCAAGAGTAGACCTTCTACCCTCCCACTCTTCCACGCAGGCGTCTGGCGCCAGGGACACTGAGGGGCCAGGCGCGAGTAACGCTGGCTGGTGACGACCGTGCTGGTGTGGCGGCTTGGCTGCCCAGGATCCTCTGCGGCGTGCCGGTTATGGGAGGCTGCCTGGTTGTCCCTTGGTATCTGTGGGAACTAGTTCCAGGACCCCCGTGGTTACCCAAACCCGTGAGCACTCAAGTCCCTTGTACAAAAGGGTGTGTGTAGTGTCTGCCGCATATTTCAAATCTTCTCTAGATTACTCATCATGCTTAAAACACTGCGAATGTTACGTAATAGTACCTTTCACTCCCTCTTCACCTTTGAGCGATTGCCCTGACCACCCGATTGCTTTACACCGCCCCCCACACTTCCCCTTTAAACTCTGCCTTTGGTTGAATGGGTCGATAGAGAACCCATGGATACGGAGGGCCAGCGGTCATCGGGCAGCCCTGCCCTGCTGAGACCTGGCAGCTGTGTAATGGTGTCACTGGGCCGTGGGGATGCAGTCACCCTCCGATTTGTGTTCTCACCCACGGCATGGTTCTCCGGGGCTGGCCACGTGAGCAGTGAGGAGTGGGCAGCCGTGGCGCTGCCGTGAACGTTGTTCTGCCCCATCTCGGTTCTCGTTTTAGCGTTTCCTCGAGTTGGATTCCTGGATAGGTCCTGACTGGGCCAAAGGGCACCGGTGTTGTAAAGGCCTTTTGATCGGTTTTGATCACATGGCTTTCCAAAGAAGTTGCCCTGAAATCCATCCCCCTGCCCGAAGGGCCCTAGGGGTCTGTGGCCCTCTCCCCCACCAGCGGTTTCACCAGCGGGGAGAATCGGGCCGGCAGCACCTTACTGCGAATGCAGCAGGCAAAGGTGGCACCTTCTGTTTTCCTGGGAAGGTGTTGCTCCTGCCTGAGAGGAAGGATTTTCAAGAACAAACGAAGGTGAAGGCTCATCTTCCGCTCACTAGTATCGGGCTAGTTTGGTTGATTCTGACCCACCTTGCCACCTCATGTGGCAGACAGCGGGTACCCACAGAACTGTGGGGTTTTCCAGGCCATCCTCACTCGGGGGCAGGGAGCCAGGTCTCTCTCCCTCCTTGCAGCCGGGTGGGTTCCAGCTGCCAGTCAACCTATGCGGCAGCGGCTGCGTGCTTACCACCTTGGTGTCGCCGGGCTGCTTGGGGGTGCTCCCGCCTCCCCGTCCCTGCCCCTCACAGAAGCCCAAACCCGCTCTCCCCAAGTCAGTTCTGGCTCCTGGCAGCCCCGTGGATGCTACCTCGCAGAACTGGGCCCCACAGACTTCCTGCACACTAACCCTTTGGAAGCCCATCTCTGGCTTTCTTGCGTGGCACCACGTGGATGCCCACTGCTGACTGTTGGGGAGAGGGTGCCACGTGTGCCGTGTAGGCTCCGGGGAAACAGACTCAGGGTGGCACTGTGGCTGTGCCCGGCCTCAGGGGGTCCCCCTCCTCTCGGTGTTGCCCTACTGCTCTTTCTCCACAGCCCCTTCCAGATATCTTGGGGGTCCTGAGAAGAATAGGCATTGGGCGCTCAGGACAGCAGTGAGGTTTGCTGGGTTGGGGCCCAGGTCTTTCTCCCGGCCCAGCAGCTGTCCTGGTCCCGCTGCCCCTATCAGGAAAGGATCCGATCCCAGGGTGGCCACCCCCAAGCTCAGGGCACTGTTCTGCCTTGTCACAGTGAGTGGCCACCCGATTTTCACTAACTCCACCTTGTGACACCTCTCACCTCCGTCCTCCTGAGCACCCACCCTTGCTGATACCCACTAAGTGCCTGGGCGGCCTGGGCTCCCCACTGTACTGGTGCTTCCTCCTTGCCTGAATGCCCAAGGTGCTGGCTCCCTGGTTCTCCTCTCCAGTGCTGTCTCCTCCAGGC
>NW_022111317.1:3990435-3995098 GCF_000313985.2 Echinops telfairi
TCCTGTGTTTCACAGAGCCTCCTGTCTCCCGCGGAGCAGCTGGTGGTTTTGAACCATTGACCCCGTGTTAGCAGCCCGACACATAACCACTGCACCACTCAGGCTCCTGCCCTTGGGAACACTGTGTCACGGCGGGCCAGTCTGCTGCAGGACTTCTTTGCAACAAAAGTGCCCCTCAGAGGACCACCGTGTGTCTAGCCCCAGCCGGGGAATCATCGCCCCGGCTGTCCACGCAAGCCGGGCAGAGAGTCAGAAAGACGGGAAGCATGGGTGCATTTGAATGACGGGGTAGTGACTCCCTGGGCTGCCCAGAGAGCAGACATGTCTGTCTTGGGAGGAGCATGGCCCAGAATGCTCCTTGGAGGCGAAGACGGCAAGCCTGCCTCTCGGGTGCTTTGGACATGCTGTCTCGTGGTCGTGGGAAAGACTTCATGGGTCGGGAAGTAGCAGGTCCGTGTAAAGAAGACCCTTGACAAGATGGATCGACACCAGGGCTGCGTCAACGGGCTCTGGCAGAGGAGCAGATGTGAGGACGGCGCAGGACCAGGCAGGGCTTCCTTCTGCTGTGCGCAGGACCGCCGGGGCTGGATGGCGCCCACCCTGCAGCAGACACTCGGGCCACCATCACTCGGACTGACTCGAGGGCTGTTGGTTCTTCCCCGTGCCGCCGGCCTCTCTCCGCTCCTCCTCCTGCTGTCTGGCTTGCCCTTCTCCGTGTTCCTGGCCAGACCGTGGCACTGGAGGCTCTGCACCGAGCGGGGTTTCTCCGATACGCTCTCGCAGTCTGTGCTTACCACATTGGGTCAGGTGCTTACAGCACCACTGCCGAGAGGTTAAGGGAAGATGGAGGTGTGGGAGCCAGCTGCACGGTGCGGAAGAGCCTCTCACACATCCGAAGCTGGCTCCCGTCGCCGGGAAGACGTGGGGCTTGGGCTCGGCCTCTGAGCGGCCCTCAGTCAGACGGGAGGACTGACCCTGTACTTGAACGGAGGGAGGCTCTGCTTCTGCAGAGAGCACTCTGGCCAGGGTTGTGCGCTCAGTGGGGAACGGAAAGGCCCGTGGTTGGAATCCACCTCGTGGCTCCTCAGAGCGAGGCCTGGCGAACTGCTTCTGGAAAGACCCTTCCCCGCCCTCCTCTCCCCCCAAAACAAAACCAAACCTCTCGTGGAGTCACCTCTGACCCTAGTGACCCGGTGGGACAGAGAGCGGCTCTGACAGCCTCCAAGGCTGTCCTCCTCACAGTCTTTCTGGTGCGTTCAGAACACTGGCCCTCCAGTTGGGAGCCGTGTACTCAACCGCTGTGCCACCAGGGCTGGCTTCCCCATGTAAAGACCACGTCCCGAGAAAACCCCATGGGGCAGTCGTGTACATCACTCAGGGTCCCCGTGAGACGGATGTAGTCCCACAGCAAGTCCTCCGGACAGGGCAGGGCAGGGCTGCCCCTGTGGGTTACCCACGCTGAAATCGCCACAGGAGTAGAAAGTCTCCTCTTTCTCCTGTGGGGCCACTGGTAGATTCGAGCTGCCAGCCTTGTGCTTGGCAGCCACCAGGGTTCCTGCTGAAATAGCACCCAGTGCCCAGAAATCCAGTCTGTCTGGTTGCCTTGCCTGGGAGCAGGGGCCCGGCTGTTTCCGGGAAGAGTGAGGAGGCGGGAGCTGGCAGGGCTATGGTGCCCACAGAGGGCAGCCGGCCGGGCAGTCACTGCCCATGAGCACGAGGCCGCCCTTTCTTGCCCGTCTTGGCCTGTTGTAGAGCGGGGCGGGGTGGCTGCTGTGGCCCATGAGGGCGTGTGGGAAAGGCCGGGGTGAGGGGTGTGAGGGTCCTGCTCTGACGAGGCACCCACCAATCCCTCCAGATGCTGAAGTTCTACACAGTGCGAGGGGCCCTGAGGCTCCTGAGGGTCCGCCAAGCCTCCACCATCCCCGCAGCTTCCCCACGTGCCCGGCGCCTGGAGTACCGGCCCATCAAGAAGGTGATGGTGGCCAACCGAGGTGAGCGCCCGTCCACCCCGTTCCCTCTGTCTCCCCCCACCCCAGCACCCCAAGCCTCACCCCACCCCCTCCGCTCTAGGGGAGATTGCTATCCGCGTGTTCCGGGCCTGCACGGAGCTGGGCATCCGGACCGTGGCCATCTACTCCGAGCAAGACACGGGCCAGATGCACCGGCAGAAGGCGGACGAAGCCTACCTCATTGGCCGGGGCCTGGCTCCCGTGCAGGCCTACCTGCACATCCCGGACATCATCAAGGTGGCCAAGGTGAGCCGGCTGCTGGCCTGGGCGGTGTCCTGTGCCTCTCTGTCCCCGGGAGCCGTGTCCGCCCGGTACCGAGAGGACGGAGCTGGCTCTAGTGAGGACCTGGTGTGGCAAAGGCCTATGAGGGGTTTGAGCTTGGGCGGCGCTCCCCCCACCCCCCGTGGGTGTCTCTGGTGGGAGCACCAAACGCCGGCACAATCACAGGCTGAGCCTACCTGGAAGTGCCTCATAAGAGAGCCTGGTAGTCTCATGACTAGGGTCTGCTGTGCCATAGGCTCCCGGGAGACATGGGTGACAGGCGCGGTCCCGGAGTTGGAACACAGCCCCGGGATGGTGTTTGGTTTTCAGTGTCCCCCACAACCCTCTCCTCCCACCACCACAGGAGAACGGCGTGGACGCTGTGCACCCTGGCTATGGGTTCCTGTCGGAGCGCGCCGACTTTGCCCAGGCCTGCCAGGACGCGGGGGTCCGGTTCATCGGGCCCAGCCCCGAGGTGGTCCGCAAGATGGGAGATAAGGTGGAGGCCCGGGCCATCGCCATCGCAGCAGGTAAGGGGCAGGCCCACCGGGCAGAGGCTGCGGAGAGTCTGTGCCCTCCAGCCTTCTTAAAGGCGCCCTCCCCCGTCGACCCCCAGGCGTCCCTGTGGTGCCTGGCACGGATGCCCCCATCACCTCCCTCCACGAGGCCCACGAGTTCTCCAACACCTACGGCTTCCCCATCATTTTCAAGGCTGCCTACGGGGGCGGCGGGCGTGGCATGAGGGTCGTGCACAGCTACGAGGTGAGCCAGCCCGGGCTGGTCTGGCGGGGGCTGCGGTGGGGGAGGGGGCGGCGCAGGAGGTCCGGGAGGCCCTGACGGCGGGCGCTGTGGGCCCCAGGAGCTGGAGGAGAACTACACGCGGGCCTACTCGGAGGCCCTGGCCGCCTTCGGGAACGGGGCGCTGTTCGTGGAGAAGTTCATTGAGAAGCCGCGGCACATCGAGGTCCAGATCCTGGGTGAGTGGCCGCCGGTCCCCGCCTGGGGGGCAGGCAGGGCAGCACAGCTCCCTGCCCCGCTGTGGGAGGTAGATGCTAGCTGGCTGTGCTGGTGGCTTGGGGCTGGCCTGGGGAAGCCGGCATTTGTTGGGGGCCCCAGGGGTGGTGCTGACCCATTGCCCCCAGGGTGTCCTCTGTGAGGAGCAGATGCCACGTCACCGTCCCTCGGAGCCACTGGCCCTTCCCTTTGTGGCAGGTCTTAACTGCTGCCGAAGTAGGACCCCGTGGGCGCCTGTGGGTTGCCACGGCGCTGAGCTGTGTGTTCCCCCGACCCCCCCGCAGGGGACCAGTACGGGAACATCCTGCACCTGTATGAGCGAGACTGCTCCATCCAGCGGCGGCACCAGAAGGTGGTGGAGATCGCGCCCGCCGCCCACCTGGATCCCCAGCTGCGCACGCGACTCACCAGCGACTCCGTCAAGCTGGCCAAGCAGGTGCCCGTGGGGCCTTGGCGCGGGAGGAGCCAGGCCGCTCCTAGTCTCCGTCACTGGTCACCGGGGCCCAGGGCAGACAATGGCAGGACCGAGGTGGCTGAGGGGGCCGGGCTTGGGGCCAGCAGCCCCCTCCCACTGAGCCTTGGGCTGTCCTGCATGGCTGTCTCTTCCTCATTCCTTGTGACTGCCCCCTCTGCCCAGCCACGGCCATTGCTCCTCACAAGACTGTCTTGCTGGTGGCCCAGCCCGGCTGCAGTGGGGCGGGACACTGACCTGCTGGCTCGCAGAGCACAGTGGCCACGCGAGCTTGGCTGGGCTCCAGCCACTGGTGTCACCAAGCCTCCCTCCTTAGACCCAGGCCACCTGTCCCCTGACCCACATCTCCATCTCCCTCCCAGTCCCCTTCCCACGGTGCCCAGGGCTGCCAGGACTGTCCCTGACAGCACAGCCACAGGATCCCTGTAGACCTGAGGCTCCACCCACCTCCCTGGGCAGAGAACTCTCTGGAGTGGCCCCTGGCTGCTGTGGGCTCAGTTGGTGCCGAGGCCAGAAGGCAGGTCTTGCTCCCACTTGTGGTTTGGGCAGGTCTGAAGGTGACATGGGTCAGTGTCACTTGCTGATTGATGATTCCCGTGGTTCAGAGGGATGCGTGGCAGCGCAGAGGGCCGCGTTCCTTCCCCCACGCCCCGAGTTTAAAACGGTCTAGGAGTGGCTGGAGGTGACAGGGGAGGGGGCGGCTCCACACCCCTGCCTGCAGCCTGCTGACACCGCCACCCCTCAGGTGGGCTACGAGAACGCAGGCACCGTAGAGTTCCTGGTGGACAAGCATGGCCGGCACTACTTCATCGAGGTCAACTCCCGGCTGCAGGTGGAGCATACAGTCACCGAGGAGATCACTGAGTGAGCGGGGGCGGGGACAGAGGGGTCACTGAGTGAGCGGGGA
>NW_022111317.1:3996062-4003389 GCF_000313985.2 Echinops telfairi
TGGAGCCTGTCTCAGAGCACAGACACTGTGCGGGGTACGGGGGCCATGGATGGGGCAGCTGTGCAGCGTGCTCACAGGGTCGGACTTTTCCTCCTGCAGCGTGTGTCAGGGTAACTGAGAAGCCAGGACCCTCTGGGGCTCGCTCTCCTACCAGGGCTGGGTCCCTGGGGCACGTGCAGGCTCCATGCCAGGCCTCTCACCAGGCTGCCCAGTCCTGACCCCACGGTGTCCCTCTCCACAGCCGCTCCTGCAAAACAGCGAGGTTCTCGGAGAACCTCTGCCCATCACCTGCCTAGTGTGTGCTGGTGGCATTTATTTCTCCAGGCTACTGTCCCTTCTGAGCGCGCACCGGAACAGAGCTGCTGGCCCTCAGGCTCTGGTCTTCACGGCAGCAGAGTGCTGGGCTTTCCCGCCATCCTCTGTGAGCAGCCAGACACTGAGCGCTTCCTGCCTTGCTCCCGCAGTCTCTGGGGCCAGAGCATGTGGCCTGCCGGCGGGCAGGCAAGCCACAAGGTCGGGACACTGCGTCCCCCACAAACCTGTGTCTGAAACAGGGAGAAACAGGCTTCCAGGGTTTCTGGGTGCAGATTCTGAGCCATCGGAGGGTCGTGCCCTGGCCTTGGGCCAGGCCTTCTTACCACCGAGCCTCCCTGATTCCCATTTGCTTCCCCAGCCCCTCCCTGAGGGCCGCCTGCCTCAGCCTCTCCCATAGTCTCTGGTCAAGAATGTGCCAGGCAGGGCCTCCCTGATAACTGGGACTGTCCCCATCACCCTGCTGCCCCTCTGCTCTGAAGTGGCTTCTCCAGGCCTCTGGGCTGCCATGCAGTGGCACTCAGCAGAGCCTGCTGGGCAGAGAAGGGGCATGGCTGGGTTCCTGGCAGAGGGGAGCCGGGCACCAGTGGGCCTTTTTGCCAGGGCTGTGGGGCAGATTAGCAGGCATCTCTGTGAGGCACCCAGGCGGCCTCAGGCAGCCCCAGGCTTGGATGCAAAGCCTCGAGGCTCACGAGGCAGCAGCTGCTCCTGCCAGGCCACCCTCAATCTCGGGCCGTGACTGTGCCCTCTGCAGGGATCCACCTCGCTGGTGGCAGCAGGGGATGGGCAGGTGAGCTGTGTCTCACCTCCTGCCCCCCCCCCCCAACTGCAGTGTGGACCTGGTCCACGCCCAGATCCACGTGGCTGAGGGCCGGAGTCTGCCGGACCTGGGTTTACGGCAGGAGACCATCCGCATCAACGGCTGCGCCATTCAGTGCAGGGTCACCACCGAGGATCCCGCTCGAGGCTTCCAGCCCGACACGGGCCGCATCGAGGTAGGCAGAGCCCCTCCCAAAGCCCTGCGCCAGCTAGTGGCCCCGGCTGGCAGAGCTGCCTGCAGCTTAGAGCACAGGGATCCAGGCCTGGGCAGGGAGAGTGAGCATGCCCAGCAAGGAGAGTTTGTGTGGTGCTTAGCCACGGAGCCCGGGCCGCTGGCACGCTGAGGGGAAGGGGTGACCGGGTCCCAGGCCACCAGGCAGGGTGGGGACGGGTGGGGTGGGGCGGGAGGAGACCCACCGACCTTGGAGCTTGCGTGTCACGTGCTCACAGTGCTGTGTGGGGAGGGGCAGGGGGAGCGGGCCCGCTTGCTGCCCCGACTCCCCTCTGCCTGCTCCGTGGTCCTCTCCCCGCCTCCTCTAGCCTCAGGCTCCCACCCTCCCTTTGGTGCAGGCAGGTCAGCTCAGCACCTCCCTTCGGCAGGACCCTGGGGCGGGTTGTGGACAAGGTCAAGCTAGCAAGGGTTGGGCTGGATGGGTGCTGTCCAAGTCCAGCTGGGGCTGGAGGCAGGGAGCGGAGCCCAGGTAGCGATTCTGGAAAGGCTAGGCCGTAGGTGGACCCGCCTGCCCGGCCCTGCCCGCCACGGGGTCTGCGCTACGCCGCAGCCGGTCCGCCAGCTGGCTCTCCACAGGGTATTTTTAGCTGACAGTTCCTGCTCACGGCTGAGCCTTTGCCATAAATATTTTATTAAGTTCCTCTGATCCGATACAGGCTGGTGCCCCTCTGGGCTGGACGTGGGGTGCCAGGGTGTCCACACCCCCGGGATGCCCCTGCCAACAGGGGCCCCTCTTCGCACCCCCATGGAGTCAGCCTCCTCCAGGCACGGGGGCGTGCCCATGG
This sequence comes from Echinops telfairi, assembly GCF_000313985.2. Taxonomy (NCBI): domain Eukaryota; kingdom Metazoa; phylum Chordata; class Mammalia; order Afrosoricida; family Tenrecidae; genus Echinops; species Echinops telfairi. Next base: position 3,998,211 of record NW_022111317.1, read on the forward strand.
ACACAAGTACATGCATACGAATGCGCTGGGCTGCCCCTCTCCTTCCTGTTGGCTGCTTCCTGGGGGACAGCATTCACTATGTGGCCTTCCCCTGTACCCCGTCATTTGGGAGGAGAGGAAAATGGGTGGACATCGAGTCTCCCCTTCCCCGGCCCCGCCTGCCTGTCCCTGTCCTGGCTTCATTGGCCCTCAGCACCCCGTCACCATTTGCCAACCTAGCCTCTCCCCTCGTAGCCCTCGTGGGGCAGGGGTGCCACCTCACCTGTTCTCTCCCTGGGTCAGTGGGAGGAGCAAATGCAAAGGGTGTGGCAGGGCCTCCCTCTGACACCCTCCTGGTGCAGGTCCGTGTCCCTGCCCCCTGCCCCACACAGGTGGGCTTGGGGGTTTTGCTGGCTGAAGCAGAGGGAGCTGTGGGAGCCCAGTGCCGCGGCCCCCGCCCCAAGCCTAGGGTGGTCACATCCGCGCTCCATGCCCCAGGTGTTCCGGAGCGGAGAGGGCATGGGCATCCGCCTGGACAACGCCTCCGCCTTCCAAGGGGCTATCATCTCCCCCCACTACGACTCCCTGCTGGTCAAGGTCATCGCCCACGGCAAAGACCACCCGACGGCCGCCACCAAGATGAGCAGAGCCCTGGCTGAGTTCCGAGTCCGTGGTGTGAAGGTGAGCGGCCCCAGCCCGGTCATGGCCCTGGCCCTGGCCTGGCTCCGGGCTCCCTCCCTGCCATGGCCAGTCCCCCGGTGTGGACGGCCTGAGCCGCTCATCGTCTGCCAGGCGGGGGATGCGTTCTGGCAGCCTCACGCCTTCCTGCCTCTGTGCCCTGAGCCACACCCGCCAGACCATCACCTGCCCAGGGCCCTGATCCTCCCCAGGGTGTGCCCATTTCCAGCAAAGCGGGAGACCTCCAGCCGTGGGGAGGAGGTCAGGCTTTGGAATCAGACCCTTCTGCCAGCCTGGTCCACACTGAACACTGTGCTTGTGGGACAGGTAGGCAGGAGGGTGGCAGCAGCTGGGTGCAGGGTCAGGTCATGCCACTCATGGCCTCGTGTGACTCTGCCGCTGAAGCAGCAGCTGGCCACACAGCAGCTGGGCCAGTGCTACAGCCTCCTTTCCCCAAGCTGGGACAGCTTGCGTGCATGTGTTGGGGTGGCGTGTTTTGGGGCCCAGGGCCCCCGTCAGTTCTTGGGGGAGCAGTGTGCTTACATTCCAGCTATTGCTCCCTGACACACGCACACCACGCCACCCTGTTGTGGGGAGGGGGCGATGTCCTGGCTGTGGGGGCTCAGGGCACCCAACCTGGGTGTCTAGTGGCCACTCCAGTGATGGCGGGGCTGTGCTCTGCCCCGGGCATGGGCCTGGCCCATGCCCCTGTGGAGGTGGTGGCTGATGTTTCCCACTCGCCAAGTGCCCCATCCCTTCCGTCACCCCTCATAAGACCCTTAGACGGCACCTGGGCCCGACCTAGGGGCCCTGAGGAAAAAAGGGGTTGGCAGCAGCTTCTGGGGGTGCTATGGCTTTCCCAGGTGTGACCCTAGACCAGGCCACGGGTGCTCCCTCATCGAGCACCGTCCTGTGCCCCTGGCACCCCTTTTTACCGGCCCTGCCTTGCCCTTCTGCGGCGCCAGGCAGCCCAGCCAAGACCTGCGCCTGGTTTGAGGCTGGCAGAAGGGCTGGGCTCTAGGTCGGAGGCTGTAGGAACTTGGGCCCAGACGAACGAGGTTTCCCTTCTTGGGCGTGGGATTCCAGCAGGGGAGTGACCTGCAGGCCTGTGGCACACGTGTGCCCATGAACCTGCCTCTGGGTCCCCTGCCCACAAGGGAGGCCACACTGGTTGGGCTCCCAGGGGGGTCCAGTGCACAGCCTCAGGGCCTCCCCAGAGGGCCCCAGGGCAGTGGGTGCTGCAGCCCTTGTCCAGTCCCTGTGGGATAGCACGTCCCAGACCCAGAAGAAGCCTGGGGGTCGGGGGACAAGGGCTGGCATGCTTTTACCACGTGCTGAGAAGGTGCTGCCAGCTGGATTTCTGTCCTCCAAATGGCTGTCCACCCCCCACCTCAACCCCCCACGCCCCGTCCATCTGCCAGGGGCTGACATGACCAGCTGCCTGTGGGGGCACCCATCTCCATACCCACCCCTCTGGGCTGGGGCCAGTGACCCAGCAGACACCTTGTGGCCACATCCCAGGGCCCCCAGACTGCTCCGGCCCTTCCCTGCCCCTGCCCTGTCTGGACCTGGGAGGTCTGCCCCCCCCACGCCCCCCCACTTCCTCAGGAAGCCTAGCAGGATGGACAGCCAGAGGCCTTCATGGAGGTGTCCCCAACAGTTTTATTATCAATAAAAACAAGACTGCTGCTTGGTCAGCGGAAGCCCCCCGCTGCTGCCTACAGGCCAGGTCCAGGGAGGGTCCCCGTCAGGCTGAGTTGAGGGGACTCTGAGGTACCGAGAATAAAAGCCGAGAGGCCCCAGGCAGCGCCTACTTACCGGGGGCGCCTGCCTGTGCATTGGGCGGGCCGATCTGCAGCATGGAGGGCCTCAGGGTGCCCTCACACTACACTCTCCTCCAGCCTCTCTGCACTACCCCCGACCCCCCGGCACCCTGCCCCGAGCAGCCCCCCATGCACAGAGTGGCTCCGCCGAGCCCAGACCCCTCCCAGGCGCCTGGCATAGCCGTAGCACCCACCGCTGTCCCCCAGGTCCAAGGAGCAGCTGCGCTGTGGGCGGGGTGGGGGGCTCCGGGGCGGGTGGCTCTTGGGTGTGGGGCTGGGACCTCCATTGGTCTGAGACTGGACGTGGCTGAGCTTCAGGGGCAGGCGGCCATTCCCAGCGCCCCGGCCCCGAACCAGCAAGGCCACGGTGAAGACCAGCAAGGCGGCCACCAGCACGCCGCCCACAGCCACAGTCAGCGTCCCACCCAGCACATGGGCCTGCAGGGCATGGCACAAAGGTGTGGCTGGCAGCGTGGAGAAGTGGGCACAGCCCAGCAGCCTGGTGGCCGTGAGGTCAGAGGGCCCGGCGACAGGCGACAGGGCCAGCAGGCAGAGGTCATAGTCCGCACCGGGAACCAGGTGCTTCAGCAGAAAGTGGTGGCTGGAGGCAGGGACGATCCTGGGGGTGAGGGGAGGGGTCAGAGTGCAGGTCAGGCTCCGGCTCAGCTCGCACAGCCCCCCGCCTGACCCCAGGACCACCCTTGTGGGTTCACACGAGAAGGTAGAGCCAAGACTGGGCGCTGTGTGGGCCAGGGGAGCAGAGCGCTCCACTCAGGGGCGGGCGTGTGCACTGACACACTGCGGGAGCCGGGCTGCCAGGCACCCCAGCAGAGGCGGGCACAGCCCACGGGCAAGAGCACAGACAAAGCCACCCCCATGCAGGAAGGCCCCAGTGGGCCAGTGCTCTCCCCCTGCATTCCACCCCACCCCCACCCCCCCAGTGCCGCGGGGCCCGGGTGAGGGCCGTGGCGAGAGCGTGGCTGGCGTGGGGTCCTCACCGGTAGATGAGTGCTTCGTCCTCACTGCTGTTGTACTGGATCTGGAACATCCACACCGGCTCCACTGGCCGCCCGGGCCCCCAGCTCACCAGCCCCGAGGTGGCCGTCACCTCTGTCACCTGCACGGCCGCTTCGGTCTCTTGCGTCCCCTCAGCCTCGGCAGCAGTGCGAGCCGAGGCAGCGATGTCCGAGGGCCCCGGGCGGCCACCCTCGGTGCTGCCATTCCCGCCGTGAGGCAGGGCCAGCACCCGCAGCTCCACTCGCGCCGTGGCCTCGCCAGCAGGGTTGGTAGCAATACAGGTGTAGTCCCCCGCGTCCCCAGCACCAGTCACCCCGAGCTCCAGGGTCCCATTGGGGAAGGCTCGGGCCCGGGAGGAGTTGCCCACCAGCCGGTCATCAGGGCCGACCCAGTGCATGGTGGGCGTGGGGTCGCCCAGGGCCCGGCACCGCAGCGTGGCCCGCTGGCCCTCCAGCACCCAGAGGCGTTGCGTGTGGCGGGCAATGAGGGGCGGCTCGCAGGAGAACTCGCCCTCAGGTACGGCCCAGAAGTAGCGGCCGGCCAGGCCTGGTAAAGAAGCGCAGGTCTCTAGGTCATCAGGCCGCGCCAGCCGCCGCAGCCACAGCAGCTCGCAGTTGCAGTGCAGCGGGTTCCCGCTGAAGCTCAGCACCAGCGGGGCCGGGGATGCCTCCGCGTCCCGCCCCCGAGAGAAGAGCGGGTCGGGCGCCAGCGTGGCCAGGCGGTTGGAGGTGAGGTCGAGGCGGGAGAGCTGGCCGAGCTGGGCGAAGGCGCCCGGTGGCAGCGCGTCAATGAGGTTGTGGTCCAGGTTAAGCGTGTGCAGAGCAGGCATGGCCCCGATGCCGGCCCAGGGCACCTGCCGCAGGTTGTTGTAGGACAGGTCCAGGTCCTCCAGGCTCTCCAGGAAGTCGTCGAAGGCGCCCGGCGCGATGCGGCCCAGCTGGTTGCCGCTGAGGATGAGGTGCTGCAGGTTGCCCGGCCCGCGCAGGCTGCCAGCGCCCAGCTCCACCAGCCGGTTGCCGTCCAGGTGCAGCGAGCGCAGGCTCTCCAGGTCCCCGAAGGCGCGGGCGCTGATGCGGGTGATGGCGTTGCGGGACAGCGTCAGGTCCACCAGCCCGGTCATGTTGCGGAAGTCAGGGGGGCCTAGGGCCTGGATGAAGTTGTCTGCCAGCCGCAGCTCCACCGTGCGCCGGTCCACGTTGGGCGGCACGAAGAGCAGGCCTCGGTGGGCACACAGGGTGCTGAGCGACTCGGACAGGTTCTGGCAGACGCAGGGCAGCGGACAGGCGGCCGCTCCACTGGCCAGCAACAGCAGCAGGAGCGGTGGGGCCATGGTGAGCGGCCTGCAGAGGAAGGGCGGGACACAGCCCAGGCACAGGTGGGGCTGGTGCAGGTGCCCACCTGTGTGGCTGCAGTTCCAGGAGATGGGGGGAGTGTCCGAGGCTCAGCCCCTCCCCCACTTGAACTGAGGGCCGGCTGGGGCCTGCAGGGTCAGGCCCCCAGGGGAAATCACATGTCCCCAGCGGCAGGGGGGAGACCAGGCACTGGGGACAAGGTGAGGCACGAGGCAGGAAGCGGAGGTGGGCACGCGAGCAGGGAGGGTCCCGGAACTTCCTTTTTCAGGCGTCCCCAGAACCGCCAGTCTCCCATCCCCCTCCGGACAAGGCCCCCAACCCCCACCAACG
>NW_022111317.1:4003973-4015381 GCF_000313985.2 Echinops telfairi
TCCTGCGCCGCCGCGCGAGCCGTCACTGCAGACACCCAGACAAAGCGCCAGCTCGCGGGCCCCTTCCCCATCCGAGGACCGGGAGCCTGTGTCACATGTCTCTGGGCCCCCTCCCTGCACGCCCACACACGCCCACGCGCCCCGCGGCGCAGGCAGGACCGGGCGCAAACCGCACTGGTGCCGGGACCCTTGCCTTCACAGCCACACACTGAAGGTCACAACTGGTCTGCATCACCGAGTCACGTGGAGGGTCCCCAACATGGGGCCGGGGCGACGCCCACAGTGGGGGTGGGGCATTCGGGTGGGGACCCCCCCCTACGGGGAGCGACCGCGCCACCACGGCCCCAGCTGGCCCACTTCCTGGCCCCAGTGGGCGGTGGTGGCGGCGGCTCTGGCTGGAAGCTGAACCTGCAGGTCTTTCCTGCCTTTCTGAAAGGGAGACCAGAGGGGCTGGGGACACTGAGCAGAGACCCAGGTCTGCGCGCTAACCCTGTTTGCGCCCCTGGTGGTCCCCCCAGCCAGAAGCCCCACCTCCTACTGCTACTCCATTCAGTGTAGCTCCTGCCTGTCACCTCTCTCCAGACCCAGCTGGGGAGAAGAGGGCCTGCAGGGAAACTTCTGCCTTGCCAGCAGGCACCAGCGCCAGAGCACAGCTGGAGAACACTGGCTTTGCACCCACGGCCAGGCCTGGCCCTCCTGCAGGGGTGTTTGTGAAATGGTGCACTGGAGCCTGCCCTGGCCAACCTTGGGCTGAGTGTTTAGGAGCAGGGTTCACCACTGTTCCTGCCCATGTGACCTGGGTTCTTCCAGTGAGTTCAGCCAGGTGATATCCCTATTTCTTTCTTTTTTTAAATTGTGCTAACTATACAGAGAACTGGTTTCACCTCCTTAGTGCGCAATCACCCTCACCATAATGTGCAGCCACCTCCACTGCCTTTGTCACCTCTCTACTTCGAGTGTCCGTCCCTCCCAGAAGCTCTGTGTCCATGATGCAGTGCTGCTCCACTGCCTGCAGCCCCTCCTCCATGCCTTCCAGGCCCTGGTCTCTAGGAACTTGCCTAGGCATTTCATGCAGGGTGCACCTGCAATCCCTCCCCTTGTGCTTGAGCTTTGGGGTTGCTTCTGGTCCGCATCACATGGTCCAGGCCCCTCCCCTTTAGGGCATCACTCTTCAGGGCCGAGTACTACTACATTGTGCAGGCTGGTTCTGGGCTGCTGATACTGATGCCATGAGCACTGGCATTCACCAGCTGTTTTGAGTCTGTTTTCAGTCCCTTGGGGCATACAACTAGAACTGCTGGTCCACGTGGGTCTCAGAAAGCCCTGGTGGCACAGGGGTGAAACACTCAGCCGATAAACTGACAGGTTGGGCTGGAAGGGGTGAACAGCAAGAGGACATGGCCAATCGCAGCCTTGGCACCCGAGTGGCCGCTGCCTCTGCCCTATAGGGTGGCCATGAGTTGGAATTGCCTGGATGGCAGTAGGATGGAAATTCTTTTCAAGGAACTGCCAAGCCGTTTTGCAGAGTAGCTGTGCCATTTTACAGTCTCCTCAGCGACATCACAGGGTTCGCTTTCCCACATCCTCGCTATCCATCCTAGTGAGCTTGAAGCTGTAGCTCCTGATGATTTTGATCTGCACTTCCCTGATGAGTCCTGATGTTGAGAACCTTTTCATGTGTTTCTTGGCCATTTGTAGACAGGTGGTCCCAGCTTATTAACACCTTGCCACAAGCCTGTCCTTATCCTTAGTAAGGCACACTGCATGCAGTGCTGCGGGGCATGGTTTGCTGATGTCACCATTCTCGTGCCAGTCCCCCAAAGACGGACTGATAACAAAACCAGTAATCATGAAATGCACTGGGGGGAAGGTAGGTATCGCACAGGCATCAGAACTCTTAGGATGGGGCTCTTGGCACAGACCATCTTCCCGAGGCAGGACTGCCTGTGTTTTCTTGAGTGAGATGTCTGTTGCATCCTTTGCCCAGCTCACAGTCCATCTTTCTGTTGTTGATTGTGGGAGTTTTCTGGGTCTCTAGGATCCTAACCCGACCAGACACGAGACTTGCAGGTACTTCCTCCCGCCCTGTGGGTTGTCCTTGCACCCTCTGTATAGTCTTTTGATGCCCATTTTAAATTTTAATGAAGGACCCAGTTATCTATTTTTTTCTTTTGTTGTGCTTTTATTGCTCAAGGTGGTGCAGACTTGTCCTGGCACTTTCTTCCAAGCGTCTGGTTTTAGCTCTTGCATTAGGGCTTTTGTTTGAGTCTACCCTCTGTATGTAGTTAAGATCAGGTCGAACCTCATTCTCCCCCACCCCCTCACGGAGAGCCACTTTCCTTCCAGTGGCCAGGACAGAGAAGACTGACCACTCTCCATTGAGTGTTCTTGGTCCCCTTGTCAGAAGCCAGTGGACCATCTAGATGAGGGTTTCTTTCTGGGCTGTCTTCTATCCCATCACACCTGAGTTGGTCTCTATGGCAGTACCACACCCTTTTGATTATTGTAGCTTTCGGGGGAAGGTTTGGGACCTGGAAGTCTGAGTGCTCCAACTTGGTTCTTTTTCCCGATGCCTTTGGCTGCTCAGGGTGCTTTGCAATCCCCTACAAATTATGATGGGTTTTTTCTTTTCTGAAAAATATGCCCTTGGGAGTTTGGTCAGGGTGGCCGTGACACTGAAGATGGCAAGATTTGTCATCTTGTCCCCATTTCTTTAGGAGGGCAGGAGACATGTGCGAGGGTTTTCTGTTCCTGTCACACCTGGCATGAGGCAATGCTGGCTGTGTCGCCCAGTGGACACTGGAACACTGGTGGAGGGCACTCTCTCCACTCAGGCCACCAGGTGATGGGAGCCTCAGAGTCACTGGTCACTGCCTTTAAAGCTGGCCTTTGGGTCTCTGCTGAAGATGCCATCTGAAATTGTGACTGGGTGAGATGACATCGCTCAAGTGAAAACCGCACTGTCAACACTGGTATGCACACTAGAGCCCCAGCCACATGGCCTTAGCCACAGGCCTCTGGGTCAAATTATGCCCTTGCCCCACCTTCCTGCTGCTCACCCAGGAAATGCATGGGACACACGGACTCAGCGTCCCTGTGCCTTCGCCTCCAGGCTGGTGAGGCACGCAGATGACCAAGCCCCCAACATATCTACCTGTCTAGTGTTCCCTACAGCACCAGCCACCATAGCCAACCGTGGGCACAGCCCTAACATCTTCCAATGGACTATTACTCAGTCCCCAGAGACCGGGAGTTTGGTCACGTCATGGCATTGGGTGAAATGTGAAAACTCGGTGTCCTTCACAGAATCCCATTTCTACAAATAGCTAACCACAGGCAGAGGCCAAGGTGTTTGTTGGGGACTGGAGGATGGAGCAGAGTCAGTGTACTGTGCACTGACGGCACAGGCAGCCCCCAGGTTATGGAAGTCCACATGGCCATCAACCAGTGGTTAGGATCCAAGCCCCAAAAGCTTATTGCTTTATTAGGCTTAAGAGGTGGCTGCAGTGGTTCATGCTGACACGGGCTCCCTCGTCACTGCTCTGTTACATTGTATCCAAAGGGCTTTCCTCAGTGCAGCCTATACCCTGGAAAGCCTACTAACCTATATGCCCAAATCAACATTTGGCCAGCTCTTCTGACATATATAAATTTGGTGTTGGAATGGAGCTGGTTGGGAACACCCCCTAAGCAGGGGGTCTGCCTGAAGTTACATTGCCATATTGTGCAACTGTATCACCCACTTGTCAAATTTGTTCATCACCCCACACAGGCCCTCACTGAAAATGACCAATGCTGTGTTAACATGTCCTTGCTACATACAGAGGAGGAACCTCAATGACTGCAACAGTGGGCTCAAACAACAGGAGTGCTGCCAATGATGTGGCTGTGCAGTGCTCCCTTGTGCACGGAGTCGCTGTGGGTCAGATTAGTTGATGGCACCGAATACCTGCACTGTAACTAACATCGATGACCACAGCTTGGCAGCAGTTCTCTGCAGGGGTCTGGGAGGGCCAGGCCCTGCTGCTTGAGCAGGAAGGCTTACGTGCCTAGACCTGCAGGAGGCTCTTGCTGGGCAAGGCAGCGTATTGGCATGGCTGGAGGAGGCTGCTGGCGATGGAGATGAAATTGTCTAGGGATGACCTGTGGGAGACTGCCTGCCCTAAGGCGGGCGGGGTGCAGGGTGGATGTAGGTGGACTTGGGCATCAGGATTCCAGAGCCACAGTCAGCGAGGACGGGGAAATCTTCCACTGGGTAGCAGAATGGCCAGAGCATGTGCACTGAGGCAGCCCCTGGGGTGATCCTAGTGAGGCCATTGCCTCTTCCCAGGATTGTGGCAGGGAAGGTGGTGTCCCTTGAGCACAGCAAGCTTCTGTGGGACCTTGGGAGCTGCCCCTCAGGCCCTCTGTCCACCCTTTTCCTACAGACCAACATCCCCTTCCTGCAAAATGTGCTCAACAACCAGCAGTTCCTGGCGGGCACCGTGGACACCCAATTCATCGACGAGAACCCAGAGCTGTTCCAGTTGCGGCCTGTGCAGAACCGTGCCCAGAAGTTGCTACACTACCTGGGTACATCCCCTACCCGGCCCACCCCTTATTCTTATACCACCCTCTCTCCTTGCCTGGTCCCCTCTTGTATCCTCCTGCCCTTCCTCATGAACCCCGCCCTGCTTTGCTCATGGTCGTAGTGAACTCCCTCTCCTGTGCCTACACCCAGTGGGTGGACAGGCAGCTGGAGGGTCAGAGAGCCCTGAGTGGCTTGCCTCCTTCCTGCCCTGACTTACTGCCCTTTCCCCCACAGGACACGTCATGGTGAACGGCCCCACGACCCCGATCCCTGTCAAGGCCAGTCCCAACCCCATTGACCCTGTGGTCCCCACGGTGCCCATAGGTAGGTGAGTGGCAGGGGATGGGTTGGAAGGAGGTTGTGGCCTGCCAGCTGAGTGCAAACGCCCTCTGCCCCAGGCCCGCCGCCTCCTGGCTTCCGAGACATCCTGCTGCGAGAGGGGCCTGAGGGCTTCGCCAGAGCTGTGCGGAACCACCAGGGGCTGCTGCTGATGGACACGACCTTCCGGGATGCCCACCAGTCCCTGCTGGCCACCCGAGTGCGCACCCATGACCTGAAAAAGATTGCACCCTATGCCGCCCACAACTTCAGCAGTCTCTTCAGCATGGAGAACTGGGGAGGTGAGCCCTGTGGGTCATGGCTGTTTGCATAGTTCCAGGCCCTGTGGGGTGGGCGGGACGTGCGTACCCTAACCTGGTTCTGCCCCTCAGGAGCCACGTTTGATGTGGCCATGCGCTTCCTGTACGAGTGCCCCTGGCGGCGACTACAGGAGCTCCGGGAGCTTGTCCCCAACATCCCCTTCCAGATGCTGCTGCGTGGGGCCAACGCTGTGGGCTACACCAACTACCCTGACAACGTAGTCTTCAAGTGAGCAGCCGGCCTGTGGTTGGGCCCCAGGGTCCCTGGGGAGGGCCCCTCCACCCCCCTGGGGTCCCTAAGGGCTTTGGGCTGACCAGCTGCCTGCCACACAGGTTCTGCGAGGTGGCGAAGGAGAACGGTATGGACGTCTTTCGAGTCTTTGACTCCCTCAACTACCTGCCCAATCTGCTGCTGGGCATGGAGGCGGCGGGCCGTGCCGGGGGTGTGGTGGAGGCCGCCATCTCTTACACGGGGGATGTGGCTGACCCCAGCCGCACCAAGTACTCGCTGCAGTACTACATGGACCTGGCGGAAGAGCTGGTGCGCGCCGGCACCCACATCCTGTGCATCAAGGTGCCCACCCTGGCCTGGGTGCCCCTCACCACCACTCCCTGCCCACAGTCTTGTCCACTTCATCCTCTCTCTCCCCCAGGACATGGCAGGGCTGCTGAAGCCTGCAGCCTGCTCCATGCTGGTGGGCTCCCTTCGAGACCGCTTCCCCGACCTCCCGCTGCACATCCACACTCACGACACGTCGGGAGCAGGCGTGGCGGCCATGCTGGCCTGTGCCCAGGCCGGGGCTGACGTGGTGGATGTGGCAGCTGACTCCATGTCTGGGATGACATCACAGCCCAGCATGGGGGCCCTGGTGGCCTGCACCCGTGGGACCCCCCTAGACACAGGTAGGACCAGTGGGAGCTGTGAAGGGTCCCTGGTGGTCTGCCGATCCCAGTGGCATCAGCTCCCTGGCCTAGCTGCCACCAAGGCCTCCTGTCCCCACGACTGATGGGTCCTGTACCAGTCCAGGGGTAGGGAAAGAGACCCCCAGAGCTTGGGGTCCTGGGCCCACTCTGACACCACCTCCCACAGGAGTCCCCCTGGAGCGAGTGTTTGAATACAGCGAATACTGGGAGGGGGCCAGGGGGCTGTACTCAGCCTTCGACTGCACGGCCACCATGAAGTCCGGCAACTCAGATGTGTACGAGAACGAGATCCCAGGGGGCCAGTACACCAACCTGCACTTCCAGGCCCACAGCATGGGGCTAGGTGCCAAGTTCAAGGAGGTGAAGAAGGCCTATGTGGAGGCCAACCAGATGCTGGGTGACCTCATCAAGGTGAGCCAGTCCCCATGGGCCCCCAGCCCTCCTGCAGCCCCCTGTCTCCCTCCCCCCACCTTAACTGGCACCTCACCTCCAGGCCCTCCTCCTCAGGTGACCCCCTCCTCCAAGATTGTGGGAGACCTGGCCCAGTTCATGGTGCAGAATGGGCTGAGTCGGGCTGAGGCTGAGGCCCAAGCTGAAGAGCTGTCCTTCCCACGCTCAGTAGTGGAGTTCCTGCAGGGCTACATCGGAGTCCCCCATGGTGGCTTCCCCGAGCCACTGCGCTCCAAGGTAGACAGGTCCTGCCGGGGGGATGGGGGGGGTGGGCGGCGGCAGGAATGGGCCTGACCTCTGCCTTCTTCCCAGGTGCTGAAGGACCTGCCGAGGGTGGAGGGGCGGCCCGGTGCCTCCCTGCCCCCACTTGACCTGCAGGCCCTGGAGAGGGAGCTGATCGAGCGGCATGGGGAGGAGGTGACCCCTGAGGACTTGCTCTCCGCAGCCATGTACCCTGACGTCTTTGCACATTTCAAGGACTTCACTGCCACCTTCGGCCCCCTGGACAGCCTCAACACCCGCCTCTTCCTGCAGGGACCCAAAATCGCAGAGGAGTTTGAGGTCAGTGCCAGCCACCACTGCCCAGCCTCCTTGGCCCCCAGCTCCAGGTGGTGGCCTATCCACTCCTACTGAGCAACGGCTGGCCTCCTGCAGGTGGAGCTGGAGCGGGGCAAGACACTGCACATCAAGGCATTGGCCATGAGTGACCTGAACCGCGCCGGCCAGCGGCAGGTCTTCTTTGAGCTCAATGGGCAGTTGCGTTCCATCCTAGTCAAGGACACACAGGCCATGAAGGTGAGGGAGCAGGGCCTTGGTGTGGTGGGTGGGGCCACAAGGGGCCTGCTCTCACATGCCCTCTGCCCTCCCACAGGAGATGCACTTCCACCCCAAGGCCCTGAAGGATGTGAAGGGCCAGGTTGGGGCACCCATGCCAGGCAAGGTCATTGACATCAAGGTGGCAGCAGGGGCCAAGGTGACCAAGGGCCAGCCTCTCTGTGTGCTCAGCGCTATGAAGATGGAGACTGTGGTGACTGCGCCCATGGAGGGCACGGTCCACAAGGTCCACGTGACCACGGACATGACGCTAGAGGGTGATGACCTCATCCTGGAGATGGAGTGACTGCCCAGTGCAACCTGGCCACTCCTCCCTCAGAAACTGCTGATGGGCGGGCTGGGTGACCAGTGTGAGGGTAGGCAGGCCCCGCCCTGGAGGCCCTGGCTTTCTGCCACGGGTGGCAGGGAGGGGCCTGGCCTCCAGCCACCCCAGCCCTTGCCTTTCCCATTGGAGGGTCACACTCATCTGTCATCTCTTGCCAAACAGGGGCCCTTCACCACAGATGACAGGTGGTGAAGTGGGCCTAGGGCCTGGGGAGAGGCTTGGGGCCCTTGGGGGGATCTTGGACCCCAGTGCCCAGGACCATGTTCAATAAAGCTGGCTTCATTCTACCCATCTGCGCCCTCTGGTTCCTCCCGCCACAGCTTGAGGGGCTTGGAGATGGTGATGACAGTGGTTAGTATTTCAGTCGCTATCACATGCCTAGTGCCACCACAGAGCCCTGGTGGCACACTGATTACATTACTGGGACAACTACAAGGTCAACAGTTCGAAACCACCAGTCAGTCCTCTGGAGAAAAATGATGCTATCTGCTCCCTTAAAGAGTTAAAATCTAGGAAACTCACATGGGTGATTCCTCCTGGCCCTACTAAGGTGCTATGCAAGTTGGAACCTACTGAGTCTGGGTGTTATGTGCTGCCCAAGCAAGATGAGGTACTTGTTACTGGGAGCTTAGAGGAGTGGGATGGGGGCTCCTCTAAGCACCAACACACCTCAGGGGTCGCCACCCACACCAGTTGTTATAGTCTGGGTGCACCTGAGGGTGGCCCCCTTCTTTTGAATTATGGAGAGGAGGAGTGGCCTAAATTCTCAAGACCACACTGTGATCCTGAGCCAGGCATGTGCCTCCTTAGTTTGGGGTCAGAGCCTCCGAGGTCAGTTCTTTGCGAGTCTTGTTCTTTTCAGGGCTCTGCCCAGCCTGTCAGGTTCCGCCATAGGCTGGACAAGTGGTGATCTGAGGCGGAGATACCCAGCAGAGCCCTGCCCAGGGTCCTCTCAGCCCCACCTGTGTCCTCCTGGGTGGGTAAGGGGAAGGCTCCGCTAGGCAGGGTCCACACCAGGGCAGCCCCAGGGTCCCTCGGTCCTCCAGTCCAGAGAGCTCTGCCTGCTGGCTGAGTGCCCAAGTGTGGCATTCAGAAGGTGGGGATAGGTGTGGACCCCCTCCTGATAACTGTCCGTAGCCTCACCCTGATGCTGGCTCCTGAAGCTCCCAGGCCGGGTTACCCAAGTTAAATCTCTTTAATATCCCAGTACAAAGTCCTGATGCAAAAAGAATGAGAAAACCCTGGGCAGGTGGTGGTGGGGGCCACAGGTTCTACCCCCAAGCAGCTTTTCTGAGGCCGCGGGAGCAGAGGGCCTCAGAGAAGGAGTCCAAGTGAGGGGGCATGGCTTTGGGACCTGCCCGTCCCCTCACCCCAGCTGTCTCTTGGCCCCTCTGGGCAGGGCTGAGCTTGAGGACATCTCCTTCTCTTGGTCCCTGGGAGTCAACTAGCTCTGGCTTTGATCCCCTACAAAAATTCCTGAGATCTCGGGGACCCCAGCCGCCCCAGTCCTGCGGGGCCTCTTGGCAGGGAGGGGCTGGGAGCCCGTTAGCGTCCGTGAATCGTTAAGCAGCAGCTCGGGTCAGGAGCACAGGGGGGCCTCTGAGTCCCCAGCCCGCTCCAGGAGCACACACAGGGGCAGGCTGCCGTAGAGCTTGGGGTCCGTGAGAGGCTGCAGCAAGAGCAGGAAGAGTCCTACACCCAGGGCGTAGCCAGCCAGCAGGGGTCGCCGCTGCGGGTGCTCCAGGGCAGCCCACACAGCAGGGAAGCCCATGTAATTGCAGAAGGAGTGGCAGAGGACGGGGCCGATCAGGTGTCCTGGGAGGAGACAGCAGCAGCTCATGGTGCAGCCCGCCCTCCTCTGGACTCTTCCAAGGCAAAAGCCCCCCACCCCCCACCCCTCACTCGTCTCTGGCTTCTGCCGCCTCCCAGGCTGAGTGCTCGGCTCAGCCTGTCTCAAGGACCACAGGCACAGAGACTCCCACCCACCCAATAGGTTCTGAGCTCTCAGGACCCGAGAGGGACCCACCTGTGCGGATGAAGAGGAAAGCTGTGTAGGCACCGAAGACGACGGTGTAGGAGAACTGGAACGCTGGAGACGGAGGCCAGGTGACCACACCTGCACATACACCCACCGCCCACAGCCTCCCTCAGCGCCCAAGCACCCAACAAAGTCCTGTAAGGCTCTCCATCTCCCTCCATCCGGGAAACCCACCCCCTGCTGCAGGCTGGCTCCCCGACTCACCCGCAGACAGGAAGATGCTCCCCACACTGCTCTGGCGGAAACGTAGCTGCTCGATGATGTGGTGGAAATGGGCTGCAAGGCAGGGGGTAGAGGCCAGAGTATGTCACACCCCCAGCCTCTTCCCATCCAGCCCAACCCTCCAGGGAGAGCCTGGACAGGAGTGGGCTGCACAGACTCACCAACTCCGAAGAATAGTGGGCAGGTGAGCACAGCCGGGCCCAGGCCGGTGCACGGGGCCAGCATGGGCAGCATGCAGGCTCGGAACACCAGCTCTTCTGTCAGTGGCGCTATCACTTGGTTCCGCAGCCAACGCATGTCTGAGAGGCAGCGGGCCCAGGAGCGGGGTGCTGGGGGGTCAGAACAAGCAACACGGGTCTACTTCTTCATGGAAATGAGCCTTCCCAGACTGCTTACGCCTTCCCCACCTCAGCTCGAGGGCCCTGTTGAGGTAGGCCATGCTGAAAACAGACTTGAAATGTCCGGTTGCCCAGAATAGCTCTGGTGTGGGGGTCAGGATTAGGAGGCGTCGGGGCAGAGCCTCTCAGAGGTCAGGAATGGCCACCCTGCTGTTTTACTGAGAAGGAAACCCTTACAGATGTGGTCTCCTGTCCAGGTCACACTGGAGGCCCTCTGACCCCTGGCTGCAGCCCCCTGGTGCTGGAAGGCTTGTTTGAGTAAGGACTCACCAAGGACAACCTTCAGCCCATCGGCCAGGTCACAGGGGCAATCCATAGAGAGCTGCATCAGTGGGCCCAAGAAAAGGATCTGCAGGCAGACAGGAGGCTCAGTCATCATCCCCCACCAGGGCCATGGGCAGGATGGGGGGTGGGGCGGCACTTATAGAGTTGTCCACACATGCATACCCCAGGGCTGGCACACATTTCCCAGCTGCACCAGCCCCCAAACCAAGCACAATCAGGATGAGGGGTTAAGGGTGCCGGGGCGCCGAGCACTCACCATGGTCAGCAGCAGGGGCAGCAGCGCTGCTGGGAAAATGCCCTCCAGTCTGAAGCCCATCAAGGTGAGCAGGGATGTGCCTGGCTGAGCCACAGGAAAGGGGGCATCAGTTTTGCTCCCTGTGTGCCGCCCTCCCCTGCCTCTGCCCCGCCCCCCGCACCTGGATGCCTGTGAGCTCCCTCCAGAGTAGCACGCAGAGGGGCGACAGGCTGGACACCACCAGGACACTAGTGAAGCGCCGCTTGATGACGGCGGGGTGGTCCCTGCAGAGGGGACAGTCAGTGTGGACCCGCCCAAGCTCCGCCCGCAGCCCCGCCTCGCGGGGACGCGCCCCGGCCGCGCGCGGCCCCGCACCTGGGCAGCTCGCTCTTCCAGACGTAGAGGCTGCCCACGTAGGAGCAGGCCAGGCTGAGGCACGAGAACACCGACACCCAGCAGCACAGCCCGGGGCCCGGCCCGCCCAGCGCC
>NW_022111317.1:4015622-4044459 GCF_000313985.2 Echinops telfairi
ACCCGCCGGAAGCACCAGTGACGTGAGGCCCTCGCCCCACCCGGACGAGGAAGCTGCGCGCGCAGAGGGGGTTTGGGGCGCAGCTGGCGGGCGGCGCAGGGCTCCCTGCAGATGGCTCAAGGCTCGGCGCCCAGCCACTCGGACAGGTTGGCGACCTCCTGCAGCCACAGAGCGTCCTGTAGAGGGAAGCGGCCATGAGCACCCGCGGGCCCAGAACGCACCCCATCCCCCGCCCGCCTTCCTCCGCTACCTCCAGGCCGCTCCCGGGGCCGGCGCTGCTAGGCGCCCGGACCCTCCCCTGCTGCTCCCGGGCCGCCCTGTCGCTGGAGCCCGGGGCGGACGGCGTGGAGCTGTAGGCTCGCGTCTCCTCCACGCCGCCTTTGCGTCTCTTGCTGTTCGCCCGCTCGGTGGTCTCTAGGAGGAAACAGGCTCGCCTCGTGTCTTCCTTAGTCCGCGCCGGGAGGACGTCCCGCCGAGAGCCGGAGCGCTCCACCCTCCCTCCTTGGAACCTTGTATCAGGATGTTAGGGTCACACCCGCCCGCCGGCCGCTCAGGACCCAGCCGAGGCTGCAGATCCACTTTGGCCTCCTGGTCCCCGGCGCTGCTTTGCAGCCGGGTCTGGAAAGCGCCATAGGGGATGGGCCGAACCTACTCCCCTCTCTCAGAGCCGCCGACCTCACCGTCTTGGAACTGCCAAGTTCCGCCCACAGGTCCTCTTAGCAGGCCCTCCCCTCTGTGGCTCCCGCTGTGCTGGGCAGTCAGTCCCCTGGGCGACCATCCTTGTGCCCACTTGGTCCCTTGTGCTAATCTGAACTCAGCCAACATTAATCCATGCGCCCTGGGCGAGTTGCAGGTGTGCAAGCCCAGAGCGGTGAAGCAAGCTTTCCCTGAGCAGCTGCTGGATCTGAGTTTTGAACCAGAACTGCCTCATAGTGCCTCCACAGAGCTCAGACTAGAACTTCCCTCGCAGGTGTCCGAGACTAGGCCTTCTCAGAGCAGCTAGCTGTTTTGCTTTGTTTTGTTTTGAGATCTGCTAACCTGCGGTCCCACCCCAACTCAAAACCCACTATGAAACCTGGCAACCAGGCACGGGATTGGAAGGGCATGAAACTGCGCTCTATGCAAATACCAGAGGAGTCTGAGGACTCATGCTAAGCAGCGGCTGGGGGGAAGGGCAGGAGAGTGGCTGATTGAATTGGAAGTCAAACGGTGGAAGCTGAGGTGCTACAACCAAAGCCAGCATCCCTCGGGCAGTGCCATGCTCGGCGGCGGCAGGTGTGGTGAAGACAAGTACACAGTTTAGGTGTGAAGGAACCCTCCTGAACAGAGACCCTGCAGTTGGAGTCCATCTGGTTGCACCAAGTGAGGGCAAGAATGAGCAGGACAGGGAGCTGGGCTCCACGTTCTTGAAAATTAAGCTGAATGGGAATGGGTGGAGGAAGTTTCTTGGTTACCAGACCCTTTATTTTGGGGAGGTTTTTTGGGTCATGATAAAAATGAAATGGGTGTCAGAAGAAACTCTGAAACTTGCCCTTGAATATAGTTTTTGGTAGATGCCATCAAGCCAGTTCTGGTTCATAGCAACCCCTTGAGTCTTGCTCTACCCCTGAAGCCCCGTTTTGCATATCGTCCAGCTTCTCAGAGGGTTTGCAGACTGCACAAGCTGAGATGAAAAGATACAACTCTGATCCATACCTTTCCTGATGTTGTCACTGAGTGTAGAAATCAGTACGTAGCCTCTTACTCCGCTCAAATTACCTCTTGCCTTTGCTCAGGTTGTGCATGAACACAAGTATGTATCTTAGAATTCCCATTCTGTGCAGTGTTAATCCGTAATTTGTTATGTTCCACACCACCTTTGCTGTAAATAGCAAAGTTGATAAAACACAAGGGAACCTCTTGTATTCTCTGTTCAGCAAGAGCCATCTGACATCATAGTGATAGTCCTTGTTCCACGTTCTCATTTGAATCTGACGTAAATTTCTGGCAGCTTCCTGTCAGCGTACTACTGTAACAATTTAAAACTGCCTTCAGTAAAATTGTACTTGTGTCTGATACTAGTGATATGGTTAAAAGTGTGTGTCCTCTGCTGGTTCACCTGCCTTTGGTGGGGCACAAACAGCTTTCTTGCAGTTGGGTCAGCTTGGTAGCTGTTTTCTGAATTCCTAGGCATGGCTACCTTGTGAAATAGTTAGAACTCAACTAATTTTTCAGATTGTGTGCTTCTTGCCCATAGAATCCTTCAATACTGCACTTGAGACTTTAGTGTTTTCTGTCAGTTGTTTTAGCTTAAGAAATACTGAGCATAGTCTTTCCTTTTGATTCTTAAAACTCCAGGTCTTTTCACATTTCATTATGATACTATATGTTTGTCTTTGGGAGCTGCCCTTTGAAATAATTTGTTCAGGTCTTTTTATCATTTCTTTCTCTTTAAAATCAGGAAAGGTATGCATGAGGTTGTATCTTTCATCATACTTATTCAATCTGTATACTGAGCAAATCATTCCAGAGACTGGACTATCTGAAGAACACAGCATCAGGACTGGAGGAAGATTCCTTAACAACCCACAATATGCAAATGACACAACCTTGCTTCCTGAACATGAGGAAGATTAGAAGAAGCACAGATCACAACTCAATGTAAAGAAAACCAAAATCCTCACACTGGACCAATAGGTAATATCATGATAAACAGAAAACACTGAGGTTGCCAAGGGTTTCATTTTACCAGGGTCCACAATCAATGCTCATGGAAGCAGCAATCAAGAAACCACAGGGGTTGTAAGAGTTCCCAATAAAATGATTTAAAAAATAATCTACAGGGATAATATGCTAACAAAAATGAACATATATTAGACTAGCATCATAGAATATTAGAATTGAAAGAAATATTTAAGATCAGTCTAATAAAGTCCTTGAGTGGTATAAATAGTTAATATACTGGATTGTTAACCAAATCTGAGGTTCAAGTTCAAGTTCACCCAGGGGCCCTTCAGAAGTATGACTTGGTGATCTAAGTCACTGCTATGGAGTCAATGCTAACTCAAAACAACCTCCTGTGGGTTTCTGAAACTGTCACTGTTAGCAGGAATAGAAATCCCAGTCTTGCTCCTGAGTAGCTATTGGTGGTTTTCAAGTGCCACCCAATCGATCACAGCCCAATGTGTAACCACCACACCACCAGGACTCTTAGACTTCCTCATAAATGTGCTCTTGTGCCTGTAGGGGTTGGCTCCTAAGTGTCCTGTTGTTTTAATATTCTCTGCTTTCTTTGCTATTGAGGTTTCAATCTGTTTTACTTTGTTATTTTGTTTGTTTGTTTTCCTCTATATAAAATCCAGGATAGGTAAATCTACAGAGATAGTAACTGGATTAATGAATCCTTGGAGATATGGCTGGGGAGGTTGGAGGAAAATGGGGATCTAATGATGAGTACAAGAGTGAAAAAATATTCTAAAACTGATTGTAGCAGTGACTGTACAACTCTTACTGATGTGATTGAACTATTGAATTGTATGGTGTGTGGCTAATGCCAATACAACTGTTTAAAAAAATAGAACTCTGTGGAGCACAGCTCTAAGACAGCAAGCTACTGATTGCTTCATTCTTGTTGCTATTTTGGTATCCCCCGCCCCCCATGTCTTAACAAATAAAAAGATTAAGGAACTTAAAAGCAAAAAAAAAGAAAGAAAGAAACCACAGGGGTACTGCACTAGGCGAATCTGCACAAGACCTCTTTAAAGTGTTAAAGAGCTAAGGTGCCACTGTGAGAACTGAGGGGCACCAGACTTAAGCCATGATATTCTCAGTTGTCTCACATTTATGGGAAAGCTGGACAAGGAATAAAAAGACCACAGAAAAATGGATGCATTTGAATGAAGATGTTGGAGATAGAGTAGAGTCACTGAAAACAAGGAAGAGCCTCAACAAGATGACTGCCACAGTGGGCTCAAATATCACAGTGAGCGTGAGGGAGGTGCAGGCCCAGTAGTGTCTTGTTCTCTTGTGCATATATATGGTCACTGTGAATCAGAATGGACTCCATGGCACGCATAAACAATTCTATATAGTTATATACATATATAGATATATAACCATTTCCATGGGTACGACTCTGCAACATTAGCTATAGTCACCGTGCTGTACCACCATCACGTGTTTCCAAAATTTTCATCACCCTAAACAGGCGAGGACGTTTTTCCTTTTGAAGAATTAGAGTGACTTACTCGGAAGAGGATGGAGAGGCAGAAGGGACACTGACACAAGCATGCTCCAGGGAAGCAGCTGGAACCGGCCAGGCTGACGCGGGCCTATAGGGAAGGCCAGGTTATGAAAAGGAGAGGTCAGTGAGTGGGGAGTTGAGGATGGAGCCAGGAGGCAGATGATAGAAGTGTAGAAAAACAGCAGCCACCAAGGAGAAGCAAGATTGACAACTGAAGGCCCTTCAAACCAGTGAAGTCCAGGGGTTTTCAGCAGAGCAGCGGATTTGAAGGAGTTGAGGACTGGTGAACCCAATAGAGTACAAACACCTGGCTTGAAGACACACAGTCGTTGATGCTGCTGCTGCTTAAAGAAAGCTGTAATACTGCCTGCTGCCCATCCCTGCCCCGTCCCCTACACCCCACCCAACTGCAGGTGCTCAGGGCAGTGCACATAAATACTAAATTGACGATGGTACAGACAGACGTACTTTCCCTTTTTTTAGAATCCCCAAATCTCAATTTCTAAAAATAGATCTTTGCTTTATACAAGCAGCTTTCACTGCATGATCTTACTAAGGGGCACACCCACACCACCACCACCCCACCACCCGTGACATCTGCAGTTTGGTTTGGGAGCACATCTTGGGCCTTAGTGGCTTTACCCATAAAACTCTAGGTGCAGGAGTCCCAGCTCCCACTCCTGGCCCAGCCTCTGTCTGGGTGGACTGCCTGCTGGGGCTAAACTGCCTGAATTTGAGAAATGGCGCTGCCATTTATTTTACTAACTGTGTGACCCTTGGCCTCAGTTTCCTTACCTGTAAACTGAGAATAATGATTCTGAGACCTCATCCACCTCCATGTAAACTCAGAGCAACAATACACGTCAGAAGGCAGACCTGCTTGGAGACTGCCAGGCCTTGTAGCTGCCTATGGCTGTCCATTCTACCTCTGCTAGGTGGGGTGGGGGTGGGTATGTATGGAGAAAAGCTATCTCACACACCTTCCCCATGACAATTGAGGCTGAGGCTCCATGGGCACCCTGCAGCAACCTCTTAGCCCAATGGGGTAGAGCTACCACAGCCTTGCTCTTGGTGGCAGGGTGTCCTAACTCGGAGCCCAGGAAGACAGTACCGAAATGCCCAGTGGGTCTGCTAGGCTGTACTCTGCAGAGCAGGCTGCCAAGTCCTTTCTCCACAGCTGCTGGTGGGTCACACTCCCCACTTCGTAACTCTCAGCAGACTGCAAGCATCAGCTCTAGTGACCAAGAAAAGAGGTGAAAAACCCCACCGCTTTCAGGGCTTTACCCCAATCGTGTGCAGCTACCTGTAACTAGAACTACTTTAGAAAATTCTAGTCCTATCAGACCAGCTTGGGGGAGGGGAGCCTGCTGCCATCCCAGAAGGCCCCTAGGGGTGGTAGGACCAGAAGAAAAACTGTTCAGCAGGGAGGGGCAGAAGCTGGAAGGGTGAGAGGCTGAAGGCTCTTCCCAGATGGTCAGGGCTCACCTGACAGGTGCTCCGGGCTGTGGCTTCTACGTGCCTCCATGTGGCTCCTGGCCGTTTTCTCAGAGGGCAGCTGCTGGAGGATTGGGAGAGTTACAGAAGTAGGTAAGATTCTGTCCTCGGAGGTGGGCATGGCTTAGTTGCCGACCTCCCTAGCCTCAGAGGCCAACCTGCCTAATCCCAAGGCTCCCTTTACTGAGATGAATAACAAGCCCAGCTTTCCAGGTGCTCCTCTCCCCTACACCCCTCTCCTCTTCCTCAGCAGCCCAATGGGGTGCTCATCACTGGCCCGTGGCCCCTGGGGCTCTGATGCTGAGCTGGAGTTCCATCAGCTGTGCACCCCTCTTCCTGACACTGGGAAGGCAGGCAGGTAAACTGAGTGCCTTCCCCTCTTTGCAGCTTCCCTCCTCATACAGAGTAAGTACTAGCAAAACACACCTGGATGCCACGCTCAACACGTGGCAGTCCTCAGACTCCGAGTAGACAAAACAGAGGCCCATGGACACCCTGCAGGTGCTGCTCACTTGCATTCATTCTCCCCCCCTCCCTCTCACTCTCTCACACACACACTTCAAAGGACACTATCCAGAAGGTGGAAAATTAACCCACAGACGAGGAGGAAATATTGTGTGACAATCAGTAATAATAAAACCACTGAGAGCACCAGGCAGGGCATGGGGAAGCCAGGACCACCCCACAGTGAGCCAGACAGGGAAGTGGTGTTGCCAATTTGGAAAAAAGATTGTGGCAAATCTTGGTTACTTCTCTGTCCCTTGGCATCAGTGTTGCTGCCCTTATGTTTTGGAATGGAGACTGAGGGACTGGCCTTGAGGCCAAAAACTGGACCTCCCATCCTTGACCTTGTCATTTCTAGTTGAAGCCGCTGGGTGCCGCCCTTGAGCCATTAGCAAGTCGATCACCTTAAATAGCCACCACCAGGGAAATGAGGATGTTGCCTAGAGAAGCTGGGGTTCCACTCAGTGCCCCTGGGCTCTTGACCTGGCCCATATGTTAACAATGTCACTAGACCTCAGAGCCAAAGGACTCAGAACAAAAGCCAGCCCACCATTTCCTGCCGTCACTCTGGTTTGATTATGAAAGCTCTCTCAACCACTTTTCTGATCTGTGAAAAGGGAAAACTACGTTATAGAATCTATGGAGATTAAAGTGAAAAACTTGGCAACAATGAGGAGTTCGATAGCTGTTCCTCCCTAGTCCTGCCTGAGATTTTGAGTTCATCCAGCCATCTGCCAAGTTAATTGGGTTGTAAATGGTCCTGAGGCTTGGAGCTACAAACTGGGACAAAAGAGTTCAGACCGTTTCCCTGTGCAATCTCACTGGGTTATCAGACAGGGCCAACTGGCAGTACTTTGGAGGCTGAAACATTCCTAGAATCTCGGGGTCTCTCTCTCCACCTGTGTATGCTAGTCCCTGTGATAACGGCACCCATCCCTGAACTCATCTCCACTGGTGAGTTGGCCTTGTGTTTTAAAATACCAGTGTGGTCATCCATGGGGACAGGTTTGTGTGCGGCTTTTAGATCCAGACAGACAAGAAGAATCTGATTTTGAAAACCACCCAATAACCCCCTCTGGATCACAACTGAATAGATTTGCTTGCTATGGACACATCATCAGAAAGGTTGAGTCAAGGGAGGAGGACAGCATGCTTAGGTAGAAGGCCAGCAGGGCAAAGGACCTTAGGTGGATAGACACGACAGCTATTTATGGCAGACTCAAAGGTGCCAACAATTGTGAGAATGATGCAGGACTAGGCAAAGCTCTGTTGTATATAAGGACACCCTGAGAGAGATGACATCCATCGGCATCCATCCACCCCTCCATCCTAGAAACTTGGAGGTGTACCTGATTATTAGCTTTTACTTGTTAAAGGAAAGACCATGGGCAGATCACTCCATACTGGAGTAAAATGGTAAGAGCATTTGCAGTGAGCCAGGCGAGGGACCAGCAGACAGACTCCTAGAAACCTAGGTAGCAGTGAGAAAGGCCACGGGGAAGCCGGTAGTTCCAAGGATCTCACTGAAGCCCTGGGCCTGTCTAGCCACAAAGCAGAGGCGGATGGACACATCACGAGATACCATGATCCTCAGGCGCCTGTCACTGAGCGGTCCTTTTAGTCGGGAAGACAAAGGTGGGAGATGAAGAGAAGATGAATAAAAGGGGGGAAGGCTCTGCTAATATCCCAAAGATAGCATCTCCAACCTTCTTTTATAAGAATGTCGTTGAAATAATTGATATATAATAATGGCACACACAAGTATATGAAATGTACCATTGGCTAAGTTTTTACACATGCACATACACACACTGTAAAACCATCATCAAAACATAATGAACACATCAATTATACTCAAAAGGTTCCTCCTGCCCTTTGTAATCTCTCCCTTCTGCCTTTTTGGTTTCCCACCTCTAAACAACCACTGTCCTACTCTTTGTAACTAAGATGAAAGACTTTTATAAACGGAACAAACAATTTTGGGGAGGGGGGAGGCTCGGATTTGTTTTCACTCCATGTAAGTATTTGGAGATTGTGTTGAGTGTGTCAGTAGTTCACTCTGTCCACTGTATGACTTATCTGGTGCCATAGATGGTTTCCAGTTTGGAATGATTCTGAATAGTGGTGCTGTGGACACAACCACACACAAGTCTGAGTGTGCACAGATGTTTTATTTTTCTTGAGTTAGGTCAGATGACAAGTGGATACGTAACTGTCTCCAGCAGTTCCATTCCTGGTTATATGCCCCAAATACTTGAAAACAAGGATGCGGTCAGATACTTGTACAACCAATGTTCATGGCTGTGGTAGTCACCTAATCTGGTGTCGAGGTAAGAATTCAGAGTGTAGGGGTGGAGTCCAGGTGTCAATCTGGAGATAGTCAATGAGACTTCTGTGGGCATGGCCTTCTGAGAATTCTGGGAAATCTGGAACTTCCTCCTTGGAGGTGGAAGACACTGCTTTCTCTCTCTCTCTCTCTGCCACTTCCTGGGAGATATTTTGCAGAAGACAAGCCACGTGGATGCAACCAGACCTCTGAAGCTGGAGAAGCCACAGAGAGACCCCTGCCAGCGCTGAGATGCTTACAACGCGACTGGACCCAAAGGCTTTCTACCCACCGGCGTGTGATCGTCCTGCATTTAGCTTCATTGCATGTGTTTCATGAGTCTGAGGAGGACTTTATAGATTGGGATTGGACATATGGGCTAATATCAGACTTATGAACTTGATCTGGACTGGGCTGTTTTCTCCATGTTCAATTGCTCTTGTATATAAACCTCTTTCTTATACACAGATGTGTGTCCATGGATTTGTTTCTCTACTTTACCTAGACTAACACAACGGCACTATTCACAAATAGCCAATGGGGGGGGGGGGACCCAAATGTCCATCAACAGATAAATGGATAAGCAAAACGTGTTTGATTCATACAATGAAATAACTATTCAGACAAAAGGAAAATTTGGATACAGCTTGTATACCAGTCTGTTGAGTAAAATACATCAGAAACGAAAAGACAATGCAGAAATGAAGGAGTGTCTGACCTCCACTAACTTCACAAGGGAGGGAGGAAAACCAGGATCAAGATGGATTCCTATCAGGCAGAGGTCCAACAAACCCTCTCTCCAGCCTTGTCACCAATCCTGACACCTGCTGTCCTTCCCACAGCACTCTCTGTCTCTGCTGGTTCAATAACTCTTTGCCACTTAGAACTCAACATACTCAGATGAATGGAATTTATTAGGGAAGCAACAGGTTTCAGTCAGGATCAAGAATGACTCAGGATACAGTTCTTCAATCTGAACAGCCTTTCTCAGCTATGCCTGCAGGCAGGCCTCTCTCTGGCCCTCAGCCTAGCCTCTGCCCTATTAGTGCAAGTGTTACAAAAGCCTTTAGCTCTGCCAAAAAGTCTCCAGGGGCCTCCATGATGCTAGTAATCCAGGACTGTCTCTCGCTCCATGAGACAGCTCATTCATGCCCACTGGCACAGCCCATGGTGCCACCTCACAACCCTCCTGTTGCTGCTGCTGCCATTTCTCCCTCTGCTGCTTGCTGTCTTGCACCATTTGCAGGGTTATGGCTCTGTCTCCTGGGTTTAGGAGGTTCTCAGTGTAGAGACCCCAGATTCAAAGGATGTGTTCCACTCCTATCTTTTCTTCTTGGTGGTAGTGAGTCCCTCTCCACTTTATGCCTCTGGGATGCCTCAGTTTCAGCCCAGCAGAACAGTTAAACTGACCAATCTCTTCCCTAGGGATTTGGACCAATCCCTCCACATGGCTTATTTGCATGGTCCCACCTACACAAGGTTGCTAAGCATGTTATTTGCATTATTTAGCAAACTGTCCATCTCAGTGGTGGGCCATAAGCACCATGTTATCGGGAGAGACAGTCGTTGGAAAAAGACATCATGCTTGGTAGAGGGTCAGTTCAAAAAGGGAAGGCCCTCAACAAGATGGACTGGCGCAGTGGCTACAACAATGGGCTCAAACGTAAGAACAATTGTGAAGATTGCACAGGATTGGGGCAGGTGTGTGTGGGAGGGTTTCATTCTGTTGTACATAGGGTCACTATAAGTCAGAACTGACTTGGTGGCACCTAATAATAACAACGACCCTACCACCTGGTGGGAGTCATAAGACCATGATGAGAAAGTGACCCATCTCACTGCAGGCAAATATTGATCCTGCTTACCTAAGATACCTAGAACAGTGCATCGAGACCACGGTTTATCAGTGGTTACCAGGGGCTGGGAATATGGGCAGATGGAGGGTTGCTGCTTCAAGGCCACTGAGCTGCTTTAGGGAGATGGCAGTGGAGAGTGGTGATTACTGTGCGATATGATGAATGTAATGAATGTCACTGAGGTGTACACTTAAAAATGGCTAAAATAGAAAATGTCTGTTAAATGTATTTTACCACAATGAAATTTAAAAAGACCTCCAAACTTTTCTCCAAAGTGGTGTATCAGTTTTCATTGCCACAAACGGGATCTGAAAGCTCCACTGCCTCCACACCCTTGCCAACACTTGGTATGATCAGCCTTTGAATTTTTATCCATCCTCGTGGGTGGGGCATGATATCTCCTTGTGGTTTTACCTTTGCATTCACCTGAAGACTAATCATGTTGAGCATCTTGTCATGCAGTACTTTCCCATCTTATGTCTTCATTTGTGAAGTATGTGTTCAAATCTCTTGCCTCTTTGTCATTGTGTTGCTCATTAGGCAAGACTCAACCTGAGAATTCCATCCTATCCTCACCCTTAGAAGAGCTGTGTTCTTGGCCCTTTACATACGTTATCTTCTTCAAACTTCACAACCATCTTTAGGTATGCATTCTTTATCATCACTGATGATTGCCCCTGAGATTAAATAGCTTCTGCAGTAATGTCACACCACTGTTTAGTGACAGAGGTGGGCTTCAAGTCCACCTTCCTAACCACAATGAAGCACTGTGGTCCATGAAGTTCACACTACAGCCTTCCTTGCTGAAATGCAAGCTCACAACCTCAGACTGAAAAATCTACAGCACTCGCAGCAACCACACTTTCCCAGGCTCCCCTCCAGCAACAGGGAGCATTCCCACCAAGGTTCGGAGTGTGACTTCACACTTACCTGCCTTATCTCACAGGAGCAGTGGTAAGGAAATCGGTGCTGGGTGATCTCTTTAAATGCGTTGTGCAGTTTGGTCCCAAACTCTTGTGTATCAGCGGCCTAAGATGGGCCAGAGACAAGGACCTGCTGAGCTCCAGTGCTGGAGACCCAGGCAGTAAATATGGGGAGAGGAAGGGGCATCTAGGAAGGCAATGGCCAGGCCCACCACATGCTGTGAGGAGTGTCCTTAGTCTTTATAAAGGCATCTAGAAAACCCTCTGCTGCGGAGTTGAATTCCTACTTATACTGATCCTATAGGACCAAGTACAACTGTCCCACAGGGTTTCCAAGGCTGGAAATGTTATGGAAGCAAGCAGGCTGCTACATCTTTTCACATGGAGCAGCGGGTGAGTTCAAACGGCTGACCTTTCTGGGTTAGCAGCTAAGTGCTTAACCACTTGTGCCACCAGGACTCCTTTATAGAGGAAGGAGAGTAGAAAAGCAGCCTGGGACACAGCCTGAGACAGGTAGTTGTGGCTCCTGTAAGTCATCTTGTTTTGTCATGTAAGCAAGACACTTTACACAGGTCTTTCTTCTAGCTGGACAGGAGGCAAATACCCCAGAAATCTATCCAGAAGGCTCATGTAGATTGCTCCCCTTACAAGTCCAGGAGAGCAGAGTTCCCTGAATGAGCTGACAAGAGACCATTCCCTTAGATGAGCTTCTTAGGGAGGAAAGGAGCAAGTCAATGTTCTGCAACCCCCAAGGAAGGTGGGCAACCTTCTGCTTAATCCAGAGCAGTGGGGGATGAGGACCAGAGCATTCACCTGCTGTGCCTCTGAGTGGCATAAATAGATAAATGCTTGGCAACCAATCAAAAGTGTCAGCTCTGAAGAAAGGTCAAAGATCACAACCATCAGAGCATGACTCTTCTCTGACTCATGTGGGTCACCATGTATGGATTGTGATAAGAGTTGTATGAGCCCCTAATAAAACCATAAGAAAAAAATAAAGAGAGCCAGGACAGCGCTGTCTGTCCTCCTGGCAAAAAAAAAAAAAAAAAGTCATACTGACCACCTAATACAACACTAATTTATAGATGAGAAAGAAGTGATTCGCCCAAGCTCTCACAGCTAGTGAGCACAATCATTAGGGTGACAATGCAGACCTTGGGGTTCCCAGGTTGGTGTCCTCACTACTCACATTGCCACAAGAAGTAGACGCTAAAATAAAATGCACTAGGCTCATCAACGTTTTTATACTCTTGGACTCAGCAACTGCACTTAAATTTATTCTAGGACATAATTCAAGAGAGGCACGATACCATAAAAAGATATTAATTGAAGCACCATCTGTTATGGGGGAAAATCATAAGCAACTTAAATGTTTCAAGTTAAGGGAATGGTTTATTAAATTATCCTAAACCAACACAGTGGACTATTGTGTAACCAGTACAAAATTCCAAGACTGTTGAGAGAAAATGTTGGATTATATATGGAAAAAGAATGCTTTGGTTATAATATATATGCAGAATGCTAAGTTACAGTGATAATATTAATTACTATTTTAAGTTTTGTGTGTATCTATGTGTTCAACAAGAAAGCAAAGGTTACTAAATAGACAAGAAAGAAAAGATCAAAGTGGCTGTCAGAAGAGACTGCAACTTGCTCTTGAACCAAAAGCAAATGGAAGAAACGATGAAGTAAACACTGAATAGAAAGGTTCAAAGGGCACATTGAGAAGACAAAGTAAAGTGTATTTCTCAAGATGAAAGAAATGAAGCTGAAATTTAAGGAGTCTATGAGCAAAATATTTAATGATAGAGCAAACATCAGAAGAAGATGGAAGGAATACACAGGGTCTACCAAAAAGAACGGGTTGACATTCAACCATTTCAGAATCTGATCAAAAACCAATAGTACTGAAGGCAGAAGTACAAGGTGCACTGAAGTTGTTAGTAAAAAGCAAGTCTCCAAGAATGCCAACTGATGGAATACCAGTTGAAATCGTTCAAAAAGCTGGTGCAGCTCTGGAAGCACTCGCTCATCTTGAAAGATGCTTTCAGTAAGCAAGGTTGTTTCATCTGCATACTGTGGGATGTTAATAAGCCTTTTTTGAATTCTGATCCTGTCTACTTCTTCGTTTAGTCCAGCTCTTTGAATTACCGTATATACTCATGTATAAGCCGAGTTTTTCAGCACATTTTCAATGCTGTGTTGTGGTAAAATTGGGTGCCACGGCTGATATTCGGGTCGGCTTACACTCGAGTATATACGGTATTTGCTCAGCATACAGATGAATAAGTATAGTACAAGGATACAACCCTGACACACACATATTTAAGTCGTGTAGTATTCCCTTGTTTTTTGTTTTTCTTTTTTTAAACAAATGATCTATGTACAATTTTCAAATGAGCACCATGAAGTGTTCTGGAATTCCTATTCTTTGCAATGTTATGCACCACACAGGTGAAAGCCTTTGCATAGTCAATAGAACACAAGTAAACATTTTTCTGGTATTCTCTCCTTTCAGCCAAGATTCGTCTGGTGTCAGCAATGTGATCCCTCATTCCATATTCCCTTTTGAATCCTCTTACTGAAAGCAAGAAGAAATTAAGACACTTGATGAAAATAAAAGACTACAGCCTCAATATGGATTGCAACTTCTAAAACCAATACATATCTATCAATCTATCTCTCAAACTTACTTCCATGGAGTCGTTGCCGCCTCACAAAGACCCTTGTGAGTTTCTGAGAGTGTAATTCTTTATGGGAGTAGAAAGCCCTGTCTTTCTCCCTTAGAGCAGCTGGTGGTTTCAAACTCCTGACCTCTCGGATCAAATCCCAACATGTAACTACCACACCATCAGGGCTCCTTTATTCAATGTAAAGAAAACAAAAATCCTCACAACTGGACCAAAAGACAACACCATAATGGAGACAAGATCAAGTCACAACCAATGTCCTTGGAAGTCGTGGCCATGAAATCAAATGATACATTGTAGTGGGAAAATCTGCTGCCCAGACCTCCTTAAGTGCTAAAGAGTAAGAATGTCACTTTGAGGACTAAGGTGCCCCTGACCCAAGCCATGGGCTTTTCCATCACTTCACACACATGCGACAGCTGGACAATGACTAACAAAGACTGCAGAAGAACCGATGCATTTGAGTTAGGGTGTTGGTGGAGAATATGGAAAGTGCGATGGGCTTCCAGAACGAAAAACAGATCTCTCTCTTGGAAGAAGTACAGCCAGAATGCTCCTTAGAAGGAGGATGGTAAGACTTCATCTCACAGACTTTGGGCAGTTCTCAGAATGTACAAAGGGGAAGACTCTCAGTGAGAAGGATTGACACAGTGGTTGCACTATGGGCTCAAACGTACCCACTGAGATGAAGATGCAGGACTGGGGAGTGTTTTGTTGTTGTGCATACCATCACTATGAGTCAGAATCGAACTGATGGTACCGAACCATATACCACTATTAGTTCCACAACGAGGGAAAAAAAGAATACAAAAAAAGAGAACCAATCGATATGGAATCAATGGGTTAAAACAATGACAATTCCAGTCAATCAGCACAGACTTCTAAAAGGTATAAGCATTTACCGAGAACCTACCATGTGCTTACATGTCTCCCCTCACATTAGCCCGGGAGGTACTACTATATTTTCTAACTTACAGGTGAGGCTAAAAGGCCTACATATGTCCTCATAGCTTCTAAGTAAATAAGGCAGGATTTAAGGCCGAGCCTCTGATTCCAAAATTCTTAAACCATCCCATACTGCATAAAACATGTAGTACTTGTGGTTGCTCAGTTATTTCCAAAGTATTCTGTCACCAGGAGATAGTAGCAACCTTTGACCAGGAATTGGGAATCATTGGAACATAAGGGAAGCGGAGATCTTAAACAGCTGGATTTCTTACTTATGAAATAGTAAATATGCCATATTAATTTCACAAATATTTCTCAATACACATACTATAGGCCTAGTAGCTCTCTATGAAGATAGGAGCTGGGATGTCATTCAAACCCAGGCACTTAAGGACTGTCCCTCCTCCCGCTCACCTGAAGGGCCTGGAGACACCCCCTCCGGAAGCTGCTGCTAGTGCTTCCACTCACGACACTCAGGATGGAGTCCACAGCCACGGTGTGGGAGGCCTGCAGTTTCTGACGAGCCTGCGGAGCATAAAGAGGAGGGAGCCTGTTGTTGCAGTACAGTTACCCACCCAGTGTGCTTCAGTCAGAGCAGGGCTTCACCCCTCTCTTGCTCCACCAGTAGGACCTATGGAATTAGGACGTGCACAGGGCCTTTGGGACGGGAAAGAAAGCAAAGCCATGGTCTTTCCTTTCACAAAGATGACATTTTGACGCAGACATGCCCAGGAAAGACCAGCAAAAGGAGACTGGGAGATGAAACACACATGGTTATTACTATCAAACCCAACTTTCATGTTTTGCTCTTTTAATGTGGTCGCTTTTTCCCTGGAAAGGGGACCTTTATGAGGAAAGAAATGGGTTCCCCAAAGCACGCAGGATGGAAGCATTCCGAAAGCCGGGCGGATGCTGGTGATGCGACAAAGCACTGGAGAAGGGGGGGAAGAATGTGAGAGTTAGTAAATCAGTGGCCCTGGAATGTGTGTGGGAAGGGGAGCTGGATAGATAAGGAAAGGGTGTACTGGTCATTTTTCTCTATCATTTCTATCCTAGCCTATTTACAAAAAGTCATTGTCTAGGAGGTGAGACTAAGCAAGTTGGCTAGAGTGAGCCTCTCAGTAAAGGTTTAAGCTCACAGATGGGATACAGGTAGGTACAAGACCATGCAGATGATAGAAGAGAAGGGCTCTGAAGGGGTGGTGAGGGGGAAGGGCTGTGTGCCCTGTCTGCCATGGCTGCTGGCTCACCATTCCACAGAGGGAGTAAAGAAAGGGTGCTGTAAGCCTCTGTTACCTTGGCAGCATGCTGCTGCTGTTCCAGGGCTTGGTCCACGGCCATCTGCACAGAGCCTCGGATCCCTCGCTGGTTCTCCAGGAGGATAGCATTGAGGTGGCTTGCTAGCAGAGTGTGGGCACCTACGGGGAGGGAGGGTGCACCTGCGTGACGATCAGGACTGCTACTTATGGAAGATATTTTATGGAAGGAAAGGTCACTTCTGCTTGCGTCCAAAATTACTTTCTTAGACAAGAAAACCTAGCAACATAAAAACCCACCCAGTTCCCACTGACAAATGAAAGGACTGAGGCTCAGGAAGATGAAAACAACATTACTTGTTATTTTGACATTTTGTCAAAACGAGCACAGACACAAGTGAGGGGTCCTGTTTGAATCATGCCAGAAGAAAAAAATCCATACCACCCATGTTCTTGTGGGCAAATATGTCATGAAATAAACAGTTTTAAAAGGTTGTCACCCAGTCAACTCTGACTCATGGTGATCCCGTGTGTCAGAGTGGAACTGTGCCCTCTGGGGATTTCCAGAAGCAATCTGCCAGACTTTTCTTCTGAGGCACCTCTGGGAGGATTCTAACTTCCAATCTTCCTGTCAGTCATTGAGTAGGTTGGTTGACTGCACCCCCAGGGACTCCCATCAAATAATAGGCTCCCTTTAAAGTTCCTGGCACAAGTAGCACAGAAGACAAATGAATAGGTAGCTAAAGAAAATGCTCTACAGAGAACCCATTCTTTGTTCTGACTTTTTCTAGTCCCTCCTGGCTAAGTCCCCCAGGGAGGCAGCCACTGACTTTTCTCAGGACTGTGTTAAAACAGAAGCCAGAAGGAGCAGCCCCCTGGTGCCACCCTGGTAGGGAAGGGAACGCGAGATCAGCTCAGAAGGGTCAGGAACATGGGGTTGAATGTGTCCTAGGCTCAGTGCTACCGCCAGCCAGTGTGATCAAGTCGGTTTACATTTTCCAACTTTGGTGCAAAGGCTTTAATGTCTGAGCTCCCGCAGGTAGTGGGTAAGCAGGCCTGTGTGTGAGGTGCCTGGAGTGGGCAGGCCACTAGCTTAAAGGAGAACATGGTTCCTGCTCTGACGGCAGTTTATGGGTGGTGTGTCTCAAGTCAGTATTGACAAAGGCCTCCTGGAGTCAGTTGGCCAGAGACAATTGGCAGTCGTGGCTCCTCGGTGGTATCTTCCTATTTCTGTCATCTGCACAAGACCCTTCCCGCAGGCCTTTAGTCCCGTCTCTTGACAGGAGACAAATGTCCAGCAGTCCGTAAAGAAGGGGCGATGCAGATGGCCTCCCTCCACAGCACGGCAGAGAGAACTTCAGGAACCACACTACCGTCTGGAGAAGACATCTCGTGAAAAAGCCCCACGCTCCTTTCTGAAATGGCTGCCACGACAGATGCTTCTAAGGCTGAGGCAAGAGAACGAATTAATCATAGAAAAGTTACCATGACGAGGTGGGCAGGAGGCCAGTGAAGTAGTTTTTGTTTTTTTAAGATGCAAAGAAACAGACTTTAGTTCTTCACAATCTGTTTCCTCCAGAAAGTGCTCTGGAGGGAGCTTCCACAGATCTGAGAGAGGTGGGCCTGTTTCTGTACTCCCTGCTCCTCGAGTGGATTGGGGGCTGGTCATAGATAACCGGGTAGTGAGCAGAGTCTGCTGGGCGTTACGTGGTCACTGGGTCAGTGGCACCCTTCATGGACCCACTATGGAGAGCCCCAGGCCTTCAGAGCTTTGCCCCGCATAGGTGCACATGTGACCACCGGGCTACAGGAACACTGGGCCAGTCTGGCTTCTAAGGAATTTGACCTAAGGGAATTCAGAAGACACCTCCCGCCTGTGTGTTGTCTTACAGAGGAATGATTGCACTCACATTCCCTCCAGTCTGCAGCTCTAAAGTCTTACAAGCATCTTTAGACTTGGAGGGTCTTTGATATCATCTAGTTTAACAGTCTCGTGTTAAAGATATGAAAAGGGAGGCTCAGAGATCATAAGGGACTTGCTTCCAAAAATCCCCCAGGAAGTTGGCAGCAGAGAGCAAATTAAACCCAGGTCTGTTGTCACTATCCTGAAGTCCTTTCCACCCCATCCAGTCAAGTCTCTGTTTAGACTATGCCTGGGTTAGGCATGAGCATGGGTGAGGAAATGGTGTTAGGCCCCTTCCCTGGGACCCCCTTGATGGAAGCCTCTTTAGTTTGAATCTAATCAATGAATTCAATAAAAGGAACTTCAGGGCACCAGGGAACTCCAAAATCCATTGCTGTGGAGTAGATCCCAATGCTTAGCAATCATACAGGACAGAGTAGAACTGCCCCATAGCTTTTAAGCAATGCTTAGAGACCCCACAGGAAAGAGTAGATCTGCCCCATTGAGTTTCCAAGCCTGTCATCTTTATGAGAGCAGGCTGCCACATTTTTCTCCCATGGAGTGGTTCATAGGTTCAAACTGCCAACCTTTTAATTAGCAGATGGATGCTTAAGCACAGTGCCACCAAGGCTCTCCAGGGAATACCAGAACCTCTACTAAAGAATGTGAGCCAGAGCCCAGCAAAGCAGGGCTCCTCCATAGAGAAGAGCACGTGCTGGGGAAGGTGGCGAGGCAGTGAGCAGCCATAACTGACTGTGGTCAGTGGGTTCAATAAAAAGGTGGTACTGCACACAGCACTCTAATTTCCTACAGCTGCACACCATCTTGTTTCCTACAGCTCAGTTGGGGCAGGGGCACTCCAAACAGCACTGCCATGCCCGGGACTAGGGTCCCAGAGAACGGAGGACATGAAGCATCAGGGAAGAAAAGCTTATGACCTGGCCCCAAACTGTGCTGAGCACTGCTTCTCCTACCTGTCCTCTGAGAATTGAGGGCATTGAGGGACACTTAAATTTATGTCTCAGGGGTGATTGGGTTGAAATGCCTATACATTTCCTGCTGATACTCAGATTCTAGACTTTAATATATATAAGGGAATCTTGTTAAAAAGGCAGATTCTGAGCCACACTGGGTTTGGGTGACATTGCTGCAGAGTCAAGGGCCAGGAAGCAGCAAATCTGCAAACAGCCCAGTGCTTATGACGCATGTGCCTCATGAACCCCAGACTTCACCACTGCTTCCACCTTTACCGAGAGAACATTCTATCGGCTCATTACCTCTACTGCGTCTGAACAAGGGAAGTCTCTCCGTTTCCTGGGGTCTGTGTGGCAACCACAGAAAGCCATTCCCAACTGCACCCCATGTCACCGAAGCTGTTGGACCAAGGCCAGGCCAGGCTGGCTGCAGTTCTTGCTTCTGCCAGGAAGGGCAGCATGGTCCTGGAAAGTCACTATCAGGCCTGGCTTCACATCAGCATCATCTGGGAAACTGTCAACATATACTGATCCCTGGTCTCCAAAGAACCTGTACTGACCCCTGATCTCCAATGTAGTCCACCGAGATCTGAATCCCTGGAGTGAGGACTGGGCAATTTGAGATGTTCCTGGGGATTATACTGGGCAGCTGAGGCTAAGAATGCTTCTTAGAAGTGAGGATGGCAAAACTTTGTCTCATACAGGAGTTATCAAGAGGGACCAGCCCCTGGAGAATGACATCCTGCTTGTTGAAGTAGGGTCAAGTGAAGAAGAGAAAGACCCTCAGTGAGGAGGACCATCACAGTGGTTACATGGTGGGCTCAAACGTCGGCATGGTTGTGAGGATGGTGCGGGACCGGCAGTGCTTCATTCTATTGTACATGGGGTTGCTATTGGAACTGATCCAGCGGCACTTCACAATGACAACAAGGCTGAGGACCACTGTTGAGGGTGTTGTAAGAAGGAGCTGCATTTGTCAGGCCAATCAACCTGGACATGGCATCGCGAAAGTGAGGCATGTAATAAATACATCATGTCCATGGAGCAGATCCTTGGTTTAATTTATTTAAGCCAGGTTTTCACTGAAACGGTTGCTCTACAGAAATAGATATAGCAGCTGCCGGGAAGGTGGAGGGAGGGTGAGGTGGAAAGGGGGAACCGACTACAAGGATCTACATATAACCTCCTCCCTGGGGGACGGACAACAGAAAAGTGGGTGAAGGGAGACATCAGACAGTGTAAGATATGACAAAATAATAATTTATCAACTATCAAGGGTTCATGAGGGAGGTAGGAGCTGGGAGGGAGGGGAAAAATGAGGAGCTGATGCCAGGGGCTTAGGTGGAGAGTAAATGTTTTGAGAATGACGAGGGCAATGAATGTACAAATGTGCTTTACACAATTGATGTATGTATGTATTGTGATAAGAATTGTATGAGCCCCTAATCAAACAATTAAAAAAAAAACAAGAATTATATATAGCAGCAATTCAGCACTGTGCACC
Source organism: Echinops telfairi (assembly GCF_000313985.2). Lineage (NCBI taxonomy): Eukaryota > Metazoa > Chordata > Mammalia > Afrosoricida > Tenrecidae > Echinops > Echinops telfairi. The sequence goes on from NW_022111317.1 coordinate 4,036,223, forward strand.
ATGCCAACACTTCCCTTTCTTTATTCCCTTAGTATTTAAGAACCCCAGAGCTGGCAGCCCCATCCTCCTATACCTACCCCAGAGTTCCATCTGCTGGGCTGGAAACCCACTGTGGAAATCCACGAAGATGAAAAGCAGCAGAGTCTGTCCCTGTGGGGCCACATCCTGAGACAGACGCCCCTCACAGGACTTGGCCTGACAACGCATGTCGGGAAGCACCAGATCTAGAAGGACAAGAAATGACACAGTATTCTCAATACCAACCCCCAAATCATTCTGACTCCCAGGGAGTCCTCGCAGTCAGAGTGGAACTGGCCCAGGCTTTCCAGGAAGGACTCAGCTTTATGGGCACACATAATGATATCTTTCTCCCTTGGGACGGCTGATGGGTTTGAACCACAGGACGGCTGATGGGTTTGAACCACAGGCTTTTCAGTTAGCAGCTGACTACTTTGACCACTGTGCCACTAGGGCTCCTCTTTAAGATAAGCAAAGACCTCCAATCAAAGAGCTTAGGTCCCAAGCAAAGATGATCTGGGAGGAGGAGATCTAAACTCAAACACTACCTTCTCTTGATGCTGCTTCTCTAGCCACATGACAGAACAAAAAGTAGAGACCTAGGAGGGACAATAGTCACCGGGCTTGTAAAATGCAGACCAAACAACACTCTTGTATTTGCTGAGCAAGAATTATATGTCAAGTTCATTTGCTCCTCATATAACTTTCTAAGGTGGTATCATTAGCTACTAGGTACTGCTAGGCCCAGGCAGAGGTTAGATAGAGACTCAAGTGATGACAGTCGTAACAGCTGACTTGGACTGACTGCTTACAAGACACCAGAAACCACAGTAGAGTTTGTGCATTGTTTTCTCATCACGCAGACTCCACAGCAGCACTATGGAGCCCTGGTGGTGCTGTGGGTTAGGCGTTGGGCTGCTAAGTCAAGGTCAGTGGTTCAAATTTACCAGCCACTTCATGAGAGAAAGATGAGGCTGTTCGTTTTGGTAAAGATTTACAACTCTCCTCTGTCCTATGTATACTGCTATGAGTCAGAATCGGCTAAAAATGGCAGTGGGTTTCGTTTTGGTTTTATGGGGCAGGAGCTACTCACAGGCCCATTTCACAGGAAGGAAAAGAGGCCCCACTCTGCGAAATAAAGGCCTTCCCAACATGGGACAGTAAGTGGTGGGGCCGAGTTCCAGGCTGACCTTTAACCAGGAGACTACCTGACATCTGTGTTCCCAAGTAACCCTGCGCCTGGTGGTAACTTTCTAGGACACGGACATTTTAAGAGTGCAGTCGAGACAGTCCTGAACTCCAGTCCTCACAGCGAAGTGCCACCGCGTGGCTCCTGATTCCCTTCTCTGGAGTAACGAGGGATGCAGTCTCTACCTGAGTCATTTCTAAAGCTAACGGAGAAAGTCCAGGCAAAATCGGAAGCAAAGCAACAAGCTTGATGCTAAAAATGAGAGATAGGGAGCCCTGAAGAGTCACCTCAGTGACCCTCTATTACAAAATCCTGACCCTCTTAACAGCCCATTGAAAGAACACAAACATTCTTTCCTCACGGAAAACAGTTACCTCAGACTGCCTGTCCCAGGGCAGGCTCCTCTCAGTCACCTTCTGCAATAATTTCCACTTCTGGGAAAAAAGCTCACCCTGAGGGTGACCTCCTAGAGGAAGGGTCTGCTCCTGCCCATAGACCCTCCCCTTTGAGGGAGACTGCACCTTCCCATAGCAGTCACAGCCCTACTGGTCCCCTCCTTCAGGGTTCACATGACCACAGATTATTCATGGAATGCAGGCTCTCTAGTCAAGCTCAGAGATGTGGACCTCTGAGATGTCAGTGTGAAGTTGCATATTCCTCTTGTCTAGTTTTATTTGGTGATCCAGTTATTGACCATCAAACTCTCAGAATTCACACAACACTGTGGTTCTTAGGCCCTCACACTTTTAGGACCATAGTAGAGCCCGCAGGGACACCTGGCTTTCCCGGATCTCACACGGTTCTGCCATTGACATGGTACGGTCCTGCATTTCGCTGCCCGTTTCAGTGGAAAACATTGCGTCTACCCTCTCTGGCAGATGTCCAGCTTTGATGGGTTTCTCTCTATTACGTTGTTTATTTCTTTCTGCCTTGCATTTCTGTGGTGTTTTGATTTTTTCCTACAAAATCTTATATGGATTTCCCCACTGTATTAGGAAACATGCTATCTTTTCTCTTCTGTAGTCCAAAGGAGTTATTATTCCCTTAAAGCCCCAGAGATTAAGGTACAGACAAATGCCCCCAAACAAGTCCCTAGCAGATGAAGGGTTCAGGTGGCAGCAGTGAGTGAGCGTGAGGGAAGCAGCAGCCTTCACTTGCCGAACGGTCAAATTCTGATGGGGCCTCCATAGCTACCTGTCTCCCTACAATGGGGTCCCAACTTGGCCAAACTTTCCCACCCTAACCTGGGCCATCGGATCAGTGGGTCCCTATTTTTACAGACAGCTCCTATTCATATTTTCCTGAATTTCTCAGATGTTTGTCGAGTTTCTTCACTCCTGTGCAGAGAGAGCGAGACACACCTCCATCCAAATTGAAATCCAAATGGGGTGTCACACACCAGTCGTATTTCTTCCAGTCGATGAAACAGGAGGGATCTGTGAAGACAGTAGTTGGTTGCCTCTGACCTGGCAGTAGCAAAGGCAGACCTGAAGGTCCATAGAGAAACATGTATGGAAGCTAAAGAAAACTGCCAGCTTATAGTTCGTAATGACTACATGCCACTTGTATCAGGCACACACCACTCTGGTCTGGCCTGCAGACCCAAAAACAAACAAAAGTGGCAGGCGGTAAGCCTCTGCACTGGAGCGAGAGGGGAGGCCTGGAGATGACTCCTCTTGAGGCCCAGAAGTTGGTTCTGGGGTTAATGAGTGGGGACTATAGGTCCAGTATTGGGGTGATGAATTCACTGATCTGACAGATTTGAGTGGTACTATGGCCAAATACTGTGCTAAATTCTGGGGATTCAGAAACTGGACATCCAGATTGAATGACCACCCTCTTTTATTGTCACCACAGGGATCACTACCTGGCATTATTCATTTGTTCTTTTTTTTACAGGAAAGTTGTCTGTCTTGTTCCTTCTGGAGAGGGGGATGAGGAGGAGAAACATTAGTTTTACTCTGTACTCCTCTATTGTCTAGATGGGGGGTGGGGGGGGGAAGGAACGCTGGCTCTCAGGCCATATAAGGCCCGCTAAATCATCAACAGCAGCTACATCGCACGCCTCACCAAGGAGAAGCAGTTCCAGTCATCACTCTTTGGGATGAATTAATTAAATGTCTGACCAATATGACTCATGAATGATGCTATATATAGCCCAATGGTCCTGGGCAGAAAAAAAGCTTCCCTACTCCTAGTCTAGATGTTAAGAACATCTTTAACATATAAAACGTCCAAGCATAGTCTTCACTGATGCTCCTTTTCCTCCTCCCACCCTTAGAGACGTTCTCAGCTGACATCTACCAGAACATGACCCTGGCCTTCCTCCGGCCATATGCTTTCTACTCTCATTTCATTTACTCCCACAACTTCAGTGCTGTAATATCGACGGCTGATTGTTATTGAGCATTTCTTCTATGTCAGGCAGTATGTTAGGCACCTCATCAATCATAGTTAATCCTGAAGCAACAAACAAACCAAAAGCCTTTGGCGGGGGCAATAAAGTTATGGGGCAGGCATTATCATCCCCATTTGAAAGCTGGGGAAATAAAGGTTTAGACTGGCTAAGTATGTTGTCTACAGTCACATATCGATCCCCACCCCCACCCCTGTGAATCTAGCACTTAACACCTTGCCGTGGTCTTCACCACAGCACAGTGCCATACTGAGTCTCAAGTCTCCGTAGCTCTGATCACTGGCAAGTCTAGACTAGAATTTCTAGATAGATGTTTACTCTCTTAAAAGATGTCCTACTGTGAGCAACACAAACTCAGCAGACTAAACGCCAAAGTCGTCTTCTTTAACTCCTAGTTCTGCCATTTGCTTTGGGTCTTGCTTGGAGATGTTATGGGTCTGCCAGCCATCAATGAAGGGACCTTGACATCAACTTCAGTCCTACTATACCTTGACTTCTCCTGTCCCTCATCATGTTGATTCCTCCCACCACACTTCAATTCAGATGAGCATTTTCTTTTGCTCAGCTCACTGACTCATTTACTGATGACTGACGCCTCCCTTCTGTTCACCTTCCTCTGTGCTACTGAAGCCCCTTTCTAAAGTCCCCAGACACACTCAAAACTAAAACACCAAACTCATTGCCAGTGAGTCAACGCTGACTCATAGCAACCCTCTGTGGGTTTCTGAGACTGTAACTGTTTACAGGAGTAGAAAACCCAGTCATTCTCCCAAGGAGCTGCTGGTGGTTTTGAACTCCCAACCTTGAGGATCACAGCTCAATATATAACCACTATGAAACCAGGTGGCTCCTCACAGACACGCTAGCTCCACCACACTTCATTCCAGTGACTTTGCCAGCGTCATCTCACCCTCCTACACCATTCAGCCCACGCTTCAGTCATATTACACTTCTAACACAAACCACATTCATCTCTGCACATGTCATTCTAACGTAAATGTCCTCCTCCTTTCAAAGGCCTCTCTGCCATCTTCAAACATCCACGAGGCTCCAATGTCTATCCTGTGGTGGTTACTCCCTCTTCTGGGCTTTCGGAGTGCTCTGCCCCTCATAGCACTTACACTCATGCCTTCTTTATATGGTCATTTGAATCCATGTGTGTTTTCCTATTTGGCTACAAGTTTTTAATGATGCAACCTGCCCCAGCACCTATTAAGAGTTGTATACATACTAGATAGGTGAAAATGATAGTTAAATAGATGTTTATTTTAAATAATTTAAAATCAGAAGTGGTGCTTTTAGAGCTAGCAGCTGAAGCCTGGAGAGGTTAAGCCACGAGTTCAGGGTCAAACAACAGGTCCTCTGATCTCAAGTGCAGATGCTCCTTCCATGATATGCAAACTTGGCTGCTTATTGTTCTTACCCTGTGAAACTTTGAATCCCTTAAGTGGCACATTCTCAGGCCAGTGTGATGCAGGTGATGAATCGGTACAGTCTCTAGACAATATACCAATTCATCCTGAGACTTGTAATTTAAAGGCACGCTCGCAGGTTGCGTAAAAACTAAGGCCCTCCTCTGCTGGGCTATAACTCATTGATTGGTGTGAGTCCTTGAAGGAATTGGCCTGCGTGTACAAGAGCCCTTGGGGTCCAGCGACCCCAAGCTGGTGAACAATGAAGGTCACAGAGGAGTCACTGAGCAACAAACTTTCTGTGCCTCACTTGCTCTGAATCTCATTTTATCCCATTGGAAATAAGGCTAGAACTTTGTTCTCCCAAATGTTTTAGAAGTAAAACTCCTACCCTGTGAGAAACACCTAGCTTTCTCAAACCTAATAAAATCAGAGGAAAGAGCATTATGTTCCTCAATTGCAACAAGAAGTTGCAGAAGTAACAGAAAACAGTCTGTAAATCAGTGGGAGACACTTGGGTCCTGGCTGTGTGCTTCGGGACCCAGAGCTCATATGCTGAAGGCTTTCTTTGAATGTTGGTATAAAATCCCCCTTTTAAAGACAGTTGGAAAGACTTTATGATCCAAAGGATATGGAAACTGAAGAAATCCTGTCCATCTGGTTGGAAGAGGCCTCCAGGCAGGAACACAGAGCAGCCACTGGCATCAGTATCAGCTCGCCCAACAAGCCCATGCCAGCCACGTCATCAGGGATGGAAAGTGTGACCGGTTGTCCTGGCACAGGGTGAATTCTGCTGCAGAGGAATTCAGTTGCACCAAATGTCGGTCTACTGTCAAAAAACAGGGGAGACAAATTTAACTCTTCTTCCTACGTGAGAAATGACTTAATGCGAATCATACATCTGCTGAGAGTCTAGTATCCAGAATAGATAAGGAACTGTTACAACTCAACCACAGAAAGGAAAAGCACCCAATGGGGGGAATGGGCAAAGGAATTGAATGGACATTCTCCAAAGAAGAGATACAACAAGGTGCTCAGTGTCTTCTCACTAGGAAACTGTAGACCAGAACCACAAAGAGCCACCACTTCCCACCCACTAGGGTACCTGTAATAGAAATAATACAGTAACCCCTGAGGCTGGAACCAGTGTAAGGCAGAGACCTGCCAGATTTTTGTCACCAACAGAGAATGATGGAAAACTGGAAAGAGTGCACCTGCCAGGGGCAGGAAATGTGGGAGACTCAGAAAACCAGGTTGGCACTAAGAACCAACATTGGTAAAAATGGTGAGGAATGAGAACCCTCATGTCATGCATTGCTGGTAGGATTGCAAAATGGTATAGCTACTGTGGAAAATATTTGGTGCTAAATAAGTAAAAGTTACATTAAAAGTTAACCAGGGAACTACCCATCAACCAGCAATTCCACTCTTTGACGTATGCCCCAAAGAAAAGAAAACGGCTATTCAAATACTGTATACAAATGCTCACAGCAGCACAATTCACACAGCCAACAGGTGGAAGCCATCCAGATATCTTTCAACAGATGAATGGAAAACCCAATGTGTTACATCCAAACAATGGAATATCATTCATCCATAAGGAGGAAAGATGTTCTGATGCATGCCACAACGTGGATGAACCTCCAAAACATTGTCAAGTCAAAGACACCAGACACAAAAGGTGTATGATTCAATTTATGTGGCATTTTTATGATTCCATTTATATGACAAGTCAAGAGTAGGCAAATCCCCAGAGGTATAAAGCAGATTAGTGGATGTGGAGGGGTGGGAATGGGAAGTGACTGCTTCATGGGTACATGTCTCCTCTAGAGGTGGTGAAAATGTTTTGGAATTAGATTGTGGTGATGGTTACATAACATTATGATAATAAGCTGCCTACCAGTAGTGATTATATATTTTTTAAACCCCAAAAGTCAAATTCACTACTATCGAGTCTGTAGGACAGAGTTGAACGACTTCATAGAGTTTCTGAGACTGTAAATCTTTATGGGAGCCAAAGTCCCATCTGTCTCCCTAAGAGTGGCCGGTAGGTTCAATCCTCCAACCTTGTGGTTAACAGCTCAATGCTTAGCTCTCTGCACCACCAGAGATCCTTTGTATGCCAGGGAGGACTAAAGAAAGATAGAGGGTGTGGACTTCATTATCTGTATATATAAAAGAATAAAACATGTTCTAATCTGAGGTGTAATGTGGGGCAAGACCAAGAAAAGAGATTTTTTTTAAATGGCGTCGGGGCCCAAAGCCCAGCTCTTTAGGCCCGCGCCTCTACCCTGAGGTCTTCTATGGCAGCCCTGGGCCTCCTGGTTCTCAGGTGCCGGGGGGAGCCACAGTCTCGCAGTTACATCCTAACCAGGGGGGCTTCCGCCCTGGGACCCCCTCACTGCACCCTTACAGGCCACAGCCCCTGTACTTGCCCCCAGGCCCAGCCCCTCCCTCAGCATTGCTCTCTGGGGTAGCCCTCAAGGGCCAGTTTCTGGATTTCTCAGCATTGCAAGCAACAGAACTGGGGAAGTTGCCGGCTGGAGGGGTGCTCTATCCACCCTCTTCCTTTCTCTGTTCTCCAGCTTTCTGCCCTAGCCCTCTGCCAGACCCACCCTTGCTGCAGGTGCTTCTGCCCGTGCTGGATTCACAGCTGCCTGTGATGAACTTCGGCTCTCTGCCGCCAGCACCACCTCCTGCCCTCCCCCTCACCCCCACCCCTCTCTTTCCTCCCTGTGGGCCCAGCTTTGCAACCCCCCAGCCTGGCTGTGCGGCCTCCACCTGCTCCTGCTACTAGGGTGCTGCCTTCACCTGCCAGGCCCTTCCCTGCTAGCTTGGGGCGAGCAGAGCTGCACCCAGTGGAACTGAAGCCGTTCCAGGATTATCGAAAACTGAACAGCAGCCTTGGAGGGCCTGGGTCTTCACGGACTCCCCCAGCCGGAAGGTCCTTCTCGGGCCTGAATTCCCATCTCAAGGCCCAGCCCTCCACCTACAGCAGTGTCTTCCGCACCCAGGGCATCGACCTTTACCAGCAGGCCTCTCCCCCGGATGCCCTGCGCTGGATGCCCAAGCCTTGGGAGCGGGCAGGGCCACCACGAGAAGGGCCCTCTCGACAGGCAGAGGAACCTGGGTCCCGAGGGGACAAGGACCCTGGTTGCCCCCACTCCGCTGAGGGGGAGTTCCCCCTAACGCCCTCGCCCCT
>NW_022111317.1:4044559-4049680 GCF_000313985.2 Echinops telfairi
TATAAATATATAAGGGGGAAAGGGGTGGGTGGGGAGGGCCTGAGGGGCTGGGGCCTCGCTTTCCCTCCTCCCCCTTCCCCTGCTCCCCTATCCCTGGGGCCGTTTGTTAAAAAAGAATAATAAAAGGATTTTTTTTTAAAAATGGCCTCGGACATCTCTTAAGTCTTAGGATGACTATTGCCACAGGATCCAGAATAAGTTTTAAGCATAAGCTAGATCTTTTCGGTCTATAATTCAAACTATTTGGATCCTATGGCTGTTAGACTGTGCAGAAAGGCAAGGAAAGCATGTTTGGTGGTCCTACCTCTTTCATGGATTGATTTTGGAATTCTGAAGAAGGTGAGGATGGGAAAAGAGTTGATTTTCCAAACTGTGTAAAATGCTGATGCAAGACCAATCACACATGACAATGAATTCCTTTATATTTATTTGCCATTCCTCTGGCATCAAGAGTTCCTGTACCTCTCACATTCATGTTGCTCTCCTCTCGTGTCTAAGTGTGATGGGAATTGGCAAGGTTTTTAAATTTCATTTACAGAAGAAAATAAGGCTTTGAGACAAGAAGGGACACACCTTTGGGTCAATAAGAATATATTCAAGGAGCCAAAAATAAGAACAGTTTTCAACACAAATAGCTATAAGATTTACTTTCACTGCATTTAGAGAGAAGCTGACAAATGCCAAGTGAGACTATTTCCAACTTCTGCCCAAATGCATACTCCTAACAGGAGAGCAAAGGACTGAGAGGGTTCCCAGAGCTTTCCCCTTTACCTCACGTAACGTGGCTCATTGATGATGAGAGCAATTCCATTGGGTAGGTTGAAAATAGGCTCATTCTCTGCCCTGCAAAGCAAAGCAAAGTGAAGACAGATGTTAAAAATTCTAAAAGCCATCTCTGCCTGATGAAATGTTGGTACGTGAGCCACTACCACCCCAGAAACTACTGGCATCCAGTAACCTATTTACCAAAAGGAAAAATAGTGATTTTGTAAAAATCATTTTATTAGGGGCTCATACAACTCTTACCACAATCCATACATACATCAATTATGTAAAGCACGTTTGCACATTCATTGCCCTCATCATTCTCAAAACATTTGCTCTCCACTTAAGCCCTTGGCATCAGCTCCTCATTTTTTCCCCTCCCTCCCCACTCCCCTTTCCCTCATGAGCCCTAGATAATTTATAAATTATTATTTTGTCATATCTTGCACTGTCCGACGTCTCCCTTCACCCACTTTTCTGTTGTCCGTCCCCCAGGAGGGAGGTTATATGTTTGTTTGTTTTTCTGAAAAATAGTGATTTTTAAGTTCACCCATTCTAGTGAAAGAAAATAACACAAAAGCTTATTCTATATTCTTTAAAAAAGAATATAGAATAAGAAAGTGTAGAATAAGATTAGTTTCAAGGTGGTCTTGGATCAAGAAACCAAACTGAGAGCCTCTTGACAATTGGCCGGTGGTGCGTGAGAAAGCCGCAGAACCAGGGCACCATGTCCAACCAGGCCTTCCTTACCTGATGGTCTCCTTGGCCAGGGCGCCATTCACCTTCACACTGAAATGAAACGTGATCTGCAAAACAATGAGCAAGAAGTGAGATTTAACCTGAACTGAGGTAGACATTGTACACTTCCACAGCCAGTGCCTAAAGGAAGCAGTCTTGACTTTCCCGTCATTTTAAAAAGAAGGTATTTATTTTGTTGTAACACACTGGGTTACCAGGAGTTAGAATGAACGCAATAGCAAAGTTTTTTGTTTTGTTTGTTCTCCTCCTTAAATTTTATTTATTTCTATGGTACGTGGATTATATACCAATAAAATGGTATTCAATTTTTATGTGTGTGGCTGTTGACCAGACACAGACGAGTCCACAGTGTCTATGTGTACAGTGTGATGACACTGACTGCATTCTTTGGGCTATGCAACCATCCTCACCTTCCTTTTGTGGCTTGTTCCTCCCCCATGAACAAAGCTCACTGCGCCCTCGGGTTCCTATCTAATCCTTCAAATTGCTCTGCGGTTGTCAACTCGATCCCATACATCTAGACCTTGAGAGCATAATGCTCAAGGCGAGTGGTTTTTACTGGGTAAGCTAAACTACTGTTTGGTTTTAAAACTTCAGGGGAATCATCTTTTTTTTTTGGGGGGGGGGGCTGCATTCTTTTGATTCATATTTAACACTTAAGTCTATATTCAGATTCTGAATCTTAAGTATATTGAGTCCTATGCCACAAATCTAAAATGTCACAAGTCATCAGGAAGTCCCATCCTCTTGTCCTCTGCTATTCTCTTAACCCATCTTTGTTTTTAAAAGGAATAGTCACTTTTTCTAAGGAGTCCCTGGGTGGTACAGATGTTTACATAGTGCTGGCTTACTAACGGAAAGGTTAGTGGTTCCAACTCACCCAAAGACACACCTCAAAAGTAAGGCTTGGTAATGTGATCTGCTTCCACATCCCGTCAGAGGCTTGAAAACTTAATGGAAAGGGTTCTACTCTGTACATTTGGAATTGCTCTGAATTGGCATAGACTCAGTGGCAACCAACAACAATCCCTTTTTCTCTCTCTTCTGTGATTTCTATACATAGAATATTCAGGGTTTTTTCCTTTTCTCTTACTTCCCCTGCCTACATCTGATTTTTGTATCCTTCCTCCAATTTGCATCATTGCTCCACATTATTTCCTATATTCAAATGACATTTTTCTTTCTACAAAACAAAATAGGTAATAGTAGACTCCAAAGTTCAAAATATTTGACCAACATTTCCTTATTTGCTCTTATACTCTGTATGGAAAAAAGGTGTCAACCACCGAGTTTTATTACCCCAAGAGGTAAAACAGTAAGAGAGTGAAAATAAGGATCCAAAAAAAACAAAAAAACACTCTCTATACATGCAAGGGCTCTAAGATTACCTTAGAGACACAGAAACCAAATCAAGTTAGTCTTGTAAGTTTTAATCACCATCACTGAAAGAAAGGAAAACAACTAGATCCTTCCAGGTCTGACAGGAAGTAGCCATAAAAATAACACACAAGCAGCAATGCTGGGCAGAGAAGAGCTCACCTTCGGGTGTACCACGATGATTCTGCGTAGAAAATTCTTTACAGCCAGACCATCTGTCCTCAAAGTTCTGGGCTTTTCATCAACCTGGAACATCACAGCAAAGACAACACACACACACACACACACACACACACACGAGCACAGATTAGTCAAATGATTGTCTTGTTGACTATAAAAATAGCTCATCTTCGGGTATAAGAACTATACACAAAAGGAATCTAAAAGACCATCACTTCTTGGGTTTCAGTAGCTATTTCATGTACCTTCAGGAGATACTTTAATAAAGAGCAGGATAAACCAATAATCTATGAGACATCTTTGGAAATAAAGTTATTATGTTGGAACTGAGAAAAATACGTCTATCTTAACTCTACTGTTCTAAAGTGCTTGAGGACAACCTGTACTAAGAAGCTGAGTGGAGTCAAAGGAGCGACACTAAAAGGAATCTTATTTTTAACACCGATCCATCCATTCAGATACTTATTTATATGTAAAGAAAAGCTGTAGAGCAAAATTCTCTAAAGCCAGAGAACCTGTGTTCTAATACTGCCTTAGTAAAAATAGTTAAATAACCATGGAAACAATAACTCAGCTGCTTTAGTCCTCATTTCCTGATCTGAAAAAAGGGGTAACCCTACCCTTACCACTTTATAGAATTGTTTCAAGGATCTAAGAACATAAAAGTAGTAAAAATATAAAGTAACAATAATAGATACCACTTGTTGAATGCCTACCATGTGACAGGCATGTGCAGATGCTCTATGTACACACAACCTCATGACAATTATGGATGGTAGCTATGGCTACCCCCTCTTTGTGAAGAGAAAACTAGGGCTCAGAATAGCTGGGCAACTTGCCCAAGATCACAAAGCTGCTCAATGGCAGAGCCAGAATTTGACACTAATTCTAGATCATGCCAATTGCCTATGCGCTTTCCAATATATCAGGGCACTTTACTACAAACACAAGACATGTATACCTCCCCATTTTACAGGTGATGAGCCTCAGGGAACGTTAACAACTCAACCAAGCTTATCAAGATCAACCTGACTCCAAAGCTTAGTCTTAACTACTTTCCCAGATTGCCTCCCATCATTGAATGTAAACCACAAACCAAATGCTTTGCCCTCAGGTCAATTCTACCTAATAATACAGAGAACTATTGTACTGTACCACAGCCACCCAATAATACAGAGTGGAACTACCTAATAGGATTTTCAAAACTGTCATTTTCTATGGAAACAGAATGTCACATCTTTCTCTCACAGAGACAGATGGGGTGAAATCAATGACCTCTGGGTTAGCAATCAAGCACTTAACCAATGTGCCACCAGGGTTCCTTCCATTTAATATCATGCTCTTAAGATGAAAGTAAGAAACAATCTCCTGGGAAACAGAGAAGCCCAGGAGAATAAGAAGAAAGGGCTTACCAAATACAGTTATAGGACAGCCTTTGTGATCTTTCAAGAATGAGCAGGTGTATCATTGTGATGGGAAAAAATCTTGATGTCACTTTCCTGGCCTTTTTCCTCACCCATTCAGTTCTCAATGTTCTTAACATTTCTTCCTAATAAGCCTCCATGATCATTCTGTGTCCTTTGAGAAGACCTATTAAGAAGATTATCCCCTTGGGAATCCAAAAAAAACAATCACTGCAACCTTGTGAGCTGGCCCTTCTGCCTTGACTTTAATTGGTCCAGTAGATCCCCTCAGAAGCTATTGCTTTGATTGGACTCTTTTTTTTGGGGGGTCTTTAAGAGGCACCCTAAGGAGACTAATAAGACAAGTGTGTGACTGAGAGAATTTTTCTTATCTACAGTCCTCCATTGATCCCAGAGGCAAGTTTAAACACATTTTGTTTGGAATAAACTCCTGAATTGTAAATTGGAATGCTGATAGCAATATTTTGGGATTTACCTTTATGTGGTCACATATATAACAAACCACAAGGAAACACCGATACAGAGGTTTCCTAGGTATATCCCAACAACTCACATGATTGGTAGGTCAAAAGTTTGGGACCATAGTCACAGTGGACAACAAGTTACACAATTGGCA
>NW_022111317.1:4050274-4060670 GCF_000313985.2 Echinops telfairi
GGATCCAAGCAAGACAAAATTCTTGACAACTTCAACCTTTTCTCCATTTATCATGATGCTACCTACTGGCCCAGTTGTGAGGATTTTGGTCTTCCTTACATCGAGTTGTAATCCATACTGAAGGCTATAATCTTTGGTCTTTATCAGCAAGTGTTTCAATTCCTCCTCACTTTCAGCAAGCAAGGTTGTGTCACCTGGATACCACAGATTGTTAATACGCCTTCCTCCAATCCTGATGCCACACTCTTCTTCATACAATCCAGCTTCTCTGATGATTTGCTCAGCATGTAGATTGACTGAGTAGTATGGTGAGAGGATACAACCCTGATGCACACCTTTCCTGATTTTAAACCATGCAGTATTCTCTTGTTCTGTTCGCACAACTGCCTCTTGATTCATGTACAAGTTTTGAATGAGCACAATGAAGTGTTCTTGAATTCTCATTCTTCTCAATGTTATCCATAGTATATTATGGCCCACACAGCCTAATGCCTTTGCGTAGTCAATGAAACACAAGGAAACATCTTTCCGGTATTCTCTGCCTTCAACCAAGATCCATCTGACATCGGATATCCTTTGTTTCACGTCCTTTTCTGAAACCAGGCTGAAATTCTGGTAGTTCCTTGTCATGACACAGTTCCAACGATATTGTTCTATATCCTACTTCAGTGAATAATGTCTGGGATCTTAAAAGCGTGCAAGTGGCATCTAAGGCACAACTACTGGTCTGTTTACAGGGAGCAAAAGAGAAGGAAATCAAAGCCTCAAAGTAGAAACTAGTCCACAAGACTAATAGCCCACATGCATGACAGCCTCTTCTAACCTAAGACCAAAAGAACTAGCTGGTGCTCAACTACCACTATAATTTATTTAGAACAAGGACACAACAGAAGGCCCTAAAAAAAGAAAAGAAAGCAAAACACAGAACAAATCTTAAATTCCTAAAAAAGGCCAGCACTATTGATTGAACCAATAAAGATTAGGGGAACCCCCAAGACTATGGCCCTAAAATAACTTTTGAATGTGAAATTGAAGCTATTCATTCAGGTCACCTTTCTTTCAGACAAATAATAGATGGCCTTATAAAATACACAGTATCACCCATGAGTAATGTACTCCCTTAAACAATGACATCGATGAGACCAAACAATCAACATTTACCCAAAAGTAAAGGTAAGAAAGCAAGGAGGCATAGGGGGTGGGGGAGCTAGATCAATGGAAGCAGATCAAACAGAATATAAACAATGCAAAAATTGTAACTAATAGTGCAGAACAATTTGATTGAAATTGCTAAAGGTGAACAGAATTTGTAGTGCAAACTTTCACCTAAAACACAATTTTTTTTAAAAAAAATTGGATTTTGGTATAAAATGTTACTAGTAGAAAAGCAATGATCTCTTATAGAAATTTTCTGTACTTAACACTTCCAAAACAATTTCTTGGAAGAGTTTCAAACCTCTGTAACCTTGGTGATTACAGGGTGTGTTACAGAACAGGCTAATTATATCTCAACAGTAAGGAGGCCAAGTGAGTGAAAATTCCTTGAGCAGCTACCAGAGAGGGGCTGCAATTAATACTGATTTCCTGAACACCTGCTATATGCAAGCAATTCGTATGCATCCATTTAGTTAACACACCAATCTTGTAAGAAATAACCCCATTTTGTAGATGTGTATAATATAATAAGACTAAAACTGGGGGAATCAATTGCAATGATCCACGCATAAACTCCACCCCCACCCCAGGGGGATGAACAACAGAAACGTGGGTGAAGGGAGATAGCGGTCAGTGTAAGAAATGAAAATAATAATACTTTATCTAGGGGTCATGAGGGTGGGGATGGGGGAAAAGTGGGAAAAAGGAGGAGTTGATAGCAAGGGCTCAAATAGAAACTAAATGTTTAGAAAATGATGATGGCAACATATGTACAAATATGCTTGACACAATTGATGTATGGAATGTTATAAGAGCTGTAAGAGCCCCCAATAAAATGATTTTTTTAAAAGGGCTGAAAATGTGAATTAATGTGTCTAAGGCCACATGGCTAGTTAAGTGGCAGAACTGGGATTCAAAGCTAGAACTAACTAATGCTAGGTCCCACATCCCATTATGTGATGCTGTCTCAGCCAGGACCATCATTTTCTGGGCACAGGACAATCTGAGTGAAGTAACAGACCCGTCTTCGTGTGGAGTCTGACAGACAGTGCTTTTGCGTGTCTACTGAATGTAGGCATTCATTCAATGAAAAAAACCCAACAACATATAATGGGGCTTATGTGGCCAGCTGTATGGAGAGAAATAAGACCATTTCTGACCCCAAAGTTCACAGTCCAGGAGAAGAGAAAGACTAGTGAGTCAGGTACACGGCAAAGTGAGAAGTCTTAGGGTTTGGCTATAGGAAATGCCTAAGGACCCTGGGGGGTCTGGCCCCTCTCCCAGACCTCCTGTCAGGTCCAAAGAGGGTCTCACACAGAGCCAGGAGCTCCTCTCTGAATATTCTCTAAGAATTATAATAAATTATAATAAATAACTAAAGTGATACTACATCCGCAGCCTTTTACTGTTGGGAGTTAGAAACCCAGTAACCCTGCCTGTCCTGTCCACCAAAGCAGTCAACCTTTGAAAGGGCTTTTAAGAAAAAAAACAGATACAAAATAAATAAACAGATGCTGTTAGCCCAAGGAAACAGGCACCACTATTGAATCAGATGGCTTCAGCCTTCACCTTGGTCTACCAAACCAAAAACCAAAGTGACATGGAGTCGATTCTGACTCATAACAACCCAGTTTCCAAGGCTGTAACTCTTTACAGGAGTAGAAAGCCTCATCTTTTTCCCATGGAGTGTTTGGTGGTTATAAACTGCCAACCTTGCAGTTAGCAGACCAACACGTTACCCACTAAGCTGCCAGGGCTTCTCCTTGGGCTACAAGTCTGATTATTTGATGAGACATAGAAACTTTTATACTTATAAAACACTAACTTCTGCAGTATTATGGATCCTTACTAACACTTTCTAGAAGACAGTATCTATCTACAAAAGCAAGCAAATGAACCATTGAAACAGCATGAATTTGGACCCATGGGGGAGAGCAGACCCGCACTCCTCAGGGTGTTCAGGGCTGTGACCTGTCAGCAGCAGAGCACCAGGCCTTTCTTTGAAGGGCTTCTCTGGGGTACAAATCACTAACCTTTTTGAGTCTAGTCAAGCACCCAACTGAGCCTCCCAGAGACTCCTCGCACATACACATTGACAAACATATATATGGTACACAGACACACATGTATGTATGTATGTATGTATGTATGTATGTATGTATGTATACATACAAGGAGCCCTGGTGGTACAATAGTTAAGCACTTTCCGGCTAACAAAAAAATTATCATTTCAAATCTACCCAGTAGTTCTGAAGGAACAAGACTTGACAATCTGCTTCTGTCAAGATCACAGCCATGGAAGTTCTACTCTGAAGCTCTTCTGCTTGTTGCTATGAGTCAGAACTGATTCTCTGGCAGCCAACAACAATATAAGAACCCTATTCTCTCACTCAGCATTATGATAAAAATATAAAATAGGTTAAATGGTCAAGCATATTTTGTGAAATCAGACTGTCTTTGTGAGCCAGTCTAGGGAGCCCTGGTGGCATAGTGGGTTACACACTAGGCTGCTAACCGCAAGGTCCGCAGTTTGACACCACCTGTCACTCTGAGGGAGAAAAATTAAGCTTTCTATTTCCCTAAAGAGGTACAGTGTTAGAAACCCACAGGGGCTTCTACGTTTGCAACCATGGGCATGGAAAACTAGCCCTGTTTGGAGAAAGATCTCTAATGTTCCGAGATAGAAATGCCTTCAAGTACACATTCTCCCCTGCAATAGGCCTCCATTAAGGAGCAGCCATAAAGGAGCTACCATAAAAGATGAATCGCTCCTGCATCTAGCTGATTCCCTCTGCCTGAAGGTTATCTGTAGATAAGAGCAATCCAGTTCTATACCCTGGACCAGGTAAAATGTAGCAAACTCTCTTCTGATACGCATCTAGATTGTTCCTCTGAGGGCTCAGGGGCATTTGAGGTCAACTAGTACTAGGGTCAAGATGATGATTCACCTCACTGCTCATTATGTTATTACCCATTGACTATGTAATATGTTCACTGTATGACATATATCCATTTGACAGATCTGTAAGCCTCATTATATATATGCACTGGAAAATATATTCACTCTCTTGGTCCCCACATAGGGACAAAGAACCCCTGTGCCCTGCTGTCTTTCATTTTCCACAACTGCGAACTCACTCCTAAGGACCCATACTCCCACAGGCAGTTCTAACCTGTCCTATGGGGTCACCAAAAGTTAGAATGGACTTGATGGCAGTGAGTCTGGTTTGGGGGATGAGCCAGTCCAATGAACCCCAAGCTGTGGAGCTCTGTGTACATGAGACATGCAGCCTCACAGCCCTCTGTGAAGTTTTCTTCCGTGTCCTCACTGCCCACTCCAGTGGCAGGTTTACTACAGCTGTCTCACAGTAGTCTCCATTCACTAGACTTTGCTGCAAACCCTGCCACTAAGTTTTTCTTCCCAACTGGCCCATGCATAGTGAGCACTTTCATAACCTCCTCTTTTCTGTTCTCTCCTCATTCAAGTGTCTGTGAGCTAGCAGCACAGTGCCAGAGAGAGAGCATACAAGCTAGGTTCAGACTTGCTCTGCCTCAGTCAAGGAAGTGACACAGAAATGAACCTCAATTTTTAAAGTGTGTGTGAAGAGGAACTTGAACCAAAGTGGGAAGCCCTGAGGAAAACAATCTCCCTCTTAGGAGACTAAGCATGCATTGCATCCAGTAGACAGCACCAGATGTCTTGACCAGCTGAGCTGATAATGGTACCTGGCAGCCTGCTGAGCAGCTTCGAATGTCAATCCCCACAATCCCAGCAAGAATCCTGTCTTTCCCACTAGGCTCCTGAAAGGCCTTACTAAGCCTCTTCTCAGTCTCCCACTCCAGGGCTCCAACCACATGCCCTCTGGCTGGACGACTGTGATCTTTCCTAATCTCCATCACTGACTGGTTTCAAGTCACCCAATTCCCATGTTCTCCTCTGCACCCCATCATCTTGGGAGACTTTCACATCCTATAGATGACCAGTGCCCGATGCCTTGACCTCCTCCTCACCAGTGACCTGATCTCCCCTGCATTCCATGGCCATAGCTTGGAACTAATTTTTTTGAAAATCATTTTACTGGGGGCTCATACAACTCTTAACATAATCCATCCATCCATCCATTGTGTCAAACACATTTGTACATTTATTGCCATAATCACTCTCAAAACATTTGCTTTCTACTTGAGTCCTTGGTATCAGGTCATTTCCTTCCCCCCTCACCCTTGGTAATTTAGAAATTATTATTATTTTGTCATGTCTTACACTGTCTGATGTCTCCCTTCACCCATTTTTCTGTTGTCTGTCCCCCAGGGAGGGGGTTATATATAGATCCTTGTGATCAGTTCCCCCCTTCTACCCCACCTTCTCCTTCCCCTCCTGATATCACCACTCTCATTATTGGTTCTGAAGGGTTTATCTGTCCTGCATTCCCTGTGTTTCCAGCTCTTATCTGTACCAGTGTACATCCTCTGGTTTAGCCAAATTTGTAAGGCAGAATTGGGGTCATGATAGTGGCGGGGGGGGGGGGGCGGAGCATTAAAGAACTAGATGAAAGTTGTATGTTTCATCGGTGCTATACTGCACCCTGGCTGCCTTATCTCCTCCCAGCGACCATTCTGTAAGGGGATGTCCAATTGCCTACAGATGGGTTTTGGGTCTCCACTCCCCACTCCCCCTCATTCACAATGATATGATTTTCTGTTCTTTGATGCCTGATACCTGATCCCATCGACAGCTCGTGATCACACAGGCTAGTGTGCTTCTTCCATGTGGGCTTTGTTGCTTCTGAGCTAGATGGCAGCTTGTTTATCTTCAAGCCTTTAAGACCCCAGACGCTATATCTTTTGATAGCCGGGCACCATCAGCTTTGTTTACCACATTTGCTTATGCACCTGTTTTGTCTTTGGCGATCATGTCGGGAAGGTGAACACCATGGAATGATAGTTAAATATAACAAAGTGTTCTTGCATTGAGGGAGTACTTAAGTAGAGGCCCAATGTCCATCAACTGCACTAAAATTAAATCTAAAGTTAAAGAAACAAAACAAACAAAACTTAAGCTGAAATGCCCCACTCTAATTTGAACAGATATACACTAAGGTGTTATACAGTTAATAGTTAATACCTCCACAGGTCAAATTATGTGTTCTTTAAATGTTCATTTGGATAATCCTTTGAATATGCTTACTTCTTTTGCAATAAGGGAAAACTCCTAAGAGAAACTTTATCACTGTGATAACTTCCTATTAATTCAGGTCTCTGATCCCTTCAGCCCCAATAAACCTGTTTCCAATCTCAAGACTCCTAAACCTGATCCCTTTGTACAGGGCTAGGTGCCCTTGCTCTGTGCTACCGCAGCATTCAGTGCTTACCTACAGCACACTTTCCACATTGCATCATAATCACTTATTTACTTGTCTTTCTCTTTAGATCCCAAGTTCCTTGGGCTTAGGCAACATGCCTTAGGCCTCCGGGGCCTTCAATACCTAGCACTGTGTCACTGCTTGAACAAACACAAGTTTCTGCTCTGATGACTAAATACTGAAGTAGCACTGAGGTCTATGAGTGAGATAGTTTCAAGTTCTAATTTTGCCATTTGTTTCCATATGACCTTGAGGAAGTCTATCAAATGCTCAGAGTCCACCTTTATGCCCATGTAAAACAGAGGAAAAACTTCTGTCCTCTCCATCTGTTGGAGTTGTCAGGAGACTTAAATAATACATATAAATATCAGGTATGACAATTACCGCGACTTGTTCAGACTGGCTGAAACACATAAACTTGTTTTCCTTGAATTGCTGGCCTTGCTTCACTAGAATCACCTTTTTATTGCCACTTGGCATTAATAGTTTCAGAGCTCACTAGCCATGAGCTGTTCCAGATTGCTGATCCATCAGTACCTTAAAGAAGATAAGGCACAGTCAGGAATGAGTACTTGTGGTCTCAATACTGCACCTGCTCCTTCCAGAAGGTACAGGGCACATGGAGAGAGCCCTCCCAAATGATTCCTGGGTCAATGTTGTAAGTATTCTAAATCTTGACGTCTGACCCACCAGCTCAAAGGAAGGGTCAGAGAATCATAAAGGGGATGGAGAATGTACAGTCACTCTTGTAACTCTGGACCTCAAGTAAATCAATAAAGACATCTCTAGAATAAACTTAATAAAAATAGAGCCAAACAGGATCTTCCCCTGGAAATGGACTTTTATTTCTCAGGATCTCCAAATTAAAATAAGGACTTACTGGTTCCCAAACTTACCTGCACATTAGAATCCCCAGATTTATTTATTTATAATTACAAAGCACAGGCTATTTCATAGACCAATTAAGTTACCACCTCTCAGAGCAGGCTGAGGCACCCTGCTGGTAAAATGATTAAGTGCTCAGTGGCTAACTGAAAGGCCAGCACTTCACACCCACCGCTGCTCTGTGGGAAGGAAGATGTGGTAGTCTGCTTCTGTAAAAATTACAGCCTTAGAAACCCTATGGGGGGGAATTCTACTCTATTCTGGGGCGTCACAATACGTTGGAATCAATTTGATGACCACAGTTGGTTTTTCTGTCAGTTGAAGGACCATATAGACATTAATATTTTGGAAGTACCCAGGTGATTCAAGTGTGTACAGGGAAGCTTGGGGACTAAGGTTTTATTTCATGTCAACTTGGACAAAAGCTCTTATTTCTTACTATTTGTGGAAAAATAATAGCATCAATGGTTATTTATGAACCACAACCAAACCTGCCTCAAACATCATCTGGAAGGATGATCCAGAAGTGTCTGGAGAACCGCTGGCATCTTTATAGCTCCATGTCAGCTTTGCAGACAATCTTGACAGGATGGACTGTACTTCTGCATGAGAAGAGATGGCAACAGAGTAGAATATGCAGTGTAGGTAAGCACCAGAGTTCTGGAATTGTTTATTAAACTGATGAGCCAATAAAGCTTTCCCCTGATGAAAAGATTATCTGCAAGATTTAAAATATAATTTGAAATGGCTGTACATCAGCAAATTGCTTGAACATTTAGCATTACATTATGAGGTTACGACATTTAATCTCATGTTTTCAATTTTTCACATTTTCTAAATCAATTGCATTTTTAGTTAATTTCCACAAGGTCATGTCTAATGCTGGAAATCTTCAGAGTTGATAGTTTTATTTCATTTCTGTGTTTGTGTGTGTGTGCTTTAAAAAATGAATCAGCTCATTATTTAATAAACACTAATCTAGTAAGTGAGCTAATTTAAAGCTGAAAACAAAAATATCCTTTAGGCATATACCTAATATAGTAAGTTCTTTAATGAGGTACTGTACTCTTAAACACAGAAAATCAGACTCATGCTGACTTGTAGTTCATGAACTAACTACTATTTATATGTATTGACACAGAACTTTGCACAAAGCATCAGTGAGTCCTGGATCACCAACGACCAGAAAAACATCAAAGTCCTTCTTCCTCTCCATATCCTGGCACTCATCTTAGAAAGGAGAAAACAAATCGACCATTTTACAAAAGCCCTCTCCCTTCAACTCCCCTCTACATTAGAATAACAATAAAGAACTAAATATCAATGTTGTCACTAGATGCCATCAACTTAGTTCTGACTCACAGCAATCTGTGGTACAACTTGGGTCTCCACTCTGCACTCCCCCTCATCCATATTGATAGGTTTTTTTGTTCTGGGTCTTTGATGCACAATACCTGATCTCATGGACACCTCGTGCTCACACAGGCTGTTGTGCTTCTTCCATGTGGACTTTGTTGCTTCTCAGCTAGATAGGCACTTGTTTATCTTCAAGTCCTTAAGCCTCCAGACACTATCTTTTGATAGCCGGGTGTCATCAGCTTTCTTCACATTTGTTTATGCACCGCTTTGTCTTCAGCGATCATGTCAGGAAGGTGAGAATCATGGAATTCCGGTCTAATAGAACACGGTGTTTTTGCATTGAGGGAGTACTTGAGTAGAGGCCCAATGTCTGTCTGCTACCTTAATACTTACCATATAAATATATGTACATAGATCTATTTCCCTATCATTTAATATATATATTTACATATGTACATGCCTGTATTTATGCCTCTATAAATGTCCTTTGCCTCCTAGTTCTTTCCTCTATTTTCTTTTACTTTCCTCTTCTCCCACGATCATGTTCAGCCTTCATTCCCTAATTCCTCTCAGCTACATTGCCCTTAATCAAGCCCCAACAGGCATCCTATACCCTCTTCACCATCTATTTTAGATCACTTGTTCCCTTGTCCCTGGCTTGGTTGACCCTCCTCCTTTTCCCTGACACCCCCTTTCCCGTGTTCTCCCCAGAACCGTTGGTCCCATTGTTTTCTCCTCCAGATTGTTGAAGGTCTTCTTTATTGATGATCCTCTACTTTACCAAGCATAATGTCCTCCTTCAGAGACTGGCCCTCCTGATAAAATGTCCAAAGTGTAGAAAACAGACTCCTCACCCTCGTGTCTAAGGACCATCTTAGCTACACTACTTCTTCAAAGATAGATTTGTTTGTTCTTCTGGCAGTTCATGAATTATTCAATATTCTTTGTCAACACCATAATTCAAAGGTATAGATTTTTCTCAGGTCTTCCTTATTAATTATCCAGCTTCCACATCCATATGAGGCAAATGAAAATCCCATAGTGTGGTCAGGCCCATCTATTCCTTAACATGGAATTTTTTGTGCTTTTTAACACTTCAAAGATGTCTTGCTAGCAAATATGCCTAATGTGACATGTCATTTGATTTTTTTGACTGTTACTTTTACAGGGGTTGATGTTAGATCCATGTAAATACACATAAGAATATAATAATTCACTGCCACAAAGTCAAAGCCTACTCAGAGGCACCCTATAGGACAGTAGACTGCAACTCCTTATGAGAGTAGAGAGTCTCATTTTTCAGTTGTAGAGCAGAGGTGGCTTCAACCTGCTGACCTTGGGTTGGAAGCTCAATGCATTACCACTTCACCCCCGGGGCTCCTGATTATGGACAAGTTGCTCTTAAATGAAAGTTGCCTAAGTAGCAAAAATAATGTCCTTAAAAACACATTTCCACAAACTTATACCTGAGGGAAAAGATTTAATACAAAATGACGGAGAGAGACTTTATAATAAATAGTCTATAACTTAACTCTCAAAGAGTAAATGAAAACAAGAATATACTGTTAAAAATCAAATGCCAAAACATACAATTTTCCTCTAGTTCTTAAATGCTTCCGCCCCACCCCCACTAT
>NW_022111317.1:4062533-4063682 GCF_000313985.2 Echinops telfairi
ATGGCAAACAGAAACAAAACCCCCTAAGAGGATTATTGTTAGAGAACACAATTAAAGAATAAATTTTAAAACAAATAAATCAGGAAAGTTCATGGCCACAATATTAAAAATACCAAAAAAAGCAGAAAGAAACCAAACATTCATCAGCTGCTGAATGGATACATAAAATTCAGTACATCTGTACAATAGAATATTATTGGACCATAAAAAGGAATGAAACACTGCTACATGGCATACAGCATGAATGAAGCTTGAAAACATTCTACTAAATTAAATAAGCCAGACACAAAAGATCAAATACCATATGATTTCGTTTACAGGAAATAGCTAGAATGGGTAAATCCATAGAGATAGAAAAGATTAGAGGCTTCCTAACAATGGGGAAGGGTGAAATGGGGAGTTATTGTTGAAAGAGAATGGTTGTTTTGGTTTACAGTGGTGAAAATGTTTGGAAATAAAAATTGAGGTAGGAACTTAAAAAAAAAAAATCAAGTAACTTGGTCAAGTTTAACCTCGATTTTCTCCCAAAGAGTGGCTAACTGGTTTGAATCTCTGACCTTATGAATTAGCAACCCAATGCTTATCTCACAGCACCATTAGGGGTTCTTGCTATCTATACTAGTAGGGGTAAAGATAGAACCAACTAGGAGGGGAAAAAATGAGGAGCTGATACCAAGGGCTCAAGTAGAAAGAAAATGTTTTGAAAAGAATGATGGCAACATATGTACAAATGTGCTTGATACAATTGATATATGTATGGAGCTGTAAGAACCCCCAGTAAAATAAAATTTTAAAAAAAGAAGGAACCAACCTAAATGCCTCAAAATAGGAAAGGGATTAGTTTATAGCTTCCGTGTATGTGTGTGTGTGTGTATGTAAACGTTTCTTGACCTCTTATAATAGTAGTCTCATGCAATAGTTTTCCTTTTGTGATTGATTTATTTCATTCAGTATAATGTCCTCCAAGTTCATTCATGTTATGAGCTGTCTCACAGATTCATCATTAATCTTTAATGATGTTGCACAGTATGTCATTGTGTGTACATAACATAGTTTGTTGCTCCAGTCTTCTACTGTTAGCATTGATGTTGCTTCTAACTTGTTGCTGTTGTGGATAGTGCTGCAATGAACATGAGTACACTAATAGTT
>NW_022111317.1:4063782-4064822 GCF_000313985.2 Echinops telfairi
CTCCCACTATGGCTCTGATTTCTCTAGACTATGTAACAAGTAGTGGGATTGCTGGGTCATACAGTATTTCTATTTCCAACTTCTTAAGGAAGCACCATGCCATTTTCTCAGTGGTTTTACCACTTTCCAACCCTACTGGCAGTGTATGAGGATTCCAGTCTCTCTACACTCTCACAAGCATTAGTTGTTTTCAAGTTTTTTTTAACTTTGCTATTAATGCTGGGGTAAGATAATATAATTCATTGTTATTTTGATTTGCATCTCTTGGAATTGACTTGATGGCAGTGGGTTTAGTTTGGTGTGGTTTTTGAATGGCTAGACTTCATCTCACATACTGTGGGCGCGTTGTCAGCAGAGACCAGTCCCTGGAAAAGGACGTCATGCTTGGTAAAGTGGAAGAACGGTGAAAAAGAGGAAGGCCGCATCAAAATGAATTGACACTGTGGCTGCAACAGTGGACTTAAACATAACAACAATTGTGAGTGTGGCACAGGACCGGGCAATATTTCATTCCGTTGTACATAAGGCAACTAAGAACCAGAACTGATTTGTTGGCACCTGCCACCACCACCAACAATGGTTAAAGATTATGAGCATTTCTTCACGTTTTCTTTGTTGAAGTCTGTTCATGTCCTCTGCTCACTTTTAATTAGATTTTTGTCTTTCTGTTGTTGACATATTAAAGTCTTCCATTAAAAAAAAATAAAGTTTCTACAAATTTCTGTCTATGATCATCCAACAATGGTTGCAGCAGTACATTGACAGGGAACTGCCAAAAGTTCAGAATGGATTCAGAAGAGGATTTGAAACAAGGAATATAATTGCTGATGTCAGATGGCTTAAAGCAGAGAATTTACTTGTGTTTCATTGACTATGCAAATGCATTAGACTGTGTGGACCATAATAAACTGTAGATAACATTGAGAAAGATGGGAATCCCAGAACACTTCATTGTGCTAATTCAGAACTTGTACAAGGATCAAGAGGCAATTGTGCAAACAGAACAAAGGAATATTGCATGGTTTAAAATCAGGAAAGGT
>NW_022111317.1:4067802-4068676 GCF_000313985.2 Echinops telfairi
CTTTAAAAAGTACCATTTAAAAATGGCACTAATGGTGACATTTTCCTGATGGTGGCAAATTTTGAGATATAGATGTTTGTTTCAAGAGACTCAATAAACCAGTAACTTGTTGTTACTATCTGGCTGGGGTCACTGTTTTTTAACATAGTCGTATAATATTGTTCATAAGTAATGCACCAGTAAGTGAAGCAGCCATAACAACACCCTTTTCAATGTGAGGCTAATTAAGCCAGAGATGGAAAGCTCTTTGGCTGACACTGTGATTTGATGTCATTACTTACATTGGTAAATGATTTCCATGTTATAAAACAACTCTTCACAAGCTTTTGAAAAAGAGAGAAGTTGGACCTTTATTTGGGAATGTGGCAGGTCTTCATTCATGCCCTCAAACTTCAACTATACTGCCAAACAGAAGAGGGCCTAGTGATCTAGGCTATAGATCCAGAATTCGCTGACCAAGTTAGCAAGGGCGTGGTTGCTCAGGAACTCAGCACAAGAAGATGCAGTGAGTCCCACAAACAAAGGAGATAGAGATTGAAAAGCTAGAGGGGAAAACTCCCCATCTTTCCAAATCTGCACCTGCCTTTTCCTGCAACCTCAGCAACCCTGACATCAAATGGGAATATGTGAGCTAAATCCTATGGCTATATCTAACTCTGGAAGAAAGAGTGAGAATTGTCCAATGATGGGAGAAACTATTATCTATTCATTCATTGAGCACAAATGGAGAGCTGGTTACCATGGAGCCTGAGTGGTACAGTGGTTAAGTACTCTCAGGAAAATTTACCTGGTGGTCTGTTTCCATCAAGATGACACCCTCAGGAGCTGATACCAAGGGCTCAAGTAGAACAAAAATGTTTTGGAAATGTTGATG
>NW_022111317.1:4070374-4071664 GCF_000313985.2 Echinops telfairi
TGATAAATAATGATGTCCTAAACTTTGGGCCTCTACTTAAATCTTACTTCAGTACAAGAGTCATTTGTTCTAATAATGTGGCACTGTATGATACTCACCTTCCCAACATGATTGCTGAAGACAAAATGGGTAGATAAGCAAATGTGGTGAAGAAAGTTGATGGTGCCTGGCTATTAAAATATATAGCATTTGGGGTTTTAAAGGCTTGAGGTTAAACAAGTGGCCATCTAGCAGGGTAGCAACAAAGCTCCATGGAAGAAGCACACCAGCCTGTGATCATGAAGTGTCAGCGCGAAGGGGTATCAGAAGTTAAAAAATAAGCAATCAAATTTATGTGAATGAGCATGAACAAAAGTGGAGACCCAAAACCCACCTGTAAGATAATTGGACAGTCCCTCACAGAAGGATCACATGGAAGGGGTGATAAGCCCAGAGTGCAGTATAGCACTGAGGAAACACATAACTATCCTGTGGGTCTTTAAGATTTCCTCCCCTTACTAGTATGGTTTTGTTTTACCTCATGAATCTTGTTAGACCTGTGTATGTTCACTTGTATAATAAAGATAGTTTGATGCATGAAAGCCAAGATAGATAACCCTTCAGAAACAGTAACAGAAAGAATGCTTCCCTGAGGGTATGCGAAAAGGGAGGGGGAGGGAGAGCTGATAGCAATGATGGCTGTATAACTCCACTCAAGGGGAATGAATAACAGAATTGTAAACAGATATATTGGATGGTGTAAGATACCACAAACAATAATAATGTATAATAATAAAGGTTCCTGGGGGGGTAGTTGGGGAGTGAAGGGAGAACAGGGAGCAGATATCAGAGTTCAAGAGGAAAGGAAATGTCTTGAAACTGATGGTGGTAGCAATTGTACAATTATGCTTAATCTAATTGAATTGTGGATTGTTATAATATCTGTAAGAGCTTCCAGTAAAATGATTTAATAAAAAATAATGATGTCTAAAGGAATGAGCAGAAGAATGAATGAAAAGAAAATGAGACAATTTATAAAGCATACATGTATTACTAATATTACCCCTAAGAGAAAGAGAAAACCTAAATAAAGCAATCATCATTAATGTAAATAAGTTAGCAATAAAAAAAACAACTTCCTTCTTTACCCATCCTTACCCCAAGATACTAGGTTCAAGTATTTTTCATGGGTTGGCTTTATAAATCTTCAAAGGAGAGATTTTTAAAATATTCCAAGGAACAGAAATGGATATAACTCTACCCAACTCATTTTACAAAGCTAACATAGTCTGGATACTAAGACAAGGATGA
>NW_022111317.1:4075912-4076987 GCF_000313985.2 Echinops telfairi
TCATATCGACCCTTTGTATGTCTCCAAGACTGTAACAGTTTATGGGAGTAGAAAGCCCAGTCTTTCTCCCACAGAGCTGCTGATGGTTTCAAACTGCTGACCTTGCATCAGGATGGAAGGAAGTCTCATTAACAGATGATACAGCCCTGCTTGCTGAAACTGAAGATGACTTGATGAATGTTAGTGACTACAGCCTTCAGTGTGGATTATGCTTCAATGTGAAGCAAACAAAAGTCCTCACAAATGGATGGATAATCCACATCCTGGTAAATGTTGACCAATTCTGTTTGGTACAGTGACACTAGATATTCCATTTCCTTTTGGAGGACTATTCAAATTACCTTTTGTTGTTGTTGAGTTAGCATGAAGCAGCCCTGGGTCCTCGTGGTGCTGTCAGGTAAGTGTTGGACTACTAACCACAAGGTCAGAAGTTCAAACCCACCAGCTGCTCTGTGAGAGAAAGATGAGACTATTTGCTCCCATAAAGATTCACAGCCTAAAAAACCCTATATAAGGTTGCTATGAGTTTGAATCAACTCAGTGGCAGTAAGTTTGAGAGAGCATGGGTAATTTATATCTTTCAAGGAATTTGTGATTTAAACTATCATCCTAGAATTATTCTTAATATTCCATTTATCCTCTTTAAAAATTACTTATTTAAAAACTTTTATTGTGAATTAGGTGGGAGTTGATCAATTTTATATTCGACAGTTTTAACTATAGAACTCCCTAGCAGCTTACTCTACTTCCTCCTCCTCTGATTTCTCTTCTCCTTTTGGATGAACATCTGCCCCTTCACACAAGTTAATACTTGTCAATCCTTTAGCCTAGTGTTTCATCTTCCCTCCCTTTCCTTCTCCCCCTTAGAAGCTGCTTAAGTCTGTTCTCTTTGGTATGAAAGTCTATTTTTTTCCCCTCCTTCCTTATAACAGTGGTATCATACTAGTCCTCTATTATCCTTTTACTATTTCTAGAAGCTCTAGCAGTATCATGCCCCCCACCCCTTCACTCCTGGTAATAGTACCATGTCTCTCTTTCCCCCTTTTTAAAAAATCATTTTATTGGGGACTCGTAC
>NW_022111317.1:4078818-4079681 GCF_000313985.2 Echinops telfairi
AATACATAAATATAAAAGAGGGGTGGGAAGAAATGAAATATTAAGAAAGCAAAAGAAGACAGAAATTTATTTTAATATCTCTTGATAATAAGTTTCTCTTTATAAAATCTTGTACCATGTTAGGCAACTTTGGCTTGGACATTTCATAGAAATGGAATCATATAAATGTGGTCTTTTGTGTCTCACTTCTTTTATACAAGAGAATGTATAGAAAGCTTGAGAAGTAAAGTGTGATCTCCCAGGAGTTAATGGATTATAAGTGGCCTATGAGTCAACAAACTCTTTCCTTCTAAACTTTTGTCTACGAACCTTAGCTAAGTCTCAGTTTCCTCATCTCTGAAGCAGAAAGGGTGATAGCACTTATGTATAGCCTGTCTCTCAGGAAGGAATGAGATCATGTCTACAAAATGAGCTCCTGAGGAAACACATGGTAAGAAAGTATCGAGCCTTAGTTTTGTTGATCTTATAAGATAGAAAAGTATAATAGATTTTTATTCTTTGACTACAGCGTCTCAGATTAAGAAACAAAACAAAGACAAACTTTCCTAAGGCAGACATCCAAGAGTTCACCATTTGCGTTGCACTCCATGTCAAACAGGCATGGACCTGTCAGACTACACCACACTTCACTTCCTTTCCTTTCTAACAAAGAGAACAGAAACAATATTCAACTTAAAAAAAAAGTCTTCCCAATACCAAAAGGGCAGAGTACAGGGAAGAGGCAAAAACTTAACAGCCATATAACCACACAGCAGCAGCAAAGCAGTCTTCCTTACTTTCAAGGACTAACATTCTTTTTTTTTTTTTAGACATTTTATAAGGGGCACATACAACTCTTATCACAATCCATACATACATCAATT
>NW_022111317.1:4083030-4101073 GCF_000313985.2 Echinops telfairi
GGAGTATAGTTTAAAAAAAAAAACTATGAACAAATTCCTATGCACACTGCACATATCTTATTTTGAAGTAAAAAAACAAAATAGGCGAAAATACCAGGCGGGCCGTATAAATGTCCTCGGTGGGTCGCATGTGGCTCACCGTCCATAGTTTGAAGACCCCTGACTTAGGCTAAAGTTAGCTACTACATGACTGATCATGAACAAATAACTCCATTTTTATTGTGTTCCTCTTTTGCATAAAAAGAGCCCTGCTTGTATGGTGGATTGCGTTGAGTTTCTAATCACAAGATCAGCAGTTTAAACCCACCAGCTTCTCTGCTGGAGAAAGACAAGGCTTTCTGCTTCCATAAAGATTTATGGCCTGGGAAATCCAAAGGGAACATTCTACATTGTCTTATAGGGTCACTATCATTCAGAATTGATGCGAAAGCAATTAAGTTGTTTTTATTGATTACTTGGCAGAAAGAGTTAGTCACCCCAGTCTATCATAAGACGACGATATAACATGCATGATATTGCTTTGAGCATTTAAAAGGGCTACTCAAAAAACAGTTGAGTTAAAATTAAGTTGCCATGATTCAAACTGTCGGACATTACTATTGGCATAATACGTAGGGAATAATTCCATAAATGATACTCAATCCCTCCTCCCTAGTATTAACAGTAGTAAAACCATTCCCTTGTACTTACATGGCTTTCCACTTTTTTCAAAGCACTTTCACAAATATTCATCGGAAAAGCAGCATTATATAGGATCTGACCACTCTTTACATAGGCATGTTAAGTATGGGTTTATGCTGTAGGAAATTCTCCTATCTCCTCCCTAATGCTAATAACACACTTCCTTTGACTTATATGGATTTTCATGCTTTCAAAGCACTTTATGCTTATTAACTGGGGCAGTGGCATTATTAATGATCTTTCCATTCTTTGCATCATCCCAAGGGCATGACCCAAATAAGAAGAGTAACTAAAGGCTGATAAATAGGCTAGATGACTTTTTGAGGTAGTGAAGCCATGATTCTAGAACTTGAATTCAGAGTTCCCACAAGTCTCAGAATCAGAACAAACTCACACACAGCAAACTAAGTCTCCCTTTCTTACAGGCCTAGGCATGGTTCTCTCTGAAGCAAACAGAATAGAGTGATTACCATATCTTAGGTATAGACATAAAGGAACAAACTGTATCTGTCTTGTTCACCACTATGTGGTTCACTGCGCAACTTGTGTACCCCAGTGCAAGGCCTAGCACATAGACAATGCTCAATAAATCAACACTGCAATTACTACTAAAAGGAGAATATTCACCTCAGCTCTTATAGAATTTCTGTTAGTAAGCCAAGAACAGAAACTCAATTTTATTTTATTTTATTTTATTTTTTACTGCTTTCCACCTGCTTTGAAATGTATGTTCACCAAGCAAAACCTAAACAAGAACTAGGATCACTGAGCAAAAGCTGAAACCTATTAAGAATCCAAGGTTAGAGGCAGCTGGCAAGTGGAATTACAGGCTAAGATTTATAGGCGGAGGCAAAGGGAATTACATCTGATGAGTCTTTCTTCAGCAAGGAAGCACTTTTAAATCCCCATTCTTAAACTAAAAAATGACTCTCAAAGTTTCAAATGGTAGAATTATTTCCCAAATGTTTGTGCCTTTGAAGCCACTCATCTTGTAGATGAGTTGCAGAAATTGTTTCTTCTTTTTCTTTGATGTAACCAAGACAAAGAACTGTCCTTTGACTTATACAAGCATTGGGTTCCTGGGAATTTGGATATAAATTTTAATTTTTCACTGCTTTGCATTTTACAATGCATTAGGAAACTTGTCATTTAAAGGGGCCCAGTGATAATACTGAAAGCCTGTGGATAGCAGTGGAACATTGCCTGATAGAGTGCCAGAGTATGTTCAATGGGCTTGAACATATGAACTACTACGAGGGTGGTGCTGGACAATGTTCTGTTCTGTTGTACATAGTGTAATGATGGATCAGAACCAACTTGAGGGCATCTAATAATAGTGGCTAGTTAATCCATTTCATAAATATTTATTTTAGGACATTACCTTTCTAATGTAGTGTTTTGGTTATGGGTCCATACTTAATACATAGGATTATTTCTTAAGGCAAGAATAAATATGGATTAAAACAAGAACCTATAATCTACTTATGTGTTCCAAGTTTAGTTGAGGAACGTTTCTTTAAAAATAATTCTGTAAACTTTGTAAACTAACCACTCATTAAGAGCAAACAGGCACTTGGGCACTAGATAGTATTTGTGAACCACACAGCCACAAAAAACAAAAATGAAAGCACAACAATTCTTGGATCATTTTGGTCTCCTTCAAATAAGTTAACCCTTCAGCTTACAGAGCATGCTCCAATAAAAGGAAAGACGACATTGTGTAAACCAAGGTCACGCACACCAATTTGGACAAGTCATGTGAAAAGCACATCAACACTAGACAAAACCACTTACAGATAAAGTATCCTCCAGGGCCATTGAACCTACATTTGGGATCATTTTGGCTGACATTGTCTACAAGTATCCAGAGAAGCTACAGTGCCTGTAGTATCTCATCCACCCCTACGTCTCTACACTGATATAAGAAAGAACTGTCTCATAAATCATCTTGCAATAGAGTTGCCAGGTAAATTACAGGATAAAATATTTCATGGGGTATATTTACATTAAAAATTATCATTTTATCTCATGGTTAAATTTAATTGTTATTATGTATTTTTATTTGTTATTATGGATTGAAATGTTCCCCCACCCCCGACAAAAAATGTATTATGTAGCCCAACTTCTATGCCTATGGAAGTGGGTTGTCTTTGTTACGTTAGTGAGTAGGGAGTATCTCTTTTTAGATAAGAGCTTACACAAGAAAGCTAAAGGAGAGTGAAGTAGGTGGCAAGACACAGGGAGCTCTCCAAGGAGCAAAGCCGCAGAAGCTACAGAGATGAGGACCTTTCTCCAGAGCTGACAGTGAGAGAAAACCTCCCCTGGAGCTGGCACTCTATGTTCATAGGACTTCGAGCTTCCTACACTGTGGGAGAATATATTTGTTTGTTGAAGTCGCACACTTGTGGTATTTCTGCAACAGCACTACTAGATAAATAAGACATTTGCCAAATCTGGCAAGCCTCAAGGAAATTGGGTAATTCTTTACCTTTCACGAACTTCTTGTTGCCCAAGCCATCATAATTACTCCTTCCAGAAGTAACTGTAAGAAACAGATTACAAAGAAATGTCACAAATAAAACAATTTAATGTATTTTATTTAAATAATCAAATGAGAGCCTGAAAAACATTGCTTAAAGATACCAAACTCACTGCTCTGGAGTCAATTATGAGTCAATCATAGAAACCCTATAGGACTGCCTCAGTGGGGGTTTCCAAGACTGTAATTCTTTTTTTTCTTAATCATTTTATTAGGGGCTCCTACAACTCTTATCACAATCCATACATACATCCATTGTGTCAAGCACACTTGTACATTTGTTGCCATCATCATTTTCAAAACATTTTTTTTCTACTTGAGCCCTTGGTATAAGCTCCTCATTTTTCCCCTCCCTCATGAATCCTTGAAAATTTATAAATTACTATTATTTTTTCATGTCTTACACTGACCGATGTCTCCCTTCACCCACTTTTCTGTTGCCCGTCCACCTAGGAGGGGGTTATATGTAGACCATTGTGATCAGTTCCCTCTTTTTAAAATTTTAATCATTTTATTAGGGGCTCATACAACTCTTATCACAATCCATACATACATCAATTGTGTAAAGCACATTTGTACATTCATTGCCCTCATCATTCTCAAAACATTTGCTCTCCACTTAAGCCCCTGGCATCAGGTCCTCTTTTATCCCCCTCCCTCCCCGCTCCCCCCTCCCTCATGAACCCTTGATAATTTATAAATTATTATTTTGTCATATCTTGCCTGTCCGATGTCTCCCTTCACCCACTTTTCTGTTGTCTGTCCCTCAGGGAGGAGGTCACATGTAGATCCTTGTAATCATTTCCCCATTTACAACCCACCCTCCCTCTACGCTCCCAGTATCACCATTCACACCACTGGTCCTGAAGGGATCATCCGCCCTGGATTCCCTGTGTTTCCAGTTCCTATCTGTACCAGTGGCCACTGGATATCCCCTTACAAAAGGGTCTCAGGGAGGAGACGAGCCAGTCAGGGTGCGAAGTAGCAATGATGAAACATACAACTTTCCTCTAGTTCCTAAATGCTCCTCCCCAGCCCCCCACTATCATGATCCCAATTCTACCTTGCAAGTCTGGCTAGACCAGAGAATGTACACTGGTACAGATAGGGGCTAATTCTTTACGGGAGTAAGAAAACCTCATCTTTCTCCTGAGAAGCAGTGGGTAGTTAAGAACCCAACTCAACCCAGTATGCCACCAAGGCTCCTGCCTAAAATACAGAACATAAAAAAAGGCACCATTACTATGAGTCCCAGGAACCCTGGCTGTATAGTGGTTACACACACGGCTGCTAGTCACAAAGTTGGTAGTTCAAACTCATTAGTTGCTCCACAAGAGAAAAATATGGCAGTTGGCTTCTGTAAAAAATGACAGCCTAGAAACCCCTATGGAGCGGTTCTACTTTGTCCTATATATACAGTCCCCAGGAGTCAGCGTCAACTCCACAGCAATGGGTTTGGACTTTTTCACCTCACTATGGACTGCCAGAAAACAATCAAAGCCATCTTGAAAGAAGTACAATTAGAATACTCCTTAGAAGTGGGTATGGCAAGACTTCATCAAATATACTTCAGAAATGTTATCAGGGGGACCAGTCCCTGGAGGGAAACATCATGCTTAGTAGAGAGTCAACAAAAAAGAGGCAGATTCTTAACGAGGTAGATTGGCAACAATTGGGAGGATGGGGCAGGACCAGTGAGTAGGGTTTAAATACCTTCTTAGAATAACCCAAACTCCAAAAATAAATAAATAAATAAAAGGAATAACCCAAACTCCTCACCTATATGCAACCCCAGGACTAACTCTTTAGCTTCTATTATTCCAAACTAAAATTAATCCATGGCCAACAAGTCAATCCCAACTCACAGCAATCTTGTAGGGCAGAACAGAACTACTCCATCAGGTTTCCAGGGCTGTAATCTTTATAGAAGCAGCTGCCACAGCTTTCTCCTGTGAAATGGCTAGTGGGTTTGAAACACCCATTTTCTGGGTAGTAGCAAAACACTTAACCATTGAGCCACCACCACAGCTGCTGAGACAGTACTGATAGGAAAGTCTACAGGAAGACTGCAAGTTACAGCCAGTAACCTGAGTACAAGATGCAATTAGAATCTTAGGGATCTCCTAACCAGATTTACTCTTAACTGGCAAATATTTACTGGACAATCAGGTTAAGAATTTTTGAACCCAGAGTTCTAAATCTGAACCTAAGAATATTTAGCGCAATCACCCTTGGGGTTGGTGAAAGGGAACAGACCCCCAAGGGATACAGGGAGAAAGACTTAAGAATCTCTGAATTAGGATGAGAGCATGTTTTTAAATGTGTGCTGTCTAGTACAACAAGCCACTAGCTAGCTACATGTGGCAATTTCAATTTCTAACCCTAGGGACCTTATAGGACGGAGTAGAACTATTCTCAAAGGGTTTCTTAGGCTGTCACCTTTACCAAATCAGACCTCCAGGTCCTCTCTTCCATGAAGTGGCTCCTGAATTCAAATCACAAACCTTTTGGTGAACAGCCAAGTGCTTAACCACTGTGCCACCAAGGCACCGTTATTTAAATGTATTGAGTTCAGGTCCTCAGTTGCACTAGCTATGTTTCGAGTGCTCAATCACTAATGTAGCTAATGTCTATTGTACTGGGCAACGCAGAGACAGAACATCTCCATCATCGTGCGCGCGCACACGCGAGCGCGTGTGCACACACACACAAACTCTACTGAAGGGTACAGCTCTAGATCTTCAGAGTTTTGAAAGAGTCTAAACAAGTGATTCATATTTTTAACTGCCTAAGCCCAAGCAGCACAGTGCATGTGTTTGTTTAGTGTTCCCTGAGGCATACACTGGTCCTAACATCAAAAAGAGTGTTCCATTAAGACTAAGATGATGGGTAGTGACAGACCTGCTCCAGGATGTGTAAGGAGCTAGAACACTGGATTCAGAGATGGTCTCAAACCCAGCAAGGTTTATGGGGATAATGCAGGACCAAGCAGGGTTTTAATCTGTTGTGCACAAGGTTACGGAGTTTGAACTGCCTCAGAGGCATCTAATGATAGCAACAGTACATTTAAAGAAGCACTAGTTCAACCTCTCACAGGGTGTCCCATGTTTCTCAATTGCACATTTCACACTGTATCTCTAACATCCTCTCCCCTTTGACTTAACTATTCTATCAACAGTTGTTGAAAGCAGGCCACTATGGTGAATGAGCTTGGGAAAACCAAGCTCACTGTCTATTCCACACTCCATCCAGCCCTCAAGTTTCAGCTAAGCTCCTGATGCATCTGTACTAAAGTAACAAAGCGCTATCCTTCAGAGAATGAGCTCTTGGTGATACCACACTTACTAACCAAAAGGTTGGCATTTCAAACCCACCCACAGCTTCTCAGGAGAAAGACCTGACAATCTTCTTCCATAAAGGTGAGAGCCTAGAAGACTCTGTGGGACAGTTCTACACTGGCACGTGGACTGCTATGAGTAAGAATAGGCTAGATGGCACACAACACCATCCTTCAGATGCAAAGCAGAGGCCTATCTACAGGACACTCTTTATAAAGCAACAACACTCTTCAAAATGGCCAAAGAGCTGTGAAGTCAAATATGTTTGGAAAATGTTATACACAATAGTATATTTTTAAAGATTCACACTCCATCCTAGCATATTGAAGGTTCTGGGAAAACCTGTGGCAAATATATCCATTTTATCTTAACAGGATTTCCCAGATTTAGATGGCTACAAAACTCTTTTCCATAAAACATGTGAACACCCGATAGCTCAGCATTTTTCAAAATTGTGAGT
The DNA here is from genome assembly GCF_000313985.2 of Echinops telfairi. Classification (NCBI taxonomy): domain Eukaryota; kingdom Metazoa; phylum Chordata; class Mammalia; order Afrosoricida; family Tenrecidae; genus Echinops; species Echinops telfairi. The sequence continues at coordinate 4,090,049 of NW_022111317.1, forward strand.
TAAATAATCCTATGTGTTAAGGCCTTCAATAATTTATGATAAAGAAAAACTAGTCATCTCTTGTTTTTTTTATAGATGGATTCTTTATTTTTTTAAAGATCATTTTATTGGGGCCTTTTATAGCTCTTATAACAATCCGTACATCAATTATATCAAGCATATTTGTACATATGTTGTCATCATTATTTCATAAATATTTTACTTTCTCTTTGAGCCCTTGTTATCTCCCGCCCCCGCACCCTTGTGACCTCTTGATAAATTATAAATTATTATTATTTTCATATCTTCACACCAACCGCTGTCTCCCTTCCCCCACAGTTTCTGTTGTTTGCCCCCCTGGGAGGGATAGATGGATTCTTCTAGTAATAAAATTAGCAATTCTTCATTATCACTGATATCAAACAACATTTTAAAGCACCACATTTCCAGGTAAAGAAGGCATCTTGAACACCCACATCTACTTTTACTCCCCACTGAAACTTAAATAAAACAATAGCAAAGTAGTAATTTTTCAGGTATAAGCTCGCAAGGAAAGAGAATAAGAGACAATGGTAATTGCAATAAGATTGGTACAATAAAAGCTGGACTGTTGAAAAGGGACTTAGCAGGCCTGAGAAAGTAGAGGAGAACAAGAAATAACCCCCAATACAGTAAAGTTCCCACAGGGCTCAAGAAGAGTAGTATTGAAAGCGCTGCAAATAAGAGTGGGATGGGAACTAATATAAGGAGGAAGAGTCAGTTTTTAAAAATGAATTTAAGAAGTCATTAAATATCCATATTCCCTCTCCACTCAGAATTCTAGGGACTGACCCTTCATAACCTGAGGGCAGGGGAAATTTATTCTCTGAAAATGATAGTGTGGGCCCTTGGACTAAAACAGGTGGACTGAGTGGACTTAGAAAGTGAATGCTGAGATACCCCAAACCCTCTGCTCCCTGACTCCCAGAATGCCAGCAGCCTGGCTTCTTACCTTCTTGCTAAGAGAATGGAACACTTAGTCACCCCAAGAACAAAGACACTGATGTTGAGGGAAGTGGGATTTCTCTCCAATGAAAGCCCAGTCAGATCATGCTTTGGTAACTCACAATATACAATCAGCTTTTTGGTTTCCAATTCTTTTTTTGTTTGCTTGTTTGTTTCCAGTTCTTAACAATAAGCAGACGACCCAGAATTTTAAGAAAGCTTCTAACATGAAAAACAGAAGCCAAACTAAATAGAAAAAAAAAAAGCAATATGAAGGAAATAGGAACTTGGCAGAGACAGATAAAAACTCAAAAATAAACCTTTAGTATGCTCAGAAAGATAAGATATGGTAACTGAGACAAGTGCAGTATGCTATAAAAAAAGGAAACATTAAGAGAGAGGAAAATAAGAGCTCTTGGAAATACAAACTGACAACAGAAATGCAAACATCCATCAAAGACTAGATGAAAAGCTTGAGGAAATTGCCTAGAAAGTAAAAGACATTTTTAAAATAGGAGAGAAAAGAATTAAAGGAAGAACACTTAAATATATAAATAATAGAAGTTCTAGGAAAACAAAACAGAGAATGCAAGGGAAAATTCCCAAGAACCAAAGGACCTGCGTTTCCCTGACTGAAAAGGTCCACTACCATCTAATCGGTGGGAAAGCTTTGTTTATTTACTCACCTGCTCCCAACCCTTTGGGGCAGTGGTTATCAACCTTCCTAATGCTGCGACCCTTTAATAATACAGTTCCTCATGTTGTGGTGACCCCCCAACCATAAAACTATTTTCGTTGCTACTTCATCACTATAATTTTGCTACTGTCATGAATTTGGCGACCCCTGTGAAAGGGTCCTTCAACCCGCAAAGGGGTTACGACCCACAGGTTGAGAACCGCTGCTTTAGGGCTCAACGCAGTCTTTTTTTTTTTTTAATCATTTTATGGGGGTTCGTACAACTCTTATCACAATCCATACATCCATCCATTGTGTCCAGCACATTTGTACATGTGTTGCTATCATCATTTTAAAAACATTTTCTTTCTACTTGAGCCCTTGATATCAGCTCCTCATTTTTGCCCCTCCCTTTCCCACCTTCCCTCTCACAGGAACAATTGATAGTTTCTAAATTATTATTTTTAAAGCAGTCTTCTAAAAGCTGAAGCAGGCACCCAGGCACCCAGTAAGGAGCTGGATTTCTGGCTCTAAAGGGAACAGGGAAGACTTTATCCACAAATTTCTGTGCATGTCTATTCGAATCTCTCTGGGAGCTGCCTAAGGACGGAAAGGCATTCTACTCAGATCTATAATGGGGCTTCAAAAAGTTCATGAGAAAAACATCCATGATCTTTTAGTTCCATTTTTCCACAAACTTTTCATAGGCCCCTCATATTTTAGCATATCTCAGCCCTCATGAACGGCTGAATGGCTACAGGAAACACCTAAAGGCTGCAATTGCCTGTAGCCACTTGGAGCTATAGCATAGGCGCCCAAACGTATATGACCTACCACTCCTTTTTCAGAAGGAAAAAAAATTACTCAGGGTTCCCTAGCAATGCACAGCATTTGTTCTATAGCCCATAATCCGGGGTAACGTGTCTCCCAGCACCCCCAGGGACAATATCACCCATTTGGGGAAACATTAGGCTGGAGTATAATAAAAGTGTACAATAGTTACCTAAAGAGGAGACAGAGAAGTGGGAAAGTCTCTCTTGGAAATTATGGCTTTCCGAAGCATGTTGCATATAGAAAACTTGAGCAAGGCACGCATATATTTAGGGCAAGATGTGTGCTCAATTACTGCCTTAGAAGACTCTCTTTTTTTATCTTGGCCTGGTCCCTCGATCATTGCAAGCCTAGCTAAATGTTGAAGGAGAGCCCCAACATAAAGACAATTTTCAATGACAGGCTCAGGTTCTGTTCTATTGACACTAAAGGAACTACGTTAAAACACTAGCTGAGCATAAGCTAAGGAACAAAGGCTTGAATGTGTATAAGCATCCAGGAAAGAAGTTACTACATAAACAAGGCTACTACAGCCTTCAACAATTTAATAACAAAGGGGTGAGGGGAACCCAGCAAATTATGAGGGAGGGGAAGAATCTGATTTCCAGATTTACCACATTATAATAGTCAAACATCCTGCTTTCAACAAGAAATAACAAGGCACACAAAGAAAGGAAAAGGGTGGTTCAGATAGAAGAGCAAAACAACAGACACTATCCCTATAGAACTGGAGATAATGGACTTAGTAAACAAAAATCTTAAAACAGCATTAAACATGCTCAAAGAGCTAAAGGAAAACGTGAGGGAAAAAATTCAAGAAAATCAAGAAAAAGATTATGAACTAAATGAGAATATCAATAGAGACATAAAAACTATAAAACGGAACCCCCCAAAATTTTAGAGCTGGAAAGTACAGTAACTGAAAGGAATGATGGGGGCGTTCAACATCAAATCTGAGGTGGCAGACTATATGCAAACTCGAAGATGGGACACCACTTAAATTACTGCATCTAAAGACCAAAAGGAAAAGGTATGAGGAAAACTGAACAGAATTAAGAGAACTTAGGGAGTATCATCAAGCCGATCATCTTACATGGTCTATGCACCTCAGAAGGAGGAGACAAAAAGATGAACATTAATAAGAGTTGGCCCCAAACTACCTGAATTTGATGAAAGACCTGAATCTACACTTACAAGAAACTCAATGAAATTCAAGTAAACAAACCCAAAGATATCCACACCATGATTATGTATAACTTTGAGTAGGTCTAAAATTAAAGAAATGAATGTACATGCGTATACGTGTACACATACATATTTATACATGTGTAAATACACATATATGTGTATACTTTTTATTAAATTAAACAAAACAAAACCAACTCCCATGGAGTTGATCTGGACTCATAGTGACCCTACATAGGGTTTCTGAGACTGTAAATATTTATAGAAACAGACAGCCTCATTTCTGCCTTAAAGTGGCTAGTGGGTTTGAGCCACCAATATATATAGTCCTTAAATATTTTTTCCATTAAAAAAATTAAGTCTATCTCTATATACTATGAAATATGAAATACTGTATTCCAAGTATGAAGTTACTAAAAAGCACATGGCATAGCCACAGATATAGTATAATTCTATTTTTAATTAATATAGCAATTGTGAACACATAAAATTTCTAATTAGAATATATACTAAATATAAATGCTATCTCAAGAGGTAAGATAATGGAAAGTCTCACTTTCTATAATGTTTCTATATTGGTATGTATTGTAACAAACATGTATCATCTTTCTTCAACCAAAAAAAATAATAAAAGTAACTATATCACTATCAGAGTTATGAAAAACAAAGAGAGATGTCCTTATACTATGTGAGCTGAAGGAGTCCAATAAATTCAAAAATTAGTTTCTTTCTAATTAACTATTGTGGCTCAAGCGCTTTGCTGTAAGTGAAATCAACCCCTGCCTGCAGTTTATTGGATAAGCTTCAATGTACAAGTAAATGCAACAATATGTAGACCAATAATCACCCGAGCCAGGTAGCTAAGCATATATTTCATGAAGAAACCTGCATATAGCCAGATGGAATTCATATAACTTAACATCAGGCCGACCAATGATACCTTTCTTTAAAGATGTTTAAAGCTAGGTAGACAAAGAGAAGACAGGCCATTTCAGTTCAGGTGTGCAAACGTCTTGTAGAACCTGATATACTATCTAGTCTCAGCAGGAACCCACGGTGACCCCTGTTAGGCCGATGGGACTTCATTCCGATATATCCTTCAAAAAGCTGTACTCATACACTCACACACATACACATGCATGAGAGAAACAAAAGAGCTATCGCTAGTTCAAGAAAGTTAGGTGTCCCAGAGATAACTCAATGCCTCAGCGTCCCTTCAAAAGTAAAAAGAAAATGACAAAAGAACAATAGTTAAGAGCAAATGAAAGAAGTATTTATCTTCAAACCAACTACAAGTCAGGAGCCAACATAGAAGCTGTTTATCATTTTACATATTTCCCTCTAACTTATTTTTGGTTCTTTTGCAACCACCAAACGTCTTGAGAAACAAACAAAAAACAGAGGTAAAACTCAACGCAATATACTTTTACTGTGAGCCCGTTGAAAACAAGAACACGAGTAAGGTTGTTTCTGAGTAATTTTACCTTAAGTCAGTAAAATAAAGAATAAGAGTCTTTCTACTCACCTTTCCTATGTGACACATTTGCAAATCTACCAACAGACACTTAAATAATAATTTAAGTTTTCAAACTATGAACAATTCCAGACTGATGTGATAAAAGATTATGACTAATTGAAACTTTAAAATAAACTATAGACCATGATGAAACAAAGATTTTAAAAAATGAATATTTTTCCTTCTCCCACTTACTAGTTGTTACGCAATGAAGAACATTTGCATGGTGCTTTGAAGTGAATGCTTCTGTGGAAATCACTAGCTGTCCTTCTAGCAATGCTTTCTTTGATACTCCTGCTGTTTCACATTTCCAGTGAATTATTAAATATCTCAGAATCTGAAAAGGGTACAATTCAAAGAAAGCACAATCTTCTTTAGAAATCAAGATAATAATAAAACTGTGATAGTTAAATTAAGAACTCTAATTTCCTAAAAATATAATATTATTGCTTGTAAAATGTGAACTTTACATTTGTTCAAAGAGGCACATTGTGTCTAAACAGAATAAACATCCAGGGGAGTGATATAAAAGGAGACCGGAATTCAGGACAGTGCCCAACATGGCAGGAAGCAGAGAAAATAAACGTCACTGACTGATCCACAGGTTAAGTTCATCTGGAAATAATAATTATGGAAAAATTAAGTGGGCGTTTGTTTTTCTTGTTTCTTTTCCTTTTCTCTCCACAGTAAGAGTGGCATCTGGTTATAAATCTTTTTATTTTTAAATCAACATATTTGAGAGTCAGAATACCAATTGCGAATGAGGCTCTGGAAGAAAAAAAAAAGGATGATGGCTCTGGAGTCTAATGCCTGAGTTTGAATCCTTGCTATACCACATTGCAATCAACATCAGGCAAGTTACTTAACCTCTCTGTACCTGCTTCCTCATCTATAAAAATGGAGAGGAACCTACCACATAAGCCTACTGTTGAAACTAAACAAATTATGTGCACAATGCTTACCCTGTATAGTATATAGCAAATGTTTGATACATATTAGCTATTATTTCTAATAATAAGCTCATCTTCTGTAAGGACTGCACACAATAATTTAAGTTGAGCAAATCTCTAAGACGACTAGGTGACATACTCCTTGATAGAACAAATTCAAAATAAAACATAGATTTAACTTCTATTCTTATTCATGGAACAGAATAAACTCTCACTTCCACACTAAGGCACCTAAAAAAATTTTTTTAAGGAAGGAAAATCGTAGTAAAACCTGACTATTAAGATCCTAGTTTATACCACAGCTTTTAAGAGTGGTTTGCAGGCTTTTGGAATATAACCGTCTTCCTACGGTATAACATGTTCCTTTATATTCCCTCTCTGCCTTCCTGTGCTCTCGCTGTTGAGATGTTCCTGTATTTCCCTTATTCATAATGAAAGCACTGGCCTATGAGTCAGAAGGCTTGGGTTCTAACCTAGGTCTGTTCATGCAACAATTGAATTCTTGGACTTTCTTCTGGGATAACAAAGAAGGCAGGAAATATTGGAACGTCTCAAAGCACCCTTCAGAGCCTGTGATTCTATCTCATCTGCCCAGGATCCCTCATTGGCAATGGCTGTGAAAAGAGCTCTGGTGGTGCAATGATTAAGCGGTTAGCTTGGAATCAAAAGGTTAATCGTTCAAATCCACTCAGCTCAGAAGGGCCTTGAGAGAAGGGCCTGGCCATTTTTTGCCCCCTACACGTTACTTCCCAGAATACCCTACTGCGGTGGTACTAACAGAGCCCTGGGGCCATGCCCTGAGCTGGGATCCGAAAGGTCGGTAGATCGAAACCACTCCACGGGGGTAAGACTGGGCTTTCTACTCCGGTAAAAGTCTCCGAAATTCACAAGGACAGTTCTTCCCGGTCCCACAGGGTCCCTATGAGTTGGCATGGCCATGTTGACAAATGAAGGTCCCAATGAGTTAGAATCAACTCCACGGCACCCAAGGCCAGGACTGTGAGGCGCTGTCATGGATTGTACCAACGCGACCGGAGTTCAGCGCTACCTTCCAGAGCACAGATTTCTGATCAGAGGTGTGATGGGTGTTGGGTGAGGCCTGTGAACCTCCCCATTTAATCACCCAGCTGCTCCGAAGCCAGAGCTGGGACCCAGGGCGCCGCAGTTGGTTGACGGGAGAGTCTAACACGGCTTTCCCTCCCTCCCTCCTTGGCTGAACTTGTCTCGGGGCCTAATGTCCCCACAGGCTTGTCCATGTCCCTTCCTCTCCAGCACGGGCATGGGTGGAAAACAGCTGGCAGCCTGGCTCTAACCGGAAGTGTCTGGTGCCGCCTAAGCCTCCGTTTCCTCAGTTGTAAACGGGGGTGAGGGTGGGGGTCACCCAATCCCGTGTGAGAGACACGGCACCTGGCGCCTGGGTCTGGGCCTTTCCCTCAACTGAACCAAATTCCTCACAGGACCTGGGTCAGCTCTCCTTCCCCAAGCGCCTCCCTGCTCCTCACAACACCTCACGAAGCATGGTGATCGTCACTTCCGGGTCTTCCTTCCCAACTTCAAGTCAGGTCACACGGAAGGCCCCTCCCAACCCGCATCCCACCCCAACGCCTCAGGACGCCCCTCTCTTCATAAAGTCTCCTTCGCGGCTTTCTCTCCCTTCTTCAGGGCATCACCTCGCTGATGGCCACGGCCGTCCCCTCCATGGTGCTTGGAGAGTAGCAGCGACGCTTCCTCCCGAGGTTAGGGGCCCGCGGACTCCACAGAGCCCCCACAGCGCCCCGGGACCTCGACCTTCGCGCGTAAGGGCACCCTTTCCCGCCCTCGCGAGTGCGCCCCGCCCACTTGCCCCGCGCGCCTGCGCACTGGGCGTCTCCCCGCCCACCTGCCCGGCGCGCCTGCGCACTGGGCGTCTCCCCGCCCACCTGCCCCGCGCGCCTGCGCACTGGGCTTCGCCCCGCCCACCAGGCCTCGAGCTCTGCGCGCAGACGTCGGGCCGACGGGAACCGCCTCGGCTGTGGGCAGCCTGGCGACGCGGCCGGGGCGAGGCTGAGGGCGTGAAGGAATGAGGCCGCGGCGGCCCCGCCTGTCTCCCTAAAGCTCCTTTCCCACGGCCCCGCGAGACGAGGCCCTCCGCCGCCGCCCGCAGCGCGTTCGAGGCCCCTCATCAGCCTGCAGAAGCGGCTGCTTGCTGAATCCTGATGTGACTTCTTGACCCCCAAACAGCCTCACCGCCGGCGGGGCACCAGCATGCCCTTGGCCAATCGTTGTCCAGCCTTACCGAACGCCAGCTAAGTGTGAATTAACCATAAGCAACACATTGTTATTTTCCAAGTGTGCCCCATGGGGAATTTGGGGTATACTTATACTCAAAACAAAACCAAAAACAAGTTCAAAACTAGGTAACCCAAGCAAGCATCTTCCTTGCTGAATTCCAGGGAAACCCAGGCAGCTTCTCACATTTATCTCTGCAATGAAAACGCCAACTGTGGGAACTAGGCACCGGCTGACATACGCCCTGCGGTTTTCCAAGAGTTAAGTGAGGGGGAGGCAGTCCTGGTTGAGGGAGGGCCGTGGTGAGAGGGGCTGGCTTGGACCAGTGTCCGATTACTCAACAGCCAAGGTGAGCATGGGCTTAGGCTTGCTCATTCATCTGTAGTGAACAATTTCACATTTTCCCACCACATCAAAGATTCTACTCCCAGGTGTGCCTGGCATTTGCCCCTCCCAACCCAACAGAATCAAAGCCTCTTCAAATTTACAATCCCTGACAGGGACGGTGTTGGCCGGGTCAGCAAGGTAAGCACGAATTTACTTGTGCTTACTTACTAGTCCCTAGTGAACAGTTTATGAGCAAATCTGTTCAGGACAGATTAGTAAGTAAATACAAGCAAACTCGTGCTTACCTTGCTTATTAGGTAATTCATGCCTGGCTTAAGTCCATATATAATTGCTTTTGCTCTTACAGCTGGATCTCCAAGCAGACAAAATAAAACTATGGTGAGAGAGGTTTCTGCCTGGCAGAGTTGCCTAAGGAGAAGGGTGGGACAGGGTGTTGGCTGTGTTCCCTCAGGGAAAATTCTTCCACTCCAGCTCCAAGAAGCCAGAATTGAAGAAAAGAAAAAAAAAGCCAGAATTGTACAGAACAGGCTGGGGAGGTGGCAGAATGCCTGTCCAGTACATAACCTTGGTATTCCTCCAAAGGACATGTCGACTGAGACCTGACTCTTACCCTTCTTGAGTGTTTGTTCAGTGCTGACGTTCTGCATCTGATAGGCCTATTGGAGAATGGCTGCCTCCATTTCTGGAAAATGCATCATAATATCATCTCGGACTTGACCAGAGAACTGGCATTTGGGGATTCATGGGAGCCTTTCTCTTCCTCTTGGGCATTCCCTTTAGGAAACAGAGTTGCCAAGGGGAAGGCTGGCATTTGTTGAATGACTGCTGCTTGTCAGACATCACTGGCGCTTCACATGAACTTTTTCACCCTCACAATTACGTCGTGAGATGCCATTACCTTCACTGTTTGGTGAGTAAGAAATCAAGGCAGTGAGGATGGCTCTGGAAAATCCTCCCATTGAGAGTGTTGACTTAGCAGAAAATGCCCCACCTTGAGAATGGTATTGGGAATGAAGGGTGGAGGTAGTTGCTGGTGGAGAAGTACTTCAGGTGAGTGGATTGTGCTGGCTTTCAGCCCTTGTCTTTCTATTGAGCCTCAAGGATAGAGGTGACTGTAACACCCAACGCCCTCCTAGAGGCAGGTGGGGCCTTACAAAGGTAGCCTGGACACCACCGCCCTCCCTATCAAGTCTAGGCAGAAGTAAGGAAGGGAGACTGATATGAGGGCCTGTGTTGTAGATTGGTTGATTTGTATCCTCCCAAAATACATGTTGTAACTCCTAACCACTGTGGGGTAAGCACCGGGCTGTTAATTGCAAGGTTGGCAGCTCAAGCCTACCAACCGTTCTGCCAGGGAAAGATGAAGCTATCTGTTCCTTGGTGGCATAGCGATTACGCGTTGAGCTGTGATCCTCATGGTTGGCAGTTCAAAACCACCAGCTGCTCCAAGGGAGAAAGATGGGTCTTTCTACTCCCACAGTTACCCACAGGGGCAGTTCTACCTTGTTCTGTGGGGTCACGGTAAGTTGGCATTGACTCAGTCAGTGGTGGTGAGTTTCGTTTGTTTTAACTGCTCCCTTGAAGATTCACAGCCTAAGCAAGTCCTATGTAGGGTGACTATGAGTCAGAATCACTTCAACAGCAAGGGTTCTTTTTTTATTATACTGATGGACAGACACACTGACTGCAACAATGGGCGCCAGCACAGCCATGATTGTGAGGGTGGTATAGACCTGGGCAGTGTTTCCTTCTGTTGTACCCAGAGTGGCTAGGAGTCAGACCCCACTCACCAAAGACACCTAGTAATAGCCACTTTAGAATGTAATCCCATTTGCAAATAGGGTTTTCTCTATTATGCTAATGAGATCGTATCAGTGCAGGGTGTGTTTTAAGCCAATCACCTTTAAGATAGAAAAGGACCAACCAGAACCAGCCTGACCCCCACCATGGAAGGGTGTGCCACAGGGAATGACAATGGAACTTCCAGTGATTAATACAGTTTTTACTCAGATCCTATTCTTAGAGCAATACTATATGGGGGCCAGTAGGAATTGTAGAGGTCATCAGACTTGATCCTCATCTCATCGGGAGAGTTGGATATTTGAGACCCAGAGCAATTAGATGACTTGCCCAACATTTAGAGTTACCAAGCCAACCAAGAAGCTTTTTGAATATTGCTCTGCATCAGTGTTTCTTAAAGTATGCAATGCTGTCTTGTGGGGGTATGTATTAGTCTGGGTACTTTAGAGAAAGAAATCCACAGAAACTCATGTATAAGAGAGTTTTAT
>NW_022111317.1:4101949-4103632 GCF_000313985.2 Echinops telfairi
CTGTCTTCAGCAACCAGTTCTCTCCAGTCTAAGAGTTGGTGACATGTTGTCTGCTGCCATCTCTCTACCTACTGCAGAATTTGGAAGACTTCTTCATGCCTACTTTGAACATTCTGCTTATTCAGAGAAAACATTTCTTGCAGCAGACCCCTGATTCTACGCTACAAGTGAAGGCCACGGGATAATTGAGCTTCATGGCCCCATTTCCAAAGGGGAAGAGAGCCTCATTGATTTTTTTTTTTTAATTGTGGTGGTAAAATATATATATAACAAAACATTTGCCAACTCAACAGTTTTTACATGTATAATTTAGTGGCATTGATTCTGCTCATACAGCCACTACCACTACCCTTCTCTAAATTATCCCACCAACAGGAGCAGAAATGTAGTGCCCTCTAAGCAATAACGCCCCTCCCGCACCCCTTTCACCCTGATAACTAATAATAAGCTTTGATCTCTATACATTCACCTATTTCATACAGGTGGTATTACAGCATTTGCTCTTTTTTTGACTGATTTTTGTCAGCAAAATATTTTCAAGGTTCACCCATGCTATAGCAAGACTGTTTCTTTTTATGATTTCTCTTTATGTTCCATTTATCTATGTATTGCATTTGGTTTATCCACATTCCGGTTGTTGCCACTTTTTGGCTATTTGGAAATAGTGCTGTGTGAACGTTGATTGGTATACAAGTTTTGCTTGCATTCCTGCTTCCAGGGTTTTTTGTTTTTGTTTTGTTTGGGGTATACATCACCGGACTGATTCTGATCCAAATCCAAGGGATTTGGTGGAACTAGAACATCCTAGGAAATATATCTGCCAGGTGAACAGTGATATTTTAGGAATCATTGAGTGTGTCTCATGCCTAGATAATTCTTAAGCTCCATCTATCCTCAGACTCCCCTAGGTTATCAGAAGGCCCTGACAAGGTTGACCCTAGGAATTTAGATAGAAAACATCTTAGTAGTCTCCCTAGCTAGACTGGTAGTAAACAAAGTCAGTTTGTTTGAGGAGACTCCTTTTTAAAAGATTCTTCCCTCTTCTGTTTATTCCTCTGCATTCCTCTGTCATGGGACCTTTCATATGGATATTCCCATAGATCAGTGGTTCTCAACCTTCCTAATGCCCCGACCCTGTAATACAGTTCCTCATGTTGTGGTGACTCCCCAACCATAAAATTATTTTTGTTGCTACTTCATAACTGTCATTTTGCTACTGTTATGAATTGGGCAACCTCTGTGAAAGGGTGGTTTGACCCCCAAAGGTTGAGAACCACTGCCTTAGATAATGAAATGATGGCATGTGTGAGAAAGGGTAAAGAGAACTCTAGGAAGAATTGTCAGCCAAGGACATTGGAGACTGGACTGGCAAAGAATAGAAGTAAAGAGAGGATTTGGGTTACATTTGGATGTGATTTGGCTAGATAACGAACTCATCCCCAGGCATCTTCTTGGGGAGCTAGATAACTATATTCAGGCAACTAGACTTTTGGGTATACTTTAAATATATATATATATCTTCTTCATACACAATCAAACATACATCCATTCATTATTTCTACATAAATAGTTCAGTGGCACTGGTGACATACTTCCCATTGTATCACCATTCTCTCTTTACCTGTATTGTTGGATCCCCGTTAATTTAGGCTATCTGCTTCTTCAATACTTATTCAATCTGTA
>NW_022111317.1:4105625-4106607 GCF_000313985.2 Echinops telfairi
AATGATGAGGGCAATGAATGTACAAATGTGCTTTACACAGTTGATGTATGTATGGATTGTGATGAGTTCTATGAGCCCCTAATAAAACGATTTAAAAAAAACATGCATTTAAGTACTGAAACTCTGGTAGCAATACTTTTTTACTTAAACTTGTTTTTACAAAATTATTCCTAAAAATAGGTTACAGGTAACAATTACATTCTCTCTATTTTTGAAGTAAACCTTTCTATGTTGAGAATTCTTAGGTTTATTTTATTAGCATAAAAATAAAGTGTTTACAAATGAAAAAAAAAAGAATATGATCTTACACATGAGGGGGTTGGGGGTGGGCTTCAAAGAGTACCTGGAAAATGGAATTAAAAGATAAAAAGTTTGCATGGATTTTTTGAAACACCCCCCCCTGCTCCCCCTGTATGTCTTCACTCGTAAGTCTTTCTCACCAGTACTCACTGCCATTCTGGTTCCTAGTAACCCTTACAGGTCTTTAGCTCCTGGAGGGAAATACATTTCACAGGTTTCCATTTGAATTTCTGCTTGCAGGAGGTTTAGTGTTTTGGTTTTTGTTGTTGTTTTTATCCCATGTTCCGCAGGATGGAAGAAGGGGATACCAAAAGGTAAATGAGAAAAACAAAATAATTCTAACACTACCAAACTGAGAATGTGGGGTCACCAGTTGGGAAGTTTCAAAATATGTTGTCCAAAATAGGGGAAGAGAAGAGAGCTCACCTACACTAGAGAATATATGAGGGCAAGTCTATAATGAAAGAAGAGCTCCTTAGGAGAGGAATCCCAAAAGCCACAGACCAGAGGGCAGAAGGCCACATGTAAAATTAATAATTTAACATGTAGATGAGAACAAAAAAGTTCATAGAAAAAATGGAATTTAAAGATATTTTACCACAAAAATTTTGAAACCTCGTCATACAGTGTGTGTGTGTGTGTGTGTGTGTGTGTGTGTGTGTGTGTGTGTGTGTGTGTGTGT
>NW_022111317.1:4107170-4118879 GCF_000313985.2 Echinops telfairi
GATGGCAGGGGCTCTGGTGTCTCATCTATCAGTAGCAAGTGCTGGGAGCAGCCCAGGCCTGGGAGATTTCAGTCCTTTCACGTTAGTGTCCAATTTCTCCTCAGCCTGGATAACCAATAAAATCGATGTCACGGCTTGGTTCTGCTCTCAGACATTGGCTTTTTACTTTCTCTCCAAGCAGGGCTGGGTTTGTCCTGCCAGCTGATGCCCATTAAGAATGAAGTATTCCTTGAAGCATTGAGACCTTGGGAATGGAAACAGCGGTATAATCTGGCGATCTATGGCCAAGAAACCTCATTAATCCAAAGGGCAGAAGATCAGCTCTATTCGAAAGATTAGTAGGCTAATTGGGACAAAGATTCTTGTAAGAGCCCCGTGGAAGAGGACATTGGCTCCACGTGTCCAGTCTTATTTCAGCTTTGGTATGCTTACCGTTCTCTGAATTATTTTGCCAGGGATGCTGTTGTATAAAGACTTTAAAACATTACAATCCTTTGTTGAGCTGATTGTTCATTTTTCTTCTAAGAAGTTATTTTATTGGGGGCTCTTATAACAATCCATACATCAATTGAATCAGGTGCATTTGTACATATGTTGCCATCATTTCCAAAGCATTTTGTTTCTACTTGAGCCCTTGATATCAGCTCCTCTTTTTTCCCCTCCCTCTCACCTCTTGAACCCTTGATAACTTATAAATTATTTTAATTTTCATATTTTACACTGCTGTCTCTCTTCACCCACATTTCGTTGTGGGGGTGGAGGTTGGGGGGGTTGTACGTCGATCATTACAGATTGGTGCCCCTTTCTCCCCCTTCTCCTCCACTTCCTCCTACCCTCATGGTATCACTACTCTCATTGTTGGTCCTGAGGGGTTTATCTGTCCTGGATTCTGTGTCAAGAGCTCTTATCTGCGCCAGTGCACATGCTCTGGGCTAGAGTTCACTGTTTTCTGAAGTTGACGTGAGGTTCCCTGGTTCCAGCTTTAAGACCACATCCATCCTGTTTCCTCCACATTCACCCTTATTCTAGAACCACCGGTTGGAAAGAGGCCATGAGATCAAAAGTCTAAAAGGGTCAGGGCGCTTGAATTCTTCTCCCCAGTCCACCACTTCAGGTGCTATGTTCTAGTTTCTCACAACTAAAAAAAGGAAAACTCTCCCAGGAATAGAGTTAAAATCAAGTCTGTGAAATGGTTTGGAGAGTTTTAGCAATCTTTACATTGGAAGAAATCTTGGAGGCCATCAAAAGCAGGATTTCCCACCCAGTCAAATAATGTTTCCAATTCATACTCTAACCCTACCCTTTCTTCCTAATTAATGTCTAGTCACCTCCTTCCTCAACCTCTTCCTGGATCCAAGGACTAGAAGGTATTCATTTGCATAGTGTATTCAGGGTTGGGAAACACTGACCCAAGCCACCTCCTTATCTTGAGCAATAGTCAGTCCAATCGTCCTGACAGGCTGCTAGCCAGCTTTCACTTGAGCAAGTTGTGTCTGGGAAAGTTGCAACCCATTCCAGTTTTGGACAGCAGTCACTAGGTAGACAGTTTTTCATGATATCAAGCCGATACAATGGGGACATCTTTCACCCATTGGTCCTGGCTCCGCCTTTGAAACCACAGGAAATCCATCTAATCCCTTTATAAAGGGGCTGGGTGAGTCCCCAGGATTGTGATTGTTAACTTGTCACAGTGCTTCAGGCCTGGCCTATGTGATGGCATTACAGATGGCCTGTGATTTGCACACTAGGAGGTCCCTGGACCTTACAGAAACTAAGTTTTATGTAATATGAGTTAAATCACTTTTGATATGCAGGGAGTTCCAGGCTGATGGTGGGCTTCTAATTCGGATGACCCTATCCTAACTCAGCCCTAACTTAAGTGGACTATTGAAAGTACCATGCACTGCTAAAAGGACAAACCAATCTGTTTTGGAAGTAATACTACTGGAGTGCTCCTTAGAGGCAAGGATAGCGAGACTTCATCTTGCATACTTTGGACATTGTCAGGAGAGATCAGTCCCTGGAGGAGGACATCCTATTTGGTAAAGGGGAGGGGCAGGGGAAAAGAGGAAGGGCTTCAAGGAGAGAATCTGACACCATGGCTGCAACAATGGGCTCAGGCCCAGGAACATGGTGAGGATGGCGCAGGACCGGGCAGTGTTTCATTCTGCTGTGCACAGGGTCGCTACGGGTCAGTAACGACTCGATACCACCTAAGAACAATCACCTAAATCAAATGTCTCTTTTGCTTGTCTTGTTTTCTTTTCACTTTCCTGCTCTGTGGGGTGTTCTGAATAGTGAATCATGACATCGCACATCTGTGAGTGAACATCTGAGAACAGTAGCAGCAGCAAATTGTGCCCTGCCACACTGTCTGTTGTGTGAGTTATTAAACATAGATGGACGCCCCCCCAAAAAAAAAAGGATGGTCCTAAGTGGGGTGTGGCTCATTATGATTCAAATGTGTCATTAGGTGGAGGGGGCACTGATTGTTTAAAGCAGCGGTTCTCAACCTATTGGTCTCAACTCCTCTGGGGGATCAAACGACCCTTTCACAGGGGTCACCCGATTCATAACAGTAGCAAAATGACAGTGATGAAGTAGCAACGAAAATAATTTTATGGTTGGAGGGTCACCACAACATGAGGAACTGTATGAAAGAGTCGTGGCATTGGGAAGGTTGAGGACCACTGGTTTAAAGACACCCTCTTATCAGTCCTTTCATAAACGGAAGAATCCTTTTGTAACACAAATCAGCTCCCTAGGTACCTTTTATGTGAGTCTAGCTGCTGATACATTACGTTTTGCTTACGGCAAGATTTCCCCCAAATACATCAGTGAAATCTTGTTAGAAAATAGCTCGAGTTTCCCCGAAGCCTTTGAGGGTATTGGGGACCCTAACCCTGCCATGCACCATTCCATTTCCTTCATCGGAGTGGGCCTGTATTTACCGATGAGGAGACGAAGGCTTGGAAAAGTTAAATCACTCACTCAAGGTCACATGAGGCAGGGATACACTGGCCTTTCAACAAGGTCAGGAGGATCCGGCTCCAGTTGCTTGGCCACCAGGAAGTTTGAGCTGTCAGTAATGGTTGCAGTGCACAAGCAAATTAGACTAAGGCACAAAAGGGGTCTCCAGCTTCAAAGATGTACACAAAGCCAACTCTTGGGGGGGAGGGGGAGTCCTGGCCCTTATAGGTTTCCCAACACAACCCTCAAATTGTCAGTGTAATTTGATCAAGGAACCCCAAAGTTGCCTCCTCGCCTATTAGTACGAAGCCAATGCCCCCCAAATCCATCCCGTATGTTGTGATCAGACACTTTCCCAAAGGGTCTCTATATTTCCAGGGGGGTAGTGGCGTAGTCAAAAGAGTGAAAGGTGATGGTTTCATCTCAGCCTGCTCCCAGGTGGGTCAGCATCATTCCAATGGGTTTGTAGACCCAGTTTCTCATGGCATTTAGATTGCCAAGGTAAAAATAGTCCGGGAGAGGCAGTCCATAAATAAGTGCTGCTTGGAATCCAAATTAGACAGAGATAAATGGATGTGATCCCTCCATGTTGCCAAACGAATCAGGTCCAGTGTCTCCAACTCTGTCAACACCAGCAAGTTCTCCCACCAGTGCTTGGCTCAAAACACAGCCCTTGGGGTTCCGGGCACCCCAATTTCCCTTGTCATATAACAGAGCCCGAGGCAAGACTCTATTTTGTCCTCCCCACCCCACTTTCATCCACCACCACCACCTATCAGAAAGTGCCATTCATTGGACTTGAGCCTTTATCTTGGCTCATCGCCAGATTTTTGCTTGAAAATACATCCTTGTCCTTTGCAAATCGTGTCCTGATCTTGTGTTCCACTGTGTCCTTGTCTGCAGTCATCACTGGAAATGGGGTTGGTCTTCGCAGGACACCGTTCTGACCTTTCCGTGTGCACCACGTTTGTTTGCGATGTCAGGTGGTAGGTGCCGCTGAGGAAATAGGGCCTTATCTTTATTTCTCAACTGAGCTTTCCTGCCCCCGTTTCTGCGGGGGTAGGAAAAGAATACCAGTTGCCTTTGAGTTGATTGTGACTCCTGGTGACCCCATATGCGTTGGTTCATAGGGTTTTCTGTGGCTGATGCTCCAGGAGTAATTACCAGGCTTCTCTTCCCAAGTGCTTCTGGATGGACTCCAACCACCAACCTCTCAGTTAGCAGTTAAACACATTCACCTCTGCCCCACCCAGAGGGCTCCCAAGGAACGAATACTGTTGTCCTTCAAGCCAAACTCACTGCCCTCGAGTCCATGTTGCCTCATAGTGATCCCCTGTGGGTTTCCGAGAACGTAACTGTTTCAGGGAATAGAAAACCTAGTCTTTCTCCTAGGAGCTGCTGGTGGTTTGGAACTTCCAACTGCATGGATCGCAGCCCAGTGTGCAACCACTACACAACCAGGGCTCCTGTCGCTGTTGCCATTAGATGTTGTCAGTTCAGTACTATCTATTATCGACCCTATGTGCAGCGGAACAAAATAGTGCCCGCTCCTGCACTGTCTTCACAATCATTACTATGTGTGAGTCCACTGTATCGACGAGCCACCGTGTCAATCCGTCTTGTTGAGGATGTTCCTCACTTTTGCTGACCTTCTATGAAGCACGATGTCCTTTTCCAGGGTCTGGTCCTTCCTGATAGCATGTCTCAACTAAGAGTAAACCTGACCTATTCAAGAGAGCCCACTCATGTTGAGTTTTCATTGCAGACTCTCGAATTTCTACCCCCCAGGCCCCTTCCCTTCACAATGTTCTGTGCTGGGTTTAGTTATCATCCTGACTCAGAAAAGACGCATCAAGACCAAGAGTCACCTTCTGTCTTCCTGGCCTAGCTGATGAAGTATGACTTCCTCCCTTGGTCTTGGGCACTGGGCTCTATTGGCAGTGCACTTGCTACAGAGTCCCTTCCCCTGAAGGAAGGACCTATGGCCTTGGTGTAGGCAAAGCAAATGATTGCTTTATGGCAGGGTCCTCAAACTTTTTCAACAGGGGGCCAGTTCACTGTCCCTCAGACTGCTGGAGGGCCAGACTATAGTTAAAAAAAAACTATGAACAAATTCCTAGGCACACTGTACATATCTTATTTTTAAGTAAAAAAACAAAACGGGGCAAAAACACCCGGTGGGCCGGATAAATGTCCTTGGCGGGCCACCTGTGGCCGCGGGACATAGTTTGAGGACCCCTGCTTTATGGAAAGCTCCGTGGCTCCCACTTCAGCTCTGGCACCTTCACTGAGCCTTGGCTTGGACCATCCACTCCACTCTTATACCACTCTATAGCAATCCCCTCAGGCACCTTGGCTTCCCATGGCCGCCAGCCCCACACAACAATTCTGCCCCCAGCCTAAAAAGGATGATATTTCCGCATGGAGGAGAGCCTCGTCGTTCTCCCATTTCAACAGTTCCAGGCACAAAGGCTGAACTTCAGGCTTACCAGGTTCTGTGTCTTGAGGAGGCGGAGGAAAGGTCCTCACACACACCTCTTGCAATTGAAAAAGCAAACCAACAAAGAACCTTCAAGGGCATGGCTTCTGTAGGAGCATTGCTTCTTTTAAACTGTAGAGTTTAAAAGGCAAATGACATCATGTTGGGTGCAGCAGGAGGTCAGCAGGACTGCGGGAAAACACTCAGTGATGAGCCAGGTCGACACAATAGCCTCAACAATCGCTCAGACACACTGATGGTCAGAAAGATGGCACCGAACCAAGCAGTGCTTTGTTCTATTATACACGAGGGGCTTCCAAAGGCTCCTGGGAAAATTCCATTCGGTTTTATGTCTCCATGAGTTGGAGTCGACTCGGGGCGACAGCACAACAACACGTCAAGAAAGAGCTTAAAAGCCAAGTACTGGACTCAGCTCTTTCTGTCTCATCCAACAAGCAGAGGGTAGTGCATTAGAAAGCCCTTGCTAGTGCTTCCCCAGGTGATGGAGGGAGAGGTAGGCTAAGAGTAAAAGAAATAAAAAACGAACTCATCTCATCGATTTATTACAAAGAACCACCTTCTCCCTCGCAGGTCATTCTTGAGTCTGTGGCCCAGGCGTCTGTGTGCCTGAGTTCTCACCACCCGTGCAACTCTGGCTAGCGGTGGCTGTCCAGTGTAGGGTGCTGTCAGAAGGCCCCTGTCATAGACTTGGAACCCAGGAAGGCTTTCAGAGGAAGTGACATCTAACCAGCCACCCAGAGGATGAATAAACATGAAGTGAGGATGAATAAACAGAAGAGGAGGAATACTTCTAGCTCAAAACCACATACGTATCAGGGACATTTTGAGATTCCTTATGGCTAGGACACAGAGTGCTAGGGGAGGAGTGGTGAGACCAGAGGTTAAAGAGATCCGCAAGGCGTGTGAACACTGTCAAAACGTTGGACTTCGTCCAAGGGCAATAAGGAGCCATTGAAGGATTTCCAACAGAAGTGAGACTGGTCAGAGTATTGTTTCAGAGAAGACCACTCTAGCTGCACAGTGGATCAGGCGAGCCAGGAATGGAATATTCCTGGAGAGAATGAGTAAAGGACCGAGGACAAAACAACATCACCAGCAACAACAACAATGTTGGGTGCAAAGCAGAACAGAACCCAGAAAAGAAACTGAGCAAAAGAAAGAATGCAAGGATAGGCGGTAAACCAAGGGAGGATGGCAACCCTCAACTAAAGGAGTCACATGGGAAGGAGCAGGGCGTAATCAGAGTCCCTGGTTGCCAAAAAGAATTGAAAGATAACAATTAAGAATTCGCAACTGGATTCAGCAAAATGATTATTGGTGCTCTGGGTGAAAGCCACTTTAGAGAAATAGCAATCCTGTGTTGGAGTAAATCAATTGCATCGATGTCCAGCTATACCCTTGAATTACCATTTACCTCTACACGGATGTCTTCCAAATGGGTATGTTTAGCTGAGACCGCACTCTGAACGTCATACCCATAAACACTTGACTGCTCAGTAGCTCCTCCAGAGGATCTAAACCCAATCGGTTCCCAAACTGACAATCTCGCTCCCCTGCGCCCCCACCCCGCCCCAAACTTGGTCTTTCCCCAGAACGCCTCATCTCAGTAAATGGCACTTCCATCCTTCCAGTTCCAAGTGTGCCCTTAATCTCATCACCATTCCAATATCTAACCCAGCATCTCGTTCTGTTAATCTTATCTGGCACCAGCATTTTGTGCTCCGACTGCAAGACTGGCCGTTTGTTCCCAATTACAGGAGCCCTGGTGATGTAGTGTTATACATTGGGCTGCGATCCGCACGGTCGACAGTTCGAACCACCAGCAGCTCCTCCGGAGAAAGACTGGACTTCATGCTCCCGTCAACAGTTACTATCTCGGAAACCCACACGGGGTCTCGATGAGTCAGCACGGACTCAGTGGAAGAGAGTTGATGGTACCAGGGAAGAAAGGTGTGCCACTCTGTTTCCATTACGATTCAAGAACCCTCTTTGGAGCACCTCTGTGACTGACACGGTTGCCGTGGGGAGGAATCAACTTGACAGCAGTTAACAGAAGCTGCACACACTTCTATCTCTGCTGCCAACAACTAAACTCATGCTACCCTCTCCTTTTTCATTTGAACCATCACAGGGGTGGCCTCCTAACTGTTTTCACATCAACTTGCGCACCCAGGTTGCCCCCACCCCTCCCCATCAAAGCTGCAGCTGCATCTTGTTCAAAATGCAAAGTTTATCACTTCGCTTCCTGGCTTCCAGTCCTTTAATGGTCTCCCAGGGTTCCCAAGGTAAAACACAAAAAGTCCTTCAGTGACCTACAAAGTCCTGCATGATCTAGCGCTGGCCCGCCTTGCCAGTTACGCATTGGCTCTTGCCCTCTTGTTTACCCTCACGCTGGTTTCTTCTCACTTGGTGACTTACACCAACACCATCCAGCTTGCTGTGTTAGGCCTGGCATCCTCACACACTGCAGTTAATGGTGTGGACTCCCCTGTGGTTAATGACATGGGCTCAAGTGTCAGACTGGGTAAGAAAATCTTAGCTCTCCCCGCTGCTTGGTTCCATGACAAGGTGCCTCATCTCTCAGTGCTTCCTTCCATTTCCTCCTCTGTCAAATGAGGTTAACAACTCTAACCCCTGCACGTTGTGAAACAAATTAAAAGAAATAATATCTATACAGTGCTAGAACTACAGGTCCCAGGTGGTGTTAACACATAGGTGCTGGCAAGTCCGTTCCAACTCACAGCCACCCTATGTACAAGAGAGGAAGTGTTGCCGGGCTCCAGAGCATCATGGTACATGTGAGCCCGTTGTTGCAGACAGTGTGTCGATCCATTGCACTGAGAGTTCTAAGGAGCATTCTGGCTGTACTTCTGAGACATTTATATTAGTAGCTGCTATTATCATTATTTTCCATCCTCTGCCTGGTTAACTCATCTCATATTTCAGATCTCAGCTCAGATGATCCGAGGGAGCTCTCTCTTGGCTCTCTACTTCCCGATCAAGTTAGGTCTCCCACTTAAAAGGTTTTATTGTCAAATCCTCAACCTTTGTTTTTAATTTCTTTTTAAATTATAATTCCTGAACACCCACTTTTCAGAAGTCTATGGATGCAGTAGAAGCCCAAGAATCCATTTGCAGGGATCCACACATGGATTAAGCCTCCCGTGAATCCCTTCCAATCATAGTGTAAGATGGTACATGGCCCTGTTATCGTAACAGAGACCACTGTAAAGTTGTTTATGGCAGATGTAGTTAGGTCAAAATATTATAGCTGATCATTTGATCTCCCCTTTGACCCATTTTAAAGTGAAGGGAAAATGCACATGGATAAAGTCCCTGGTGAATCCCTGCTGACCAGGGATGTGAATCGCCTTGCTAACATGCAGAATGCGTGAAAGGGGATTGTTGCAGATGCAGTCAGGTTAAAATGTAACACCCCATCATTGGATCTCCCTTATGATGCATTTAAATTTGCTCTAATTTTTAATAGTTTCTGCTTTCTTTTCTATTGAGGTTTTAAAATCTGTTTCACTTTGTTATTCTTGTTTGTTTTTGTTTGTTAATATTTTTCTGCATATGAAGCCCAGGATAGATAAATCTGTAGAGGTAGTAAGTGGATTAATAGTTCCTTGAGGAGGCTGGGGGGGGAAATGGGGAGCTATTAACAATGAATACAAGATTCAAAAAAGTGTTCTAAAACTGATTGTGGTGATGATTGTACAACTACTCTTCTTGATGCGATGGAACTCTTGGATTGTATGATATGTGAATTGTGTGCCAAGAAAACTGTTGAAAAAATAATTCTATCATACACACGCATGCCCATATACATGGTTCTTTGTTTGTTTGTTTGTTTCCCTTGTTCACCCTCTCTCCTCCTTACTGTCCTGTCCCCTCTTGCTCTCCCTCACCACGCTGGCCTCATCACATCCTAAACTTTCCATGTCTAGCACTCATTGCCTTTTGGGATTATGTAGCTGACAGGTTATTTTATTAATGTCTGTCTACCTCGTGGCTCACATTCAACTTATGATGATGAAAAAATATTGATGTCCCGTGGACTGCTAGCAGAGTGAACAGCTCAGCCTTAAAAGAACAAACAAATCACGATGCTCCTTAGAGTGAAGATGGATAGACTTCATCTTGCTTTCTTTGCCTACCAATTGCTATGTCACGAGGAACGACCAGTTGCAATATCATGTCTCATAAAATAGGCCAGAAACATGAAGGAAATGTGTGGTTTCAGGAGTGTGGTAGTTACCTAATTTCATGTCGACTTGAAGCTATATAAAAGTGTAGGGGTGGTGTTCAACCTGTCATTCAGGTCACTGCCTGATGGTGCCTCCTAATGGGTGTAGCCTTCTCATAAGGAGGATCCTGGGAACCTCCCCTTCTCTCTCTGCCTCCACCTTCCTGCCAGCTGTCTCTGGTTACTGCCAGAGCCCGGTGGTGAGCTGTGCCATTGGATCCACAGGACTTTGTCCCTACCGGCCCGTGATCTTCCTGCATTCTGCATCATTGCATGTGGCTGCGAATCTGATTAGGGGATTATGGACTTGATCTGGCCTGGGCCAGGATGTTTTGTTCATGGATATTTACGTCTGGTTATAAAGTTCTCTTACACATGTATGAGTGGCTCTGAATTTGTTTCTCTAGTCAACCCAGCCTCGCACAAAGAGCTGGAGAGAGACAATAGTCTCAACAATCGTGAGCATGGCGCAGTTGCGGGCCATGTTTGGTTCTGTTAAGATGCATAAGGTGGCCATGATTCAGAGACAACAGCGATGACTAGAGACCATGTTCATTTTTCTCATTACTATCTCCCTGACACATCATACCAAACGCCAAATGCATTGCCGGGGGGTCAATTCTGACTCATGGCGACCCAATAGGACAGAGTAGAACTTCCCCCTGTGGGTTTCCAAGATTGCAACTCTTTATGGGAGCAGAAAGCCTCATCTCTCACCCACTGGCACCTCATCAGGCCTCAATAAATATTTTTGAATGACTATTTGATTGAATGGGAGGCAAAGAAGTGGTGAGTGTCAGTGAGTGTCAATGACTCAGGAAAGGTGCACATAGAGTGAGGACGTGGGGGGTGATACAGGGGTTTACACTTCGTTTTCTGTGCTAGCAAGCTATGGGAACATGTCGAAATGCTGATGGGAAGGAGCCCACCAGCAGGGGGTTGAAGGCCAGGAAGCTTCAGGAGGTGATTGGCCTTATCATCCTCTTCAGAAAGAAAGGCCATCTCTTCCTCTCATCCGTACAAGAGGGCTGTGACTGCCACGGGCTTGGTGGCAGGAAGTCCACACACCTTGCTCATGGAAGCAGCAAATCTGCATACTCCGAGAGGCTCAGCATACTCCGTGGACATCACTTTGCAAGGCAAGGAAAAAAGAGAGCAGGCGTGTTCTTTGTCACTGATTCGACTGACGCACCACAGAGCAAAATACCAAGTTTCCAAAGCAACCCAGTGAGGGAGAGCCGAGACATGAGGTCTGAATGTTCTCTAACTGAACAGGCATCCTCTTCAGACTGCGCCACAGTGTGGGAAAATCCTCGGGGCTCACTACGTGCCAGGCCTGTTCTAGGACTTGACCTGCAAGTCCCCGGATTATGATACCATTTTGCAGGCGAGGAAACGGAACCTCAGGCAGGGTAGGTCATGCAGCTCAGAAACTCCAAACCCACTGTCATCCTGTCGATTCTGACTCATAGCAACCCTGTAGATCCAAGTAGGACTGCCCCGGTGGATGTCCGTAGCTGTAAACACTTTATGAGAGCAGAAAGCCTCCCCTTTCTCCCACAGAGAGTCTGTTGGGTTCGAACTACTGGCCATGCTGTTGGCACCCAGATGTATAACCCACTCTGCCACCAGAGCTCCAGTCACACAGCTAGTAGGTGTCAAAACTAGATTTTTAAACCCTAGTAGGGACAAAGTTAGCTGCAGAATCCATGTTTTCACTTCAGCCATTCTGCTATACCTCTCTTAAATAAATAATAAATAAAGCCCCTTGCGAGTGGGTCCATTTGAACTCTTAGAAGCCCTGTGAGGAAGAGTAGGGCTGCCTCGTATTTCCAAAGTCATGCAGCTTTATTTTAAGAAGCAGACTGCCGTATCCTTCTCCTCTGGAGGAACTGACACGTCCGGACCACCAACCTTTGGGTTAGCAGCCACCAGTGTTCCGGCTTCTCTAGAAGGGAAGGAGAAGCCAGGATGCTCAAGACCTGGAGCG
>NW_022111317.1:4118979-4122187 GCF_000313985.2 Echinops telfairi
CCACCGGGAACTGGGTCTGGTTCCTGAGTATCAGTTTGCTCATCAAGAAAATGGGAACGCACGAGGGCAGGGGAGGAGGGTGGGGAAAACAAGAGGAGCTGACACCAAGGGCTCAATAGAAAGTACTTGTCTAGAAAAGAATGATGGCAACATATGTACAGCTATGCCTGATACAATTGATGTATGGATTGAACATATGTACAGCTATGCCTGATACAATTGATGTATGGATTGTAATAAGAGTTGCAAGAGCCCCCAGTAAAATAATCTTAAAAAAGAAAATGGGAATGACAGTGATCATGCTTATCTTGCTGGTCTCTTGAAAGGATCGTGAAACGCTGGAAATGGAAAATCACTAGTCCAAAAATACACTACTCAGAGCAGAGGCGCCTGGATAGCGCAGTGGTTAAAGTGCTCAACCGCCACCTGAAAGTTGAAACTCACCAATGGCTCCGCTGGAGCAAAGGGGTGGCAGGCTGCTTCCCTAAAGATGACATCCCCGGAACCCTGGGAGGGAGCTGGGCAGGGTTGCTATACACTGGAATGCACTCGGTGACCATGAGGCTGACTCCTGTTGTGGAGGTGGTTAGATGCCTTTGAGTTGGCTCTGTCTCATAGTGACCCTCTATACAACAGAAAGAAACACTGTCCAGTCCTGCGCCATCCTCACAATTGTTCTTCTGTCGGAGCCTGTGGTTGCCTCTTTTTCACTGTCCCTCCGCTTTACCAAGCATGTCCTTTTCCAGGCACTGGTCTCTCCTGACATGCCCAAAGTCCACGAGTCTGGCTCTCCTGGCTTCCAAGGAGCATTCTGGCCGGACTGCTTCCAAGACAAATGAGTTGGTTCTTTTGGCAGTCCATGGTGCTTTCAAGATTCTTCGCCAGGTGGGTTTGACTCATGTTGTTATTGTTGTTGTTGTTGTTAGATGCCAGAGTCGACCCCAACCCATTGTGACCCTATGCGTAATGGAAGGGAACACTGCACCCTCCTGCTCCATCCTCACAGTTGTTCCTGTGCGAGCAGCCACTGTGTCAATCCAACTTGTCAAAGGCCTTCCTCATAGGAGACCTGGAATCTTTGTCTTCTAATTGGGTCACAATCTAGCAGGTTGTTGCTAAGACCCTCCCAGTTCCCGTAACAGGACAGCAGCAGTAGGTTGGTGGGTCTAGTTCCTTTGGCCAATCAGCTGATTTCTATGGTTCCATCAGCTTCATAAGCCCTGCCCAAGCCCTCCTAAGCCACTGCCATGCAGTCGGTTCTGACCCATAGAGACCCAATAGGACTTCGTAGAACTGCCTCATTGGGTTTCTGAGACAGTGAATCTTTACAGGAGTGAATGGCTTCACCTTTCCCCAAGGGAGGCTGGTGGGTTTGAATGACTAACTAGCCCAACAAGTAACCCACTACAACCCAGGACTCTCTCAAATCTCTTGAAGAACCATTACACACACACCTTGGTGCCTCCATCCCCCTTAACCTATATACACACACACACACACTCACTCTCTCTCTCTCTCCTAGCTGCACCTGCTCCTTTGATCCCTCTGTATTTACCTGCAGGTGTTACCTTTAAAACAGAAACAACAAACAGCCTGAATTGCAGCTATTGATGAGGTGCACCCCCAGAAGGCCGAGGCCATGGAAGAGTCACAGACCACTGGGTTTAGAACAGGACTTCAAGGCCACTTTATGAAGCAACTCTCTAACCCCTCTCCCAGCCCATCTTGTATACCAGGAAACTGGAGGCCAGGTCGGTCAGATGGCCCACACTGGTGCAGACAGCAAGTTCTCTTTCATTTGGGAAATGTTCTCAAAGGAGATTAACGTGAGTAATTCTATCAACATCATATGGAGCCAATGATCTTGCTTTTCTGGGTCCAGTCCATTCCAACTGTCTGGAACCCGACAGAACACAGAACAGCCCCAGAGAGATTCCAAGGCGATGCATCAATGACCTCTTTATTTCAATATGTGTGGGTTTTCCCCTCTCAAAACCGAACTCACTGCCATCGAGTCAATTCTGACTCAGAGGAGCTCTAGAAGACAGACTATGACTCTCCCTGTGGGTCTCTGAGACTCGAAACCCAAATGGGCTCCCCCTTGGACAGAAGGCTGGTAGTTTTGAACACCTGACCTTGCAGTTGGCAGCCTAATGAGTGAACCCACTGAATCAAAAGAAACAAAACCCTAAACGTCCTCGCCTCACAAAGCTACTACAAAACTTTTAACCCAAGAATTCACCCAACTAAGGTGACCAGATTTTAACATTGGTAAAGCGGGACACCATTGATAAAACTCATATCCTGGTGAAATAGCCACATAGCAGCCGAAAACCGTATACCCTAGCTTGTCGTGCATTCTTTCCAAAAATCGGGACTTTTTTAAAATGCCGCTGGACGCGGGGAAAAAATTGTTAAAAATCGGGACTGTCCCACCAAAAGCAGAATGTCTGGTCACCTTACCCAAAGCCCATTTGTTGTGTCGCCCTGAGTGGACTACCCTAGTCATTCACCAAGTAGAAAGAAGCCACTTGGCCAGGAGCAGGATGATCCATTTGGTTTAGTCTCTGGCTGCTGGCTCTGACGCCCTTGTCTGTTATCAATTTCCCAACATAGTTTTCTAGTCTGGAAGAACATCTAGCTCGCTGAAGCTGCAGGGGCGTGGAGAGGAGATCACGAGAAGATTACAGTTTAGCTCCGAGCCGGCGTTCTATAATTTCGTTGTTTGGGGGCATCCTCCCTGCCTCTCCTGAGCAGGGAGCCGTCCCTGCTCGCTTTACTGACCTTAGACCTTAGGCCACTCTGGCGCTAAGAATGCGCGAAGGACCGGACAGCCCTCCGCGCCCCCGGACAGCTAGCCGCGCCAGGCCTAGAACAGCCTCTCCCCACCCCCACGCCCCAGGAAGACAGTGACTAGGCCGGAATTCTCCTGGTTGATAAATGAGAGGCGATGAGACGCTGCGGGGATGACTGCCCAGAGTCCGATTTGCAAGAAGCGCATCTCTAACCCACATGGACTATGGAGATGCTTTGGGCAGCCGAACGGATGGGGGCGATGGGATGACTGAGCGATGCTCCCGGGAAATGGGCTGGAGGTGCCCAAAGAGGGAACTTTGAGAAGGCAAACCCAGGCAGCCTCTGGGGAAGCTACCTTGGCGGTAAGCAACGAACGGAGGGATGGATGGCAAGTGCCCAGGTTGGGTTTTCG